>NC_141892.1:13674804-14009179 GCF_030686135.1 Camelina sativa | reverse complement strand
CATCTACAATGAACAAAATAATATTTTAAAAAAAACATTTTGATGTATTAATTCAAACACATATAAAATATTTGTTTTGAAGCAAGTTAGTAAGACAGACGTTGTGTTTTTTTCCAATAATTAAGAGATTCTGAGTCAAATTCATATGTCCTAATCAGCTTTAATGATGTATACACCAACAGTCATTCGAACTTATTACATCTTGATGAATTACTAACTTATTACTTCTTGATGAATTACAACAAAATATCTTTCTAGTTACCTCAGATGATCTTAATTGAGTTTCTAAGTTATCATATAATTTTAAAATTATATCTTGATGAATTATCTTTTGTACAATTTTTTTTTGAGTTAACTCAAGACAATCAAGTTTCAGTACTTTCTTGATCAGTTATCCCATGATAATTTCATCCTTAATAAGAAACTCAATAAATAATCAACAACTTGAGGAATGGAATGGGTCCATCGAATATTCAAAAATGCAAGCACGTCATACATACACATATATATATATATATATAAGAAAGATAAGTATGTTTTCGTATAAAGCATACATTAAATTAGATTTTAAAAATTTGGCGACCTCATTTTCCAACTCTTAATGGTAATTTTTAGACTCTCTTATGCTACTACATACGTACATAAATGATATCAATAAGAAAACACTATATATAGGAATAACTAAGGATCATGATGGTCCAAAATGCTGTGCTTTTGTTCGACCAAATGTTTTACTTCAACTACAAGAATCCATCATAACACGAAAAATAAGGAAAATTTTCAGGCAATAATTATATTTTCTCTATTTCATAAAGAATTATCTTCAAAAATAATAAAGAAGAAGAAAATACGCATTAAACTTGCAGAAAATGCCAGCTTCACCATCATCATTACATCCATTATTTCTCTCTCTAAATCTAGCTCCTTTTTCTCTCTCTAATTTATTTATGGGTTAATAATTATAATAAAAAAGCTATGTTGTTTGGTTGGATCCGGACTTGTGAGATCGTTGTACACTACGTATGGTGAATATTATTAAATAATGTAAATATCAAATATTAATCATGCATTCTCGTTTGCCTCATTCGTGTATCTCTCTGTCGATAGATCCAAATTAATTAATACGAAAAAATGAAAGTGAAATACATAACTTTATGTTATTATTTTAACCAAAAAAAAAACTTTATGTTATTATGTACATGAAAATATGTTTTA
Source organism: Camelina sativa (assembly GCF_030686135.1). Lineage (NCBI taxonomy): Eukaryota > Viridiplantae > Streptophyta > Magnoliopsida > Brassicales > Brassicaceae > Camelina > Camelina sativa. The sequence continues at coordinate 14,007,964 of NC_141892.1, read as the reverse complement.
AAGTGTAGGAAAGTAATAAGCTAAGAGTAATCGTTGAGTATTATTATAATTTGGGGTTTATACGTATAGCAGGAAATGGCATTCACGTGTACTTGTCCAAGAGTAGTTGTCAATGCGTTACAACGCAAAATTGGGTCCATATTTTTTGGACTTTCTGGGCCTTTTCTTCTTTTTCTTCTTGAGGGTTGAATCGTAGTTTCTTTTATTCCTTTTATATGTAGAGGAGGTAGGTGCACATGAACAACAATCAAAATAAAATAAGATAAAAGATTTTGTTATTGAAAATGCTTAGCTAAATCATAGGGAAATATTTGTTGTTGCGTTTGTGTTTATATGTTAGAACAATAACATTTATTAACATGGTATATCATTCAGTTTTTGAACATAAATTTAGTTTAAACAAAAACATGATATGAAAAAACTATCCTTATCGATATATTTTGATGAAAATTATATATGATTGATGACGGTAATAAAATATTATCTTATAAAAAAAAAATTAGTATTAAAGAAAAAATTAAATTTCAGATACACAATTTTTTAAAATATAAAAATCAGTTGTGTTATAAAATCAAATCTGATAAAAAAAATCATGAATTTAACTCGACGTCGAGGCGAGGCGAATCAAACTGATGACCTCACATATTCTTAACCATTTCTTTGACCACCAAAAAAACGAAAGAATTTTATCATCATAAATTTAACTCTTTTTCATATTTAATTGATCGCTACCACCTATATTTTCATGTTTTTTATTCAATGTTGTCTTATTCTTTCTTTTCATTTTCAATGTCAAATTTTTTGGTAATTGTCATTGTTACTTTTACCGTCTGGTTCTTTGTTATACTATATTTCTTCTTCTTCCTCATCAACTTCTTCACATTCTTCCAATGAAAAATATTTTTTTAAGACTACCACACAACTTGTTAACCCATCAAACTCCAAGAACAAAATCATTTCTTTTCTCATAAAAATAAAAAATAAGATAAAAAAATAAAAAATTAATGAAAGAATATCAACTCATCAATAAAATCATACACAAAAATATATTTTACAGCTCATAAGAAATAAAAAGCACAAACGTAGATAAATAAGATAATTTTTGTATTACATGAATATTTATAATATTTTTAGCATTTAAAATGTTTCGAAATATAAAATTTGAACCTTTTAAAAAGTTTCAATATTTATAAGATTTTAAACTTTTAAAATTTTAAAATTATAATATTTAAAAACTTTTAAAAGTTTCAATATTTATAATATTTAAACTTTTAAAAAATTTAAAAATTATAATATATTTTTTTGAAACTTTTTAAAGTTTTAATTTGATCAAATAAAAAACCGGATCAAACCGAATAAAACTTTTAAACTTGGACGCTTGATAAATCAAGCTTTCCTGCTAATTCGTTGTTGGAAGCATATTAATCTTATTTATACTGGTTCTGAACTATTGTCTAAAAATTTTCTAGCCGATGTGGGATATTGTACATAGTTCTTTTATTTCCATAAATTTAAAATTTTTCCTTTTCTAAAAATTCTGGAAATTTTAAAAATGTTAATGAATGACATGTCAAATCCTGATAGGTTGTTTAAAATAATTCTTAATAAATAAAATTCTGAAATTTTTTAAAAAATGTTAATTAGTGAGGTGTCTAATCACTATTGGTGGTTTTAAAGCTTAGGTGGATGCCTTAAGGAGCTTATAGCTCCTACTTTTTATTAGTATAGATTACCCATTCATAACTTAGAATGAATTTTAATCACAAAATATTTATAGATGAATTTCGATTCAAACACTATAAGTTTTATGATTTCATATGATCGGAAACACCATATACAAAAGTAAAGGACAATACTTGGATTCACCCCTAGGAGTGAACCTCTTTATTCACCCCTAGGAGTGATCTCTTTATTCACCCCTAGGAGTAAACCTCTTTATTCATTCCCTTATAAAATAAGAAAATAAAATTTGTATAAATCATCATTGTAAAATAATAAAAAATCAAACAGCTATTTTATAAACTAAACAGATATATAATTATGTTCTAGACTTCTAGTGTAAAGTATAACTCCTAATCACCTCATTTGGAAACCCAAACCGACATATAATTTTGTTCTAATGTAAAATCGAAACCCTAACCACCTCATTTGTAAATCCAAACCGACATATAATTCGTTTTAATTGTGAAATCTAAACCTTAACCACCTTATTTATAAACCCAAACCAATATATATTTTTTTCTAATTGTAAAATTTAAACTTTAACCACCTCATTTGTAAACCCAAACCGACTTATAATTTCGTTTTAATTGTAAAATCTAAATCCTAATTCTCATTTATAAACTCAAACCGATATATAATCTCGTTTAATTATAAAATCTAAACCAAGCCAATATTTAACTTTCCTTAAATAAAAGTATACAGAATTTGTTTTACTTTTTAATTTAATTTTGATTGGTTGAAAGGGGAGGGAATAAATCTAAGTATTTTTCAAAAGTAAAAGTAAATGAAGAAAAAAAGAAGAAGAAATAGTCCTTACACTGTTACACCTTGCTATTTTGTTATTAATCTGATTAAAATATCTCAAATTTTGAAGATAAAATGCTAGTTGACAAAAAAGAGCTAATATAGTAATATATACATGTGAACATCTTGGGAGACAGATCTGATTATTTATGTCATTACTACGCGATTTTCTTATCTACTACAAGATAAAACACGTTTAATATGATTTATTTTTAATAGAAACTACTATTTTATTACGATAGAAAAACACAATTACATAAGTTATTATTGGAAAGTGGATACGTGTATTAAAAAACAAAACATGCAGAAAGAACTTGTGATAGGAGGCACCAGGTTGTAAAAGGGTTCCCACCCTCTTCGGATTAAGAAGAACACTACACGAAAACACGGCGTTTGGGACTACTGGAATCGTCTCAAATCAGTCGCTAAGTCGGTATGTGCAACTATTGAAGGACTGTTATATTTGGTCGCAAATATTTGGTCGCAAATTGTTTTGGTCGCAAACCAGTCCCTTATTTGCGACGCATTGGAGACAAGGGTTATGGTCGTTAATTAGCGACTACGGACAGACCGAAACGTACCGTCGTAATGAACGACTCTATAGTGACTCACTGGCGCAGTCGTAATTGGCGACTACGGACAGACCGGAATATACCGTCGTAATTAACGACAGTATAGTGACTCGCTTTGGCAGTCGTAATAGACGACTTCTTTCAGACGACATGGTAGTCACAAATTAGCTACGTTTGGAAGACTGACTTAATACCACAGTAAACTTTAAAAATCTGAATTTTGGTCCTAAAATAGTCGCTGTTTAGTCACAAGATAGTCGCAAAGGAGTCAGAATTGTTTGTGACGGACTGAAGACTAAGTTTTTTTAGTCCCAAAATCTTGACATATACACAACAAATTTGGTACTTTGTTTGTGTTTATTTAAATTATAAATGGTCGCAAATCAGTGAAAATATACCTAGTAATTTGGGACAGTATACAATAAATTTTGAAAAAAAAAACCTGAATTTAAATTAAAATCCTGATTTGAATGATCTTAACAAAAAACATACAAATCATTCAACGATCATATACAGAAAATAGTTTTAGGCTAAGGATCTAGAAACACTACTACACAATCCAAAAAATAGTTATAGAGGCTTAAAAGAGATAGAATTAGTTTGTTAAGCATGAGAGGATGATACTGACAAAGGTGAAGTGGTTGGTGCAGTCGCAGGTGAAGTAGATGGTGAACTAGCTCCTGAAGTGGTTGTTGCAGGTTGGTTGACATTGGTCGCAGTGGCTGGAGTGATGTTGGTTGCTGGTGCTGCTGTGGTTAATGGCGCATTGGCTGGTGGTTGAGTAGACAAGAATTCTGCAACCCCCGGATCACTAGTCTTCAAGTAGGATACGAGCATCTCCAAGGTTGCAATGCGGTTTTGAGCGTCACGTTGCTCCTCATCACGTCTAGCATCTTCTCTGGCACGTCGAGCATTTTCTTCATCTTGATCAGCGAGCTTACGACGAGCAACCTGGAGTTGTTCTTGAATCTCTAACAGCGAATCTGGACTAGAGCTTGGATAAGTAGCCTTTCTTTTCCCTTTGGTGATTATCTCCGAGAGACTTCCAAGTCCAAAGGGGGTTCCCTTGGCATTCGTTACAGTACACTAAGACAAAAGAAGAGATGATCATTCACAAAACAAACATAACAAACAGAAATATCACACAAACCCAGATAGAAATATCACACAAACCCAGATAATCAACATCGAGTATTCTCAAGCATCAATCAAAAGTATATCAATATCAAGGATTCTTAAGCATCAATCAAAATCAGATACTTAGCTTAGCAAAATAAGACAATTATGATAGGCACAACAAAGACAATTGTACTGGAAATTACCTTTAAGAAAATGTCATCTTTTTCTTGAATGGGGAGGAGGGTTGCATGAGGAGAATCTGGCGAGGAGTGGTCTGTAACATCAGACTCCATTTGAGACATTACCTCCTCTATGTTCTTCTCATATGTCTCCACAACTTGTTTGGCCTTCTGAATAAAAACTTCCATCTGCCTTTGTATGTGTTGCGACAAACACCTCTCCAAGCGAGACAGGACGTCCCAACTTTTCTTCCTACAATGGATAGAAAAATGTTAATTGTGGATACTGAAATATTTAAATGAAATAATTAGAGTTAGTTTAGAGCATTTACCAACTCTTGTTGAATTCGCAAGTAAGATTTCTGGCTGGATAGATGTTTGTGGATTCCAAGACCGTCACGATCAGAATTACGGGCTTGGGATGCATTAGAGCTCTTCTCCTTAGCTTCAGGTGTGTCCCAATGCTCCCACATTTGTTTCCAAAGTGTAGGATTGATCCAAATCGGTGGCTCATCATACGTCTTTGCTTGACTTACAATTCCTTTCATTCTGTTTTTCGCTATCTTCACAAATCCTTCTCTCACAAGCTCAGTAATCGCAACATCCCAATTGTATTTCCTCTACACAGTACAACAATGTAAAGTAAGTGTCAAGTAAGTAAACAAAAGACAAACTCATTGACTTAGTTTAGTAAAAAAAGAAACTGTGTCTAAAAAGAAACTCATTACCGTAAAGGATCTAAAATATCTCTCCCGTATGTGTAATGGCGTAACCTTCCAGCTGAAGTATGGACCATCGAACTTTCTCCTTAAAATCCCAGAAATAACACGAGATAGCTTTCCTTTGTCTCGTCCAAACCTGTTACATAAATATGAGAGTGTTAAGTTATAAAATATAAGCCATCAAACATAAGCGAATGGATCACAACACAATAATCTAATGGAAATTGAACTAAACTTCACAACACAATACAACACAACACAACAAACTTTGAAAACAATTTAGAAACTTTGAAAACAACTAAGAAAACGAACCAAACTTTGAAAACAATAAGAAACTGAACCAAACAATAATCTACTTATTTTATCTAAACGATAACACAACACACAAAGCGTTATTCAAATGGGAGCAATGCGATAATCAAATTATAAAATAAAAGAAAAAAATATTTTACCAAATGATAAAATGATAATCAAATGATAAATATTTTACTTATTTATCAAAATAATAATCAAATGATAAAATAAAAGAAAAAAATATTTTACCATATGCTTTGAGTGTCGGGGATGGGATGCGGACTCAATATCGGGAGATGGTGTCGACCAGGAAGTGCAAGCAACTCATCCAGTTGCTGTTGGAAGTCTTGATTCTGAGCCGGTGGTGGATGCTCTTGACCGTCCTGATTCGGAGGCGGCGGCGGTTGGAATCCTTGATTCGGAGGAGCCAGCGGTTGATACACCGGATTCTGAGGATTCGGCGGCAGAAACCCCAGATCCTGAAGCGGCGGTGGATAAGCCGGATGGTGAAGCGGTGGTTGATATCCACCATTGTGAAGCGGCTGGTTGTATCCCGGATTCTGAGGAGCCACCTGTTGATACACCGGAACATGAGCATGCGGTGGTGGTGGCTGCTGCATCTGGGAGTGGAGCTGTTGTTGAAAGCCTGGTTGTTGTGGCTGAGGAGAAGCTTCTCGAGGATACTGGGGAAATGATGCTTGCGTATACCGAGATGGAAGCGACGGTTGAGATTGTTGGGAGTGTGAAGAATTTTCGTTGTGAGAGGAAGGGTTAGAGGAGTGAGACGACGAAGCGACATCTCTACTTCGTCTCGCAACGCCGCCAGATCCATGACCACCACCGCCAGATCTACGACCACCACCGCCAGATCCACGACCACCACCGCCGGATTTCATCGGAACAGAAGTCGGAGAAGAAGTCGGAGAAGAAGTCGGAATTTCAGTAGATTAGAAAACGAAAAGACAGAGAGAAAAGAAAAAAGAGGGTTTCGGGAAATTATGAGGGTTTCGATATTTACTAAGAGTGTTACTAAGAGTGTTCAATTTGATGGGGGGGGGGGAATAATTAAACTCGGGGGAATAATTACCGCTAATAATTTTCACTAAAATTTGGGGAAATTTTAATCCGTAAGAAAGTAGTGGTACTTTAAGACTACTTTGTGACTGTCGTAAACATTAAACAAAAACTATACTTAGTGGCAGAACAGTCGCAAATTATAAACCCAGACACCTACACGTCTCAATTTGTTGACATGCACAATCTAAATAGTGACAAAACAGTCGCAAAATATAAGTTCAGTCACAATATAGTCTCAATTTGTGACGTCTTTGTGACAATAAAATATTAGTATAATTTTGTGTTAAGATTTTATAACCAAAAACATATTAGACATGACCCTTTGATCATGTATACTCTCATTTAAGAGTTTAGTTTTGATAAAATATCAAACATAATAATTTTTATATGTTTTTGTAAATATATACAACCTTCACTACTTTAACTTAATTAAACACATGTAATTCTAATACATGTGTTGGAGGATATAAACATAATTGTCTAATTTGGTGTTTTATTTATGTGATTATAGAAATTTAGTAAATATTAGATGTCACATATAAGTAGAAATGTATAAGTTGATATTTTTTGTACTCAAATTTGTAAAATTCTAAAATTAATGTAAGATACTCGCTAAACCGTTGTACTTTAAGACTCTATTGCGACTGACAGAAACAGATGCACAATCACTTTAGTGACAAAACAGTCGCAAAATATAAGTTCAGTCACAATATAGTCTCAATTTGTGACGTCTTTGTGACAATAAAATATTAGTATAATTTTGTGTTAAGATTTTATAACCAAAAACATATTAGACATGACCCTTTGATCATGTATACTCTCATTTAAGAGTTTAGTTTTGATAAAATATCAAACATAATAATTTTTATATGTTTTTGTAAATATATACAACCTTCACTACTCTAACTTAATTAAACACATGTAACCCTAATACATGTGTTGGAGGATATAAACATAATTGTCTAATTTGGTGTTTTATTTATGTGATTATAGAAATTTAGTAAATATTAGATGTCACATATAAGTAGAAATGTATAAGTTGACATTTTTTGTACTCAAATTTGTAAAATTCTAAAATTAATGTAAGATACTCGCTAAACCGTTGTACTTTAAGACTCTATTGCGACTGACAGAAACAGATGCACAATCACTTTAGTGACAAAACAGTCGCAAAATATAAGTTCAGTCACAATATAGTCTCAATTTGTGACGTCTTTGTGACAATAAAATATTAGTCTAATTTTGTGTTAAGATTTTATAACCAAAAACATATTAGACATGACCCTTTGATCATGTATACTCTCATTTAAGAGTTTAGTTTTGATAAAATATCAAACATAATAATTTTTATATGTTTTTGTAAATATATACAACCTTCACTACTCTAACTTAATTAAACACATGTAACCCTAATACATGTGTTGGAGGATATAAACATAATTGTCTAATTTGGTGTTTTATTTATGTGATTATAGAAATTTAGTAAATATTAGATGTCACATATAAGTAGAAATGTATAAGTTGACATTTTTTGTACTCAAATTTGTAAAATTCTAAAATTAATGTAAGATACTCGCTAAACCGTTGTACTTTAAGACTCTATTGCGACTGACAGAAACAGATGCACAATCACTTTAGTGACAAAACAGTCGCAAAATATAAGTTCAGTCACAATATAGTCTCAATTTGTGACGTCTTTGTGACAATAAAATATTAGTCTAATTTTGTGTTAAGATTTTTTAACCAAAAAAATATTAGACAAAACATAACAGTCGCACTATAGTCTCAATTTATGACGTTTTTCTGACTATAAAATATTGATAAAATTAGAGAGAAAACATCATCGAAATTTCAATAAAATTATAATAACACTAGTGTTTGCGATTTCAATAAAATTACAAATACACAAATAATAAACATGAAAATTATTCATATTCCTCATTTTCATCTTCTTGATCTTCATCCTCATCTGAAGACGAAGACGACGACGAGTAGTTGCCACGAAATTCGTCTTCTTGTTCAGCATCGTTGATCTCAAAATCAAGTTCTTCATTAGGCTGATTACCATCTTCGAAACTGTCAACTATGATCTCCTCTATTGAATCTGTCATTCCATCATCAACTGTTTGCTGCAATATAACAACCTCCTTTTGTTTTAAGTTCCCTTGTACAGCATGCCTTGGATTAACTTTCAGAACGTTGAGCCAAAGTTTTCGAGGTCGTTTAGTGTGAGGATATGAAAGATAACAAACTTGATCAGCTTGAGAACCTACACATAAAAAATGGTTCTCAATTAGATGTATATATATATCTATAAATATATATTTAAAATAGAACATTACCTAATATAAACGGTTCATAATGTCGGTATCTCCTTGATGACAACACGTCAACAATGCCTCCATCGCGTATTCGAGTGCCTTTGTCAATTGTAGAGTCATACCATTCACAATAGAAAAGTGTGACCCGTAAATTCAAAAATCCTGGATAGGTAAGCTCTATGATATTTTCAATGGTCCCGTAAAAATCGTCCTCGCCAGATGAATTGGAATAAGTTTGTCCTCGGACACATACCTCATAATTCATTGTTTTTTTAGTGAGACCGTGAGCTTTTGTGTGAAACAGATAACCTCTTGTAAAATATATAGGCCAAGACTTAACTTTATTTTCAGGACCGTCCACGATTTCATGGACCCATGGAGGAAAACTTTCAAAACCACCACGCACCTGTGCCAAATATATATACAAAATTTTAGATCACAATATTTATCATGTTGATATAATTAATTGGTGGATAGTAAAACATACATATTGCTTAATCCATTCATGGAAATCTTCTTCTCTTTTCGACCTAACATCTTCATCAGATAGTTTTGGATATTCATATCGAATTTGCGCCTCCAACAATCTGTATTTTATCAACAAAAAGTAAATATTTTAAAGTTTACCTAAGAACATATGGTTATAAATATACTTGGTAAATCAAAAATACCTCTCATGTTGCTGGAAATAATCACAATTGCGCAGAACATATGCGTGTGCACATTTATAATCTTTTTCAGTTAACCAAAATTCACTACTTTTTCCGCCTGGACGACCAACTTGAGTGAATATATCTGGTACTTGTATAGGATATACAGGTACTTCACCTTCTTCATGCCGAATTAACCTGTTAAAGTTTATTTTGTAAAACCTTTTCACAATTTTAGAAGTTGATAGAAAAATTCAATAATCATATTTGAAGTTTTACCTTCTTCTCCTTGTTGTAGAAATGTGTGAAGCGAAATAGTGTTCTGAGAAATAAGATATCTCATCATTCAAGTAGGATTGAACTATTGAGCCAACTGGATATCTTTTGTTCTTCGCTTTCCCTTTTAAACGTTAAAAAAACCTTTCGAAAGGATACATCCACCTATATTGCACAGGACCACCAAGTTGTGCTTCATAAGGTAGGTGAATAGGGAGGTGCTCCATTACATCAAAGAATGAAGGAGGGAAGATTTTCTCCAAATTACACAAGATCATGACAATATTATCCTTCAGAATTTCGAGGCGGGATTGCTCCAATGTTCTACTACATAGGTCGCGGAAAAATGCTCCAATCCCTACAAAGTTATAACATGTTATGTTGTTACATATAAATATAATATCAACAACTAAACCAAATTAAATGTTTAATTTATATACCTGAAATCGCCAGGTGGACATTACGCGGTAAAAGCTCTGCAAATATGAACGGAAGCAATCGTTCCATAAACACATGGCAGTCATGACTCTTCATTCCCGAAAACTTTCCATTTTTCATGTCAGCACAGCTAGCTAAATCTGCGACATATCCGTCTGGGAATCTAACATCTTCTTTTACCCATTTTAATAAAGCCTCTTTCGCTTTGGTTTTCAATCTCCAAATAGGGAATGGGGCTCTCCCTTGAGCATCTAGATGTAAATCTTGCCGGGAACAAAATCTTGCAATATCCAATCTTGACTGCACGTTGTCTTTCGATCTATCTTTTACATTCATAGTGGTGTACATCAAGTTATCAAAGACATTTTTCTCGACGTGCATCAAATCCAGGTTGTGCCTTAAATTCAGATCGACCCAGTACGGTAACTGCCATAATATGCTTTCTTTATGCCAATTATGCCATCTTCCGTAGCCTTTAACTTTCTTTTCGTGACCATTCCCACCGCAAATAGATGTTTTAGGTGCTTTGGCTTTCCTTATACGCTCATAGATAGCTTGACTACTCAGAGATGCTGGTGGCTCGTCATTCAATGAATCTTTTCCCTTCAGAAAGTCCTTTTTATTCTTCCGCATCGGATGACTTGTAGGAAGAAATCTCCTATGACAGTCAAACCAACATGTTTTCCTCCCAGCTGGTAATTGAAAAGCACCAGTGTCATCCATACAAATTGGACATGCTAATCTTCCATGTGTCGTCCATCCCGACAACATACCGTATGCTGGAAAATCGCTTATTGTCCACATAAGAACAACTTTCATGTTGAAATTTTGATTTAGTGAGATATTATAAGCCTCAACCCCATTATACCATAACTCCTTTAACTCATCGATTAATGGTTGGAGGAAAACATCAAGGCTGGCTCGTGGGTGGTTTGGTCCGGAGTTCAGAATCGTAAGAAATAAATACTCGCTGTTCATGCACATATCCGGAGGTAGGTTGTATGGAGTTAAGATCACAGGCCACAAAGTATGATTTTTGGAGACCCCAAATGGATTACAACCATCTGTACATAACCCAAGGTAAACGTTTCGTGGCTTTTGCGCAAATGTGGGATGTAAATGTTGGAAATTCTTCCATTCAGGCGCATCAGATGGATGACACATTACTCCATCTTCTGAATCATGCTCAGCATGCCATCTCATTGATGATGCGGTCTTCTCTGATTGGTACATCCTCTTCAATCTATCTGCAATAGGTAGATACCACATACGACTGAAGGGTATTCTAGTTCTACCCCCACTACTTTTGTACCTTGGCTTCCCACAGAACTTGCAATGCTCCAAATTCCCATCTTCTTTCCAAAATATCATACAATTCTCTATACATACATCAATTGTATGGTATGGCAATCCTATCTTTCGAACTAAATTCTCTGTCTCGTAGTATGAACCAGTAGCTTGATTACCCTCTGGTAAAACCTCCGTAAACAATTCAGCCCAATCGTCCATGCATGCCTCAGACAAATTATTATCAACCTTGATGTTTATGAACCTAGACGCCAATGATAGTTGCGAATGACCTTCATGACATCCATCATAAAGTGGACTATTTGCAGCATCTAACATGTCATAGAACCGTTTCGCCTCTTCAATGGGTTCTTCATGGATATGATCATATCCATGATCATATCCACTTTCATACTCATGATACTCATTAAAAGGCGTGGTACCATGAAATGCATCATTCACCATCTCAGCATATACATTTCCCTCAAATCCTATTGGCTGACTACCAGGTTGACTACCATGCTGACTACTAGTACTAGTATAATTTGTATTAGGATAATGACTACTAGTTCCTACCCCTAGCACGTCATAATCTTCACCATGTTCAGACCATACATAATAATTTGGCATAAATCCTTTACTATGCAAATGATTAGATATTGTCGTACCATGCAAAATAACATCGTTCTGACATTTTACGCAAGGACAGTAAAACCTACCTCCATTGTTTTGTGCCATAGGCTGGCTGTTTGCGAAATTCATGAACTGCTCAACTCCCGCCAAAAATTCTTTAGAGATATTATTTGTTCTTCCATCGATCCGATTATACATCCACTCTCGAGATGAATTCCACATAGCTTTTTTTTTTCTTTTCTTCTAAAAAAACAAATCTTCTTTCTCTCTTTTTTTTTCTTCTCTTCTAAAAAAAAAAAAAAAATCTTTTTTTCACTACTTTTTTTTTATTCCGTCTCTCTACTTAGAAATGAATGAGAGTGATATGAATGGAATGGTGAGAGTGATGCGTTATATATAGTATAAATTTTGCGACTACTTTGCGACTCCAGTAAAAACAGTCGCAAATAAGGACTCCTTTGTAACTAAAAACTACATAATTGAGACAAATTAAAGCTCGAAACAGCTCAATACAAACGCAAACTGAAACATTTATCACGTTTTTTGCCGACATCAATAAGTGACTGCTTTGCGACTCTTTTGCAACAACGAACGGATGTGTCGCAAATAACGACGCATTTGTCACTGTTTTACCACGTAATAGAGACTCAAAAAAGGGTCACAAAAGTTCAGTACAAATCCACACTACCACATTTACCACGTTTTTTACCGACATAGTCACCGACTGATTTGTGACAATAAAATTAAAAGCAAAACAAAAGTGGCAAATACGTCGTGATTTAAAGACAGCTTTGCGACTAACTTTACTGACTTAATCTTCAGTTTATAGTTTGTCATAAATTGCGATTATTTTGCGACGCTCTATTTTTTCTCGATAAAATGTCCCAAAGTAGTCGCATAATAGCAACGAGTTAGCGACTACAGTTAATCGCCGTAAATTTGCGACTGTTTTACGTCCATTGTATTCGTCATCGTTAGTCCGTGGCAAAAGTGTCACAAAGTAGTCACAAAAGTTTGCGACTATAAATTCAGTCACAAAAAGTAGTCCCAAACGCCGTGTTTTCGTGTAGTGGAATATAGGTAAATAAATTTAAAAAAAAAACTTGTGATAGTTTACAGGTGGGACGAATATTTGGACGAGACAATGAAAAGTTTTTTGACAGAAAAAAAAAAAAGCGAAAGATAGACGTAAGTTACTATATAGCTAATTTCAAAAAAAAAAAGTTACAATATTGTGTTTAAGTCTTCAGTTTAATAATAATAAAAAATGTTTAAACTCGATCGTAACGTAAACTGTATCTTAAAATTTGCAAAAGCCAATGAAAAAAATACAATTCCTTTTATATTGTCAAAAAAAAAAAAAAATACAGTTCCTTTTACGTGAGAAAACTTAGAGAACCCGATATTTTTGACATATGTCACGTCCTCTTTGCATGTATATATATATACACTAAGTAGTTACTTATCATAAACTTTTAAACCAATCGACCGACATTAACGTGAACTAAAGTTCCAAATTTGTATTACTTTTTTACGCCGATCTGATTTTCTTGTACTTTAATGTTCTTTATTGATTTATCTATCACCAAATTCACCTCTTCCCCCACCCACTTTGCGTGTAAAAGCCTTTTCTTAGGGAGAAATGCTGAAAAATGCATTGTTTTGTTTTGTTTAGTTTATTGTTTTTGTTTCCAAATTTAGTCTCTAATCTTCTGCCTATTTGAATTTTTAATATGAAAGAGTCGTAATAGATTTGAGATGTCAAAGCATCACTCAAAATCTAGGCTATTGGTTAACTATAAGTCTTCGCCACGAGTAATTCAACGCTCCATGTAATTGCTTATTACCAAACATTTTCTAATCCCATTTTTCTAAACTGATTGACCAAACGACCTTGTTTGATGACCAAAAAAACTTCTTTATACGGCGAGCATCGATTATAATATACGATTTTCAGATTCAGTGAAGAAGATTAATCTTATTAGACACTGTAGAAAATACCTTAATTATATATGTTTATGGGCAATAGTCATAAATACCACTAAAATATGTTTTTATTTCAAAAATACCATAAATTAGTTTTTTCCCAAAAATACCACTAAAATGTAATTTTTTCCAAAAATACCACATAATTGAACTAAAATTCTAATAATAAAAATTAATTCCTAAATTTTAAATACTAAACTCTATCTCTAAAAACTATACCCTAAAACTAAATGTGTCAACCCAAACATAAAAAAAAAATTCTACATCATTAAAAATCAATTTTTTGTGTTTGTGGTAATTTTGGAAAAAATACTTTTGTGATATTTTTAGAAAAAAAAACTAAAATGTGATATTTTTGGAAAAAAAAAACTTTTTAGTGGTATTTAAAGGAATTTCTCTATGTTTATTCAAAAACAAAAAAAAAATAATAAGAAAAGAAAAAAACTAAAACCTTATCATTATATTATACAAGTCCGTTGCGCTCTGTTTTCCTAGTTGCAATATTGTTCCTATCTTGTTGTTATTCTTATATAGTTGAGCAGCGAGACATGGCAATAGTATAAGATATGAAGATTAATTCAGGTCAGTATATATTTTACAGTCACTTGTTCATTATTCCCTCAACACCCGTTCATTTTATCCCCTAAAACTAGCGGTTAATGAATCAGATGATCTCTAAAATAAATCAGTTGAGCTTGTTTCAATTTTACATTAAACAAGTTTGATAATCGAATTTTTCGATCTTTTCTTATCGCTAATTTTTCAATGTAATGGTATCAATAAATGTAATTAACTCCAAAGCTAGAAATGGTGATACGTGTGTTTCTTTCGGCTAGCACAACAACCTTTTGTTTCCAATTTTATTACGTACCTTCAAGTAAATTTGTTCATGATATGAGCTATTTTTTTTGCATTATCACATTGGCTATTCCATGAAAATAGCTTAGATGCATGTTGAGGTCTTTTGCTTGGTGTAAGATTGGTTATTGCTAAGAAATCCATTCTTATACAGTACCACATTCATACATTTTGTAAATAAAAACGAAGTAATATAAGGTTTGTCTCAAATTGTAATTATATATCTTTAATTGATTATTTTCAGCTTTGATTTTGGTTTCTATACGAGGTTTACAACACAAACTTCAATCATTATTTTGTAACAAATACACAGTTTTTTTTTTTTTGGGTGTGTTTGATAACCGCAAAGTTCGGTTCATGATTGGCCTCATAATCTTCGCGGGCCCAAACTCAACATTTAGACAACTTTCTTTCGAAATACCCCTCCTCCTCCAAGTGAACTCGATCCAACACATTCATATCAGGGTGACAGGGTAGCTTGTTCTCTTTTAGAGAATTCCACTGGACCAAGAACAAGTAAATTTGAAGTTACTAGTTACTTAAGCAGCCTATATATGACTTCCTGTTAACTATATTGGTCGTGCAAAGTCATTCTCACCATTGTAGACCTCCATTTTATCATCAAAAAGCTCACCTTAAACCCCATAAAATGTAGACACGAGATCATGTGGTCATGCAACATAGCTCTCACACAAATAATGCTTTCTCATTCCATAACGATTTTTTTCTTAACCCTATGTAAAAAGAGAGGGAGAGAGACCATGTTATGGTATAGAGAACACAAACACACAAAAATCACATTTGGAATGCGCCAAACAAACGCTTTTAATCAATCTTATAAAAATCCTCGTTTCTTACAAAACTTGAAACCAAAGCTCATTCTCCTATTTATCTAACACAACACCCTGTGTATATCTAAAAGAGTATACCACACACACTCACCTTCAAAGCTTTCTGTATTTGCTTGAAGGTTTGCAAAACTCACAAACTTTATCCCACGAGTGCTAACTTTTTTTGCGGCTAGCCCTCGTCATTTTATAACCCCACAAACGATCTCTAACCTAGATCTTTGTGAATCCTAACTAAAAGGAAATATTCCTTATCCCTAAGAAAATATATTCCCTTATCTCTTCTTATCAAATATACTCTCAATATCTTCGAGTATATCCTTATCTCTTCTTCCTTCCTTCTCACGCATCTTGTCATCGTACCCACAATATTTCTCCACAACAGCACGCCATGCCACGTCAGCATATCAGTCCTCGTGACACTTCTCAGCTACCTGCCATCTTCAGAGCTTTGTTGCACTTTCAATCTCCCCCTTTTTGACTGAACTTGACAAATAAGCATCCATCACATTTAACCTGTCAAAACATAAACAACCAGCAACAATCCAACAAACAGATACAACTGTACCAACAATGCATCTCAGCTCTCAAAAGCACCAGAAGGTTAAACGATCAACGAGTAAGCATTACGACCAGTCAAAAGTATCAGAAAAAACAGAACAAGTCTAAAAAAAAACAGAAAACAAAAACACAAGTCTGAAAAACAAAAACAGCCGGGAGCAGAACAACAAAACATAACAGCTCCCCCACAGCTCAAACTCCCCCTCAAGCATCTGAATCAGACTCATCTCTCCCTGCTTGTTTGGCACAGATTAGTCAAAAATATCAATAGACAAAAGAAAGTATATTCAGAGATGTGACAACTTACCATCGTCCAAGGCATCTTGCAGAATTTGAATGGCCAACCGGATGGCTTTGCGCTCTGCAGATGCTCCAGCTCTAAGATGAGACTTCGTAGGACGTGAAGCAGTCTTCTTGCCCTTGGTCTTCTTCGTGCCTTCCGGCTTAAGACATGGAACAGGTCGCTGAGCTTCCAAGAGCTGATAGGAGAGACTGGGAAACGGTAGACGAAATCCTGACTGAGCTTGCAATCCCAACTGTATGATCTGATCATAGACCATCCTCCCAAAGTCAAAAGGAATCTGATGCATGATCATGTAGATCACCATCGCTCTGTTCGTGGAGATATAACCGGTGTTGACCGTGGAAGACCAGTTGCTGCAGCAAATTTTATGCAGATCCTTGATGACTGGATTCTTAATGGTTGTAGCCACCAACTGCTTGCAGGATTTGACTTTTCCATCTGACAGGAACAGTGCTAGATCCTCCTCCAAAATGGCAGCCGTCTGCTGTCTCTGCTCACGAACATCAACGAATTGGAACCAAACAGAGCATTGATACGTCTAGGCGAGAACTCATACACACAATCCCAAACAAGAACATCAACCGACTCCCCCTCGACCTTAACCGTGGGAAGATTGGCCCAGAATTCATAGACAACCTCTGAATCAAAGGTTAACACTTGCGTGACAGTTTTCAGCAACCCAGCCCTAACAATCAACTCCCTAGTTTGATCATCAACCCCTAGAGAGAAACAGACCTCTGGAGCAAGGTTCCTTGAAGCGAAGAAACCATACCTGCATGAGGCCTCAAACGACTCGAATCGCTTGGGATCAAAATCCCTTGAACTCGCTCCTCGAGAGGTTGCCGCAGCCTTCTCTTTCACAGTGTGAGGACGTTTGGACTCCCTGTTATCAGGCTCAGCAGATGTTTGTCGCTTACGCAGCCGGGATGAGATTCCCTAATTCGACAGAGTAGGTACAGGAACATCACCGGTCAGATCAATCACCGGAAAGCGAGATCTTGTCCTTCTTGGTAGAGAAGACGAAGAGTCGCATGTGTCGTGATCTGCTTCTACAGAGATCAGCCTGGGAGAAGGATTCTCAGGCACCGGAGGTGCTGTAGTTGATTCATCGCGGGGTTCGTAGATGACCATCGTCGTTGTAGGATCAATCGGAACATAGGGAGACTACGGAGGTAGGGCTGACGGAGGGGTGTGAAGCTCCTCATCTGAGCTAGAATCATAGTGGAAACCGTTCATGGTGATCACGAGTTAGAGAGCAAAATCAGAGGAGACAAAAAAAAAATTAGAGTTTAATCGACAAAGATCTGAAATCGCAAAGATGAGAGAAACTCAGAACCCTACCTGCTCCTTTTATACACCCTCATGAAACTTATTGGGCTGTTAAGCCTCGACCCATCAACCAACTCAACCCTGAAAACACTCAATGAATCTGTTATGGTACATCGAATACTTTTCCCTTTTTTAATCTCAAGTGCATTAATCACAGGATCCTAATAAATTAGATTCTCCACTCCTGTAAGGAAAACTGTATTTGTTCATGACTCAAATCATCAGATACACACATCCACTAACGATGATCATGAAGGCACCCAGATCGAGAAATAACACATGTGAACAAAATCAAGAATTTTTTTTTTGTTTCCTTTTTTAAAAAAAAAAATTAAAACAAAACCGAAATACAGAACGTAGTACTAACCATACCTTTGTTGTGTCAACCACTTGTTCAGAAAATTTTCCAGGAGCTATCACAACCTCTTGAATTGTTGAAAATCAGAGACTTGATGCAAATGATTAGTCTTTCACACTGCCATGCCTTTAGTCTGCAATCTAACCCAACATGTTAAGGTAGCTGGAGATTCTCTATTTGAAGAGCACACACACATATATATATGTATATATATATATATATATATATATATGTCTCAGCCTTCTGTTAGCTGTTTCACCGACATGTATAACAGTGACATCATGAGAGATTCGTCACCAAATCAGAGTTTTCCTCTTGAGGATGTATGTATGTGTCTCTTCACAGCTCTTTGACCTCCTTAAACATGACAACATTTGACAGGATGGATAGACCGGCATGACAGGCAGCTATTTCCCACGGTTGCTTTCAGAGTGCTGGTCTTCTATATATTCTAGGATTTCCATGATCTGTCCTAGCACATGTTCCTGTCTCTGATCAACACATCTTAGGTAAAACAAGTTAGAACTCACAAACACCAATGGACTTCCTCAGATTTACAAATCTGTTGAAGTCTAGAGGCTTGGTAAACAAATCAGCTAACGGCAAATCAGTGCTCACATGGTCAATCTCGATCAGTTTTGCCTCCACTAGTTCACGAACAAAGTGGTGTCTAATATCTATATGTTTGGTTCGTGAATGCTGAACAGGATTCTTTGAAATATTTATTGCACTCAAATTATCATAATGAATTAAAAGAGTATCAAGCATACCTTAATCAGAGGCCATTTGTCGCATCTAAAGGAGTTGTGTGCAACAGCTTTCTAGCGCAATGTACTCAACTTCAGAAGTTGATAGAGAGATACTGTTTTGTTTCTTGCTGTGCCATGATATCAGATTGTTGCCTATGAAGAAGCAACATCCACTTGTGCTGCGACGATCATCCACAGAACCTGTCCAATCAGCATCACAATATCCACTCAGACAGGTGTTGGTATCCATGGTATAGTAGATACCAAAAGTCCAATGTCCCTCTGATGTACTTGATGATCTTCTTTACAGCCAGCAAATGCGACATCTTGGGCTTGGCTTGATAGCGTGCACAGATCCCTACTGACAGACATATATCAGGCCGACTGGCAGTCAAATACAATAGACTTCCAATCATTCCTCTGTATAGTCTCTCATCTACATCCTCCCCTTCTTCGTCCTTGGAGAGTTTGTCATTTGCGCTTATTGGAATCTTTGCTTCTTTACTCTTATCCAAGCCAAAACGTTGTACAAGCTCCCTAGCATAAGTACTTTGAGATACAAAGATCCCATCAGCTGATTGTTCAACTTGCAATCCCAAAAAGTACCTTAGCTCTCCTACCCTACTCATCTCAAACTCTTGAGACATGCTTTCCACAAACTGTTTTACGAGAGGCTGACAAGTGGAACCAAAGACAATGTCATCCACATAGATTTGTACGAACATCAGATCATTGTTGCTGTTGTGAACAAACAACGTTTTGTCAACACTCCCTCGATTATATCCTTGATCCATCAGAAACGTAGTCAATCTCTCATACCATGCTCGTGGTGCCTGCTTTAGACCATACAAGGTTTTCTTCAATCGATAAACATGCTCAGGATGCTGCGAGTTCTCAAAACCCTTTGGTTGCTCAACATAAACCTCCTCTTGCAATATTCCATTTAGGAAGGCACTTTTAACATCCATCTGATGCAAAGTGAACTTCAGAGCACATGCCATACCGAGCATAAACCTGATTGACTCTAATCTTGCCACCGGAGCAAAAGTTTCATCAAAATCAATTCCCTCAATTTGAGAATAACCTTGAGCTACCAACCTTGCTTTGTTCCTTACAATGCAGCCACTAGCATCACTCTTATTCTTGAATATCCACTTTGTTCCAACGATGTTGTCATCAGCAGGACGCTGAGTGAGCTCCCAAACATCACTTTGTTCAAATTGTTCCAACTCATCTTGCATAGCAGCGACCCAGAACTCATCCCGAAGCGCCTTCTTGTGATTCTTGGGCTCAATAGAAGAAACAAAACATGCAAATTGCACTACATCAGAATCCTGAGAGACAGACTCCGGAACGACAGCCTTTTGTTTCTTCCCAGCCAACTGAGCAAAATCAATCTGCTTCCCTCTGGTAACTCTACCCCCCTGAATCGCAACTATAACATCCGTAGAGGAGTGATTCCTATGAACCTGGGAAGTCTCAGGATCTGAACCAAGTGGTGATACAGGCCTGTCAGAGACAACAGGACTGACAGCTTCTGGCACAGACTTCTCAGCATTAGTTACCAGGTCCGTGTCGGAGACAATAGGCACCAGTGGCACTCGTATGAATGAGGTGTCGTTAAACACTACATTGACAGTCTCCTGAACAGATCTCAAACGTTTGTTGTAGACACAAAAGGTAGTGTTATGTCCAGAATAATCTAGAAAGATACCTTCATCACTTTTAGAGTCAAACTTACCCAACTGCTCCTTATCATTCAGAATATAAAAAAGGCATCCAAACACATGGAAATAGTGCACAGTTGGAGACTTCCCTTTCCAAACCTCATAGGGAGTCTTGCTGGTCCCTGGGCGAACATGCACACGATTGATGATGTAACAGGCTGTGTTCACAACTTCATCCCAGAACCGATGAGGCACCTGATTTCCATGTAGCAGCAGCGTTCTGTTCTTACGTTCAACAACACCATTCTATTATGGCGTTCTTGATGCAGAGTACTGATGAGTAATGCCTTGATGCCCACATAATTGCTTAAACTTGTCGTTTTGAAACTCACCACCATGATCGTTTTGAATGGTTTCGATAGAGCACTTCTCACTTTTAATCTGCAAGGCACGAATATGAAAACACTCAAGAGTATCAGATTTATCACGAAGAAACCTTACCCAGGTATAGCGAGTGTACTCATCCACCATCACAAAGATGAATCGTCGACCAGAGATACTCTAAACTTGTATAGGCTCCATCAGATCCATGTGAACCAACTGTAAAGCATGACTTGTGCGAATGTCTGTCAGAGACCCATGAGATGCTTTGATATGCTTTTCCTTGTTGCATGGACCACATACAAAGTGTGGGTCACTCTTCAGCTTTGGCATTCCACGTACAATTTCTTGGTTTGCCAATTTCAACGTTGTGCGAACATTCAAATGGCCAAGTTTCTGATGCCAGAGCTCTGTGTCTAACTCTGTAGTGGCATTAAAACATTGCATTTCTGATTTCCACATATAACAATTATTCCCAGATCGTCTACTTCTGAGTTTGACAGACCCTTATTGATCAACGGCTTTGCAATCCTTCTTGGTGTAAGTAACATCTAACCCTTCATCACACAATTGGCTGACACTGATCAGATTGGCCTTCAATCCATCTACCAGGAACACATCGTTCAGATGGGGTTGAGTGTCACCACTAGTTGCACCCTTCCCTCGGATTGTGCCCTTTCCTCCATCTCCGAATGTGACTCTTCCACCAGCAACATCTTCTATATGAGACAAATTGTCGAGAGCACTTGTCATATATCTGGAGCATCCGCTGTCAAAATACCACTTGGCCTGATCAACCACAGTTCTATCTGCTGTGTATACAACATGACAGTAGAGATCATCTTTTCTGACATACCCTTGACTGACTCTTCTAACAGTTGGGTAGAAGCTACCATTCTTCACTAGATTTGTCAGACGATTCTGGAACTTGAAGCATTGGGCCTTGTAGTGATTTAGATGGCCACAATACCAGCATCCTCTTCTCCTGCTGAGACCAACAGGTCGCTGAGCAGACGGGTGATAGCTCTGTGAAGCATAAGGCTGTCTCCCCGGCATCTCACGCTGTATAATCATTCCCCTGGGATGCAGGTTTACCTTAGGGAAATGATTATGTTGTCCGTTTGATGCAACAGGTTGTGCTTTGAGTTTTGGCTCATAGTTCTGTCCTTTAACAAAATGTGTGGACTTATCAGAGCTGATTACCTTATAGCCCAGACCCCACTTTGCAGTGCTTGATTGTCCAGTACTGAGCAAGATGTCCAGATCTTTAGTTCCTTTACTCAACATCCTAATATTCTTCAGTTGTTCTTCCAATTGCTTCTCAAGACATAGTGACTTTGCTTTTTCTTCACTCAGTTACTTAGACAGCATTGCAATGTTCATCTGAAGCGTATCTCTCTCGGCAGACAGCTCACTGTTATCTTGAGTCTTTTGCACAATAGTCTGAATAAGAAGCCCTATCTGATCTTCCATCGACAAGTCAGCCTCCTCCCCATCTGAGTCCGACTCAATTTTCTCATCAATGTATTCTTTCAACAACAGAGCTTCTTCATCTCCTTCATCTTCCTCGATGACTCCCAGCAGAGCCACAAAGTTGTTCATAATTTCACCTTTGTTATCTTCTTCATCCGAATCACTCTCACTCCATGTGATGTAGGACTTCTAATTATTTCCTTGGGAGGGGCAATCAGTCTTGGTATGACCAAAACCCTTGCATCCATAGCATTGCAGGGAGTGCTTTCGTTTGTTGTTTGTACACTCAGCCTTGTAATGCCCATATCCTTCATTTTCTCTTTCTTCCTTCATCAGAATTCAGAGACACATCAATTGCAGACCTGTGCGGTTGAAAATTTTCAGGTAAACTTCTAAGGAATTTCTTGACCAGCTTCTTGTCCTTGTATCGTTTACCCAAAACAACAGACTCTTGAGCAATACAAATCAACCGGCTACTATAATCCGCCACATATTTGGTTTCAGTCATTTGCAGATTCTCAAAGTCAGACGCAAGATTGTCCAACCTTGTGCGCCTAACTATACAAGTTCCTTCAAAAGTGACGACCAGAATGTCCCACACCACTTTAGCTGACACACAACCTTGAACTTGGCTGAAGATATCTCTCGGCAGAGATTTGAAGATGACCGACAACGCCTGGGAATTGTGTTTGGCCTCAGCCTTTTCTTCAGTTGTCCACTTCTTTCTGTGTTTTTGCACCAATTCACCATCTTCATTCATCTCAGTTGGATGAGACCAGCCGTCCTCCACTGCAAACCAAGCTTCCATGTCAATGCTCGAGATGACCTGCTGGATCGAGACTTTCCAGTAACCGAAGCATTCCGGATCCAGTTTCAATGGCCCTTGTAACGTAACAACCTCCAGTGATTTCTTCATACCCTAGTCGCAAGATCTCACCTGTCGAAAAAGATATCAGACTTTTTATCAGGTGTCCGTTCTGATACCAATTGTTATGGTATAGAGAACATAAACACACAAAAATCACACTTGGAACGCGCCAAGCAAACACTTTTAATCAAAATTATAAAAACCTTCGTTTCTTACAAGACTTGAAACAAAAGCTCACTCTCCTATCTATCTAACACAACACCCTGTGTAGATCTAAAAGAGTATACCACACACACTCACCTTCAAAGCTTTTTGTACTTGCTTGAAGGTTTACAAAACTCACAAACTTTATCCCACGAGTGCTAACTCTTTTTGCGGCTAGCCTTCGTCTTTTTATAACCCCACAAACTATCTCTAACTTAGATCTTTGTGAATCCTAACTAAAAAGAAATATTCCTTATCCCTAAGAAAATATCTTCCCTTATCTCTTCTTATCAAATATACTCTCAATATCTTCGAGTATATCTTGATCTCTTCTTCCTTCCTTCTCACGCATCTTGTCATCGTACCCACAATATTTCTCCACGTCAGCACGCCATGCCACGTCAGTATATCAGTCCTCTGAGACACTTCTCAGCTACCTGCCATCTTCAGAGCTCTGTTGCACTTTCAGACCAATCTATCTAGTTGGTATAATTAATGCTTTAACCTCGCTTTTTTCTCTGTTCTACTCCATTTCATATTTGTTACGTCAAACATGATGGACAATATAATTTATCGGATGTAGAATCATGTTCTTCCCCCGATTTCATATACCATTATTAGCATTGCTTTTTGTCATATTTCAAAACTTGTTTTTGGCACAACATAAATCTTAATACTTGAAACAATCCAACCGTTTTTTTTTTCCTATTTTTTTTATATCCTAAAATCTATTGATCTAATAATACTCACTAGCAACCTAAACTTAAACAATAACAACAATGGATAACAAAGAAATCAATCCAATAAATCAATAACAAATAATGAATAACATGAACCAAATCTAGTAACAATCCAAACATAACAAAGTCAAGAACTAGCAACCCTACAATCGTTCTAGACATCTAAGTTTCACTCTAGCATCCTATCAAAGACACAGAGCAAACAACTAGCCTCTAGAACATCCTCCTCTTCATAGCCTTGATTTCACGATCAAATTTTGCCTTTACCTACGCCACAATACAAAAGAGAGGCGTAAGTATTACCAGAATACTTAGTGAGGCAATTCTTCCATCTACTTGGCTATACACACAAGCAATAATATCTCTTATGCCACAATCAACAAACAATAAGACAAACCATGCAATACACAAAGCAACCGCGACATAAACAACTGTTGAAGAAAGGTGTCGACCGACACCAAGGGGTGTTGATCGATACTGACCATCTGGTGTCGACTGACACCATAACTGGTGTCGACCGACACCATAACTGGTGTCGACCGACACCATGCTCGACATCCCCGAAACCCTAACAGTGTCAACCGACTCATCCACATGGTGTCGACCGACACTCGCCAAAGTCCTCGTGTCGTCGTCGCATTGGTGTCGACCAACACCCTCATGGTGTCGACCGACACTAATGCTGAACATCGATTTCCTTCAAACAAAATCTCCAAATCTCTACTCCAAGCTTCTCCTATCCATCCCACATAATCCCAGGAACAAATCTAAGCCTCAGGAGTCATGAAAAACACACAGAACTCACAAGAAAACAACAACACATCACACCAATCACAGAATCAGAGATCTCAGCTTAGATAAGCCATGGTCATGCACTCACGTTTGCTAAAACAATGAGATCTATACCCAAACGACGAAACTAGCACCACAACAACCTTCTCATCACGTTCCTAGCCTTGGATCCACACTCTCTAGAAAGAAACTCACCCCACAGAGACAAAGAACCCACGGAAACCTCAAGAACTCTCACAGAGACTTTGTTATCTCTTCTTTCTTTCTGAGATGTGAAAAAGCGGCTAAAAGAAGTGGAAGACGTTGAGTTTTCCTTTTAATACTCGATTCTAGGGCTCTCCTAAACCAACCACTCAAACTGGATGATTAAAATCGAACCGATTAACCCATCCTCATACGGTGTCGATCGACACCACAAGTTGTGTTGATCGACACCCCTACCAAAAATCCAATTTTTGGTTCGCGGGTGTTACAATACTTCAACGTTTCCGGGCAACAGGCAACAAACAAGAAGAACAAAAGCCATTGTGTATGTTATAAGTGAGTGATTACATACTTTTTATAACCTAAGTTGATACAAGAAGTGCAGAGTTTTGATTTTAGTGATTATTTTGTATCATCTTCATGTGATGCATCTGGAAACAAAAGATTACTACCAACAAAACCGCCTTGAGTCTCAATTTTACAGAGATATATATGAACAACACGAAGTATATATATTTTATTGAGAGTGTAGTTGTTACTGGGTGTTAGAATTGTCTGTATGACACAAGAGCTAGTACTAAAGAGTGGATGAAGAGAGAAACATACATGAACTGAAGAGAAATATTAAGTCACAATCTTGAAGAGATGATGTGGCATTGGTGTCTTATAAGAGATGTCTAGTAAGGAACAAAAGTGTCACGTGGGCTTTGAGATCATTAGAGAAGCCATGTAGGCCTTGTTTCAGAGAGAAGCCCAAACTTGAGGAGGTTAGGGCTCTTGCTCTTGAGGAGCATATAAATAAAACGCACTCGTGATCGAAAGAGGTTACGCGTCTAGGGTTTATCGAGAAAGACACACATGTGTGACGTTGCCCCATCAAAAAGATAGAGAGATTTTTTGATGGTTTTGTTGTGAAGCTATAGAGAGAGAGTTGTTAACGAGGTTTGGTTAACAACCTACATCCCTGGGACCTAGTCCAGAAATCATCCACTAGAAAAGGCCCCAACCTACAATTGCTATATGGCATCTACCACGCTTTCATTGTAATTCTAGAAAAGAGTGGTAGATACCATATAGCAATTGTAGGTTACAGCCTTTTCTAGTGGATGATTTCTGGATTAGATCCCGAGAATGTAAGTTGTTAACCGAACCTCGTTAACAACTCTCTCTCTATCATTTTATATTACTTTATGCACTTGCAAACTCGTTACAGACCCTCATCATACAAATCGATAGATCTAGCACACATATATTTTTACAGTTATCACACTAGGCACATATTATATAGTTGTTAGGTTATGTCATTGAGTTATAAGATATTGAACTGGCAAGATTTATTTCTCAAGATCCATGATTCATGATTTTATCTGTTACGTACTATGTGTAGCTTGTTTTCTTAGTTTGTATAGCTAGTACATTTTCTACAAATGATGGCAAAATTGAACTGAAAAGATATAAGAAATTATACAAATAGGACGCAAGTGTTTGTCCAGGTATAAGGGCAGGCCCGACCAGCCTACAAGGCACCACATGCTTTAGGCCACATATTATATGCTAACAATTTGGGCTACTTAACAAAAAGTTCTCTTAACTGAAATTGTTATGTAATATGAGGATGGATCCTTAGGCGTGTGGGTTCAAACTTCAAACCTATGAATGGACATCCTACTTTTTTACAAAAATATGAATAATGTAATTATAAAAGTGATATGATTAGTGATTTGATTGATGATCATGTAGTGCAAGTTTTCAATAACTTAAATTGTTTTATTACCATTCTTTTTTATTTTCCGTCTTGATATTAATATGAATAAGCTTTCCTTCAGATTCCTCTTCCTTGTAACTTGGTTTGGTTTGGTTCATTAAGCTATGTTGTAATGTGTTGCAATCTTTTGTTGTTAGTAGGTGTATCTCATTTAGGAGGCACCTTGTTGTAAAAGGTTCCAACCCTCTTGGCTTATAAATGAAAGTATGTGTTTAAGAAAAAAGAAAAAAAAAATTGTCCAAAAAGAAAAAGAAAGAAAGAATATGATTAATATGTAGATTAGATGTAGATTACAAACAGATTATACTTTTTTTTTTTGTGCAAAACAAACAGATTATACTATTTAATAAAGTTTGGTGTAGATTAGTTCTTACAAAATTGAAAAATGTTATTATAAAAGTCATATGATTGGCGATTTGATGATTCACGTAGTCTGAGTTTTCTATTACTTGATTGTTTTATTACCATGACCTGTAAAGTGTCCCTCTTTTTTTTCTCCGTCTTGATGCTTATCTTAATCATATCATCTTTGTCATCTACGACAAAGTTTAGTATTGAAAAGAATGAAAATAATATTAAAAATTTATATAAATATCCTGCAGTAGTTGGACAGCATGTTAATTGACGTGATTCCACCATCGCATTTCATTAAAAGGTGATGATCTTAGTTATATTTAAAATCAGTGATGTATTTAATCTTTTTGAGGAGATAATGATTGAATTAGGGCTGCGCATTCGGATAACCCGTTCAGGTTCGGGTATTACCCATTCGAGTTTCGATAAACGGGTTTAGAAAAATAGAACTCAATGGGTCTTTTTAGATATATGGGTTCAGTTCGGTTTAGGTACTATCGGGTTCGGGTCGGTTTGGGTTACAAATTTTAGAATCCGATTAGTACCCGAACTACCGGGTTCCCGAAAAAATATAATTAAACTTAAATAAATTTAGTTAAATTTTGACTTACATAACAAAATATTTTAGATATTTCGATTATTTTTGATATTTAGGTATAAAACTAAATGAAATATTCAAAATTATAATCATAATTTTGGGGTAATTGCATTATATTAATGATAAATATGTTTATATGTTTATATGTTCGGTTTTAATAGGTACCCAAACGGGTACCGGGTATTATCCGACCCTAACCCGAACCCACGGGTATTAGAAAATAGAACCCAATAAGGTTTTATAGACAAACCCGTACCCAACCCAAACCCGGTTTTTCGGGTCGGGTTCCGGGTTGGGTATTCGGGTACGGTTTTTATGCCCAGGCCTAGATTGAATATCATTTAATTTTTGATTGCATTATACCCCTTTATAAATATAAATTTAAGCAAATACATGTATCATAAATGAATATAATTTACTATAGATTTCAAATATTGTTTTGTAGGAAAGTAATTTTTTTCATAAAAACATCAACTTAACTTTTGTTTTTTTGGTAAACTAACGGTTTTACGCTTTCCACAGACATCACCAACAAGGGAAGCGAAATTTTGATTTACAAAACCAGTAAATTAAACAGAAAATATAGTTCATCAAAATAACTCTTTACTCTATTTTTTTCCAAAAACCTTAGTTTTGGAGTCTATAAACCTCCCGAATGAAATATTTCTTGGAATTCTCCTCAATAGTTCATACGAGAAATCTAAATAGATCTTTTGTAATCGTAGAATGAATCTATAAGAATAACTAAGATGTAAAAGCATACATGTGAGAAATTAACTAACTTAGTTATAAATTATATGTTTTGGTGTAATGCACACCCATCAATACCTAATTTTTAAGCTAATTTTTTTCCAAATGGTCTTCACGTAAAATAGTAAATTTTGGTGAGAGTGAGAATAAGATGTAATAAATATGTAATTTCACATTATTTTATGTTTTTTTAAAAAAACTCATTTATATATATGTTAATCTCAATAATTAATCAAAACATTCTCAATTTGATAACTTCGAACTGAACCTATTAAAAGTTTCACAATTTGCACACATACTATCATCAATATATATATATATATATATATAATTTCAAATTTGAAATCTAACAGTTAAAGAAATGTTGCCACTGATTTTCATAAACTTAAATAAAACACAAGTTTTATATCGTATATCATTATTGTATATTGTTACTTTTGATCAATTTGATAAAATTTTAATATATAAATTAGTTTAAGATAATAATTCATAAAACCTAATAAATTTTTAGTTTAAAATTTAATATATCTTAGTCACAATATTTTTACTAATTATTATTGAATATATTTTAAAATAATTAAATATATTTTAGTATATATTTGTTATAGAATATTGTACAATATATTTTATTACATTCATTTTATCCACACATTGCGTGAATTTTTTCCTATTACATAATGTAGTCAACGATTATTACTTCCACTGAACTTTTGAAGTTTTAATATAGTATGTTTGCTCACATTGATGGAATAAATTTGCTCCATTGTGAATAATCGGAGTAGAATAACAATCAAACTTAAGGTAGTCTATGCGAGAAAAAAACTCAAGCATGATGTACTTATATGTAGAATATGTAAAGCAAGAGGTGTATATGTATCATCATTAGCTTATTTGATTTTGCAAGAAAAAATTCTCATATCTTTAAAGCCGCGCCTCCATAGTTCCTAGATATCATTTGAATAATATTTTAAGACATAAATTGATTAATATGAGCAAATAACTTAATCTTATCTAAAGCAGCAGAGGTTCAGAGTGAGATTGAGAGCTAATTGGGATAAAACAATAGAACCAGTGTTGATATTACACAACTTGTGAACTTCTTCACTGGTTATTTTAGATTGACAAACTACTTGATATTACTATGTTGAAATTGAGCATCATCGTCCTTGGTGGATATTATATTTAAAATTATTTTATGTCTTTTATAATTATCTTACTTCATTTAGTTTTAATGCTTTTTGCCATTAATTTGTAATTTTCTGTTTTCATTATTTTATTGAACTTTAATATAAATTTTTTATCTTAATTAATTTGATAATTATTTAGAAACTTTGTCTATATTATTATTTCATATTATATTAATTATAGTTAAATAATCTACAGTTTATTAAATATAATAAGATAGTTAAAAAAAATACTGATGATATATTTATCTTTTAGTAGTCGAACAACAATATATATATGTTTTTAATCAAAACAAAAATATAATGATTACTTTTTTTAGTGTTGTGTGGACAGTATCTATATTATTATTTTTGAAGTACATTTTGTGTTATGCCCTTGAAGTTTTGGTTATTTAATTTGTTTTATTTACAACATTAACCCCTAACTATTTTTCTAAAATAACAATTCCTGGCAATTCATTTAATGGAACTAATAAAATTGACCTTATTTGATAAGTTTATTGCCATACAAAGCTTGACAAAATCTATACATGTCGTTTGTTCCAAAAACAACTCTACGCATTCAATTTTTAATCCCATAAAATTTTCAAAATCTATTTTAATAGATCTGTAGAGACTATAGGATATCTTCATTTTAAATGACACAACTGAATCTATATATACATTTTTGAATTATATTTTGGGCTTTACTCTTAAAATTATCCATATTTGCATAGTTAATCCTTACAATTTTGTCAAAATAGTAATAACTAAATTATTCTTAAAATCGCGAAAAAAATTTATTTCTAACATCTATATTATTATTTTTGAAGTACATTTTGTGTTATGCCCTTGAATTTTTGGTTATTTAATTTATTTTATTTACAACATTAAACCCTAACTATTTTCCTAAAATAACAATTCCTCGAAACTCATTTAATGGAACTATATTAATCAAACAAATTTATTTACACTTATTGCCATAATAAGCTTGACACCATCTATACAGTAGAACCTCTATAAATTAATACTCGGTAAAATAATAACCTCTATAAATTAATAAATTTCTCTGGTCCCAAGTTGGGACTAGTGTAATTTTGGACATTATTTGATAAAATAATAAATTAATAACTTTTTTTAAAATTCCATGTAAAAATATGGTCCAATCAATATCATAAATTAATAATCAAATAAACTAGTATATATATATATATACATATCTAAGAATATTTAGTGAAATATGAATATATTGTTGTTTGTTTGTTCTTGAATTTGCATTCTTGTTGGAGAGCATCTCTAATCTTTCTAACTGCATCAAAAACTTCTGGTGTTGTCTTCACAAATCGCATCCAAAAATTGTAGAGAGTTCTTGACGCGATAATTGCTTCCTTATGTGTAACTGGTTCTAAAGGTATCGTCATATCTTCTTCAATTTCATCATCACCTTGAAAAATAGTAGCAACAATTTCTTCTAAACTCTGAATTTCTGATAAAAAATCCTCTTCATAAATTAATATTTTATTAATTTATCGATAAATTAATAATTATTAATTTATCGATAAATTAAAACCTCTATAAATTAATAAAATTTCATGGTCCCAGTCTTATTAATTTATAGAGGTTCTACTGTACTTTCTGATGTTTCCAAACATAACTCTACGCATTAAATTTTTAATCCCATAAAAATCTCCAAACATATTTTAATAGATCTTTAGAGACTGTATGATCTCTTAAATTTAAATGACACAACCGAGTTTGAGTAACAAATGATTACAATCGCAATAATTATTATAACGTTAATAAAGTTCATAAAAACTAGAACCCAACTTTTAGAAACTCAATAATCGGGTATATTTAACTTTAGCATCAAGAAAAATATTTAATATATTATATACCGTGTTAAGAAACTGAATATTATTCTGCGATAATGTTATCAACTCAAATAAGAAAACACTAAAATCTCTCTTTTATTGCTACGGATCGTAAACTCCTTGCTCATCAAGCATTTTCCATTTATAAATATCAACTTCACAAACGAAACACAACACACAACCAAAACCACTAATATGACGGTTTTGAAATACGGGTTAAACCACTAATATGACGGTTTGTTGTTATATAGCGGGACATGTTATTAACATGACGATTTGAATTAACATTAGTATAAATATAAAATATTATTAATTCGGTTTTGAAACACGAGTTAAATCTTCATTTAATTATTTGGTCAATACCACTAATATAAGAATATTAGACATATTAAATCAGGGTAATTTAACTTTGTAAAACAATTAAATCATTGATAAAATTGTGACTTAATCCGACAATAGCTTATAAATTACAGATTTATGTATTTATTTCCCCTATTATTGTTCTAATAATTGACAATCCAAACAAAATTATTATTAATTAAACAAAACAAACTAAATATAAAAAACAAAAGAATTAAAATGTTATTATTTTTTAAAAAAATGCCCCACGGTGTACCACGGGTTAAAATCTAGTTATACTATATTTAACAAAACACTAAAACTAAAATATTATACCGTCGCTTTTGTCGTCCACATTGGAGTTCCTATAACGGTTTGGAAGCAGTTAGTGCTATTAGAGTGTCTCAAAATACAAGGTCTTGTAATGCCAACACATGGGCTAAAAGACATTATAATGGGCTTGTTGGCACTACAAGGTCTTGTGTTTTGAGACATTATAATAAGTGCTTCCACAGAAGAGGCAGAGTTTTTTACCACTATATTTTTTGGAATGGTTGTTTAAAAATCTTGGGTTGGCTCTAGATTTGGGTCAGAGAGGATGGCCGACGGTCTTCAATATTGCGGTATAGTGGGACTCAAAATGGCGGTGTGCCAATGTGTTCGGGGAACAAGGCAAATGCTGGGATAGAGTTCGTTTCCTAAAAGACATGGCTGCAGAGGTTTTGAGAACTCATAGTTTGGTGAGCGGGAGTTTTCAAGCGGGGGTGAGGATTGAGAAGATGATTACTTGGAGAAATCCAACAGAGGGATGAGTTAAACTCTCTACGGATGGAGAATCGTGGGGAAACATGGAGCTGGCCACGGCTGGGGAGTTATTTGGGATAGAGATGGTCGTTGGTTGGAAGGGTTTGCACTTAATATCGGTATTTGCTCAATTCTTTTGGTGGAATTGTGGAGGAGAGTATTATGACTTTTTTTATTGTTTGGGTTTAAGGATTTAGGACGGTGGAGTTAAAGAAGATTCGGAATTTGTTGTGGAGTTTCTAAAAACACAGAGTAGCAATGGTCATCCGTTGGCTTTTCTGATACGTTTATGTCATTACTCTTTCTCAAATAATTGGTTAATCTGAAATTCTCACATATATATGGAGACTAATTATTTAGGAGATGGATTGTCGAACTATCCATTCTCTTAGCAGTTAGGTTTTCATGCTTTTGATTCATATCCAGATATAATCCATTTGGTTATGTGGGAGAATGCTAATGGGACAGAGTTATGTTCGTTTATAGTTTTCAGTTTATTATAATGAATTTAGGAGAGACATTTGTCTTCTTTCTTCTACCAAAAATAAAAATAAAATAAAATCAAACATTTGTTTACTCGTTCTGGACCATGTTCATTTCGTCTTGCACCGGCCTTTATTTACATCTTTCATGAGATAGTCATGTTTTAAACTTTTAATTCATTTCGTCTTGCACCGGCCTTTATTTACATCTTTCATGAGATAGTCATGTTTTAAACTTTTAATGTATGAACAACGAAACAAAATTATATAAGCAACAAACACACACAAAAAAAAAAAAAAAAAAAAACAGAGAAAATACGAAAAGAAAAAAGAATCTAGTTTTTTGACTCCGATCGATCCTCATTTACACTGAGTTTAATGTGATTTTTTTAACTTATTATGTCAGAGGTGAGAGGTGTAAAGATAATTACGATAAAAAAAAAAGCCTTATAATAAGTAACCAAAACATAGAAAATTAAAAAGGAGATACCTTTAGATATTTAAATATATTACCATATCTTACTCTTTTCATCTTTTTTGGGATTTATCGGGTTTTCTTTATATTTTCCATCTTTTGTCTTTGCTCTTTTTGATCTTTCTTGGGGTGTATGATGAACAATCTCAGTGATCTTGAATCAGATTACTCACAGTATGTTGAAGTTGATCCTACTGGAAGATATGGAAGAGTAAATTTCTTCTTTCTCTCAACTAATGTTTTTTTTTGTTTTTAATATCTTTTTGCTTTCTTGAATTTGTGTTGTGTGTGTGTGTGTTCTTGTTGTTGCAGTACAATGAAGTTCTGGGTAAAGGTTCTTCAAAGACAGTGTAAGAATCCAGATTCTCCCTTTAGGTTTCCTACTTTTTTTTTTTTTTCTTTCTGTGATCAAACCTTCTCTGGAACTTTGGTGTTATATGCTTACCATGTTCTTATTTTTGTTCTCAGTTTTTTTTTCTCAATAAAGCTTGATTATTTTCCATTTCCTAATCTATGAAAATTTAGAGATTCTTCTTTGCATATTTGGTTTTTTTGTTTGTTTTTGTTTTTTTTAACTTTTAATAGTGGTCGATTGATGATTCAGTTTTAAAAAGTTTTATCAGTTCGAAGGAACCTTTTCTTTTCTCCCCACTTGGTAGACTAATAAATACAATTGGTAATCACGATGAGTAATCGAAGACTGAGTTTAGTGATTCTGAAATAGACAAAACTATTGTTTTTGGTTCCTTGATTTGGATTTGCAGTTACAGAGGATTTGATGAGTATGAAGGTATAGAAGTAGCATGGAACCAAGTAAAGCTCTACGATTTCTTGCAGAGTCCTCAAGAACTGGAGAGGCTTTACTGTGAGATCCATCTCCTCAAAACATTGAAACACAAAAGTATTATGAAGTTCTACGCTTCTTGGGTCGATACCGATAATCGGAACATCAACTTTGTCACTGAAATGTTCACTTCTGGCACCTTGAGACAGTAAGCTTCTCTCTCTATCTTATATCCTAAGTTATATTCACATGATTATTAAATCATATGCATGTTAACATTAAATATGCTAATGTAGATATAGGCTAAAACACAAGAGAGTGAACATAAGAGCGGTGAAGAATTGGTGTAGACAAATCTTAAGAGGATTAAACTATCTTCATACACATGACCCTCCTGTGATTCATAGAGATCTCAAGTGTGACAACATTTTCATTAATGGGAACCAAGGAGAAGTCAAGATTGGCGATCTTGGTCTTGCTGCTTGTTTACAACACTCTCACGCTGCTCATTGTGTTGGTATGCAATCTGTTCAGTGCTTTTGTTTTGCTAATTAAGTCCATATATTGGATTATGATTGCTGAAAGTATTTTGCAATCTTTTCTTTAGGGACACCAGAGTTCATGGCTCCTGAAGTTTATAAAGAAGAATACAACCAATTAGTTGACATATACTCGTTCGGGATGTGTGTTCTGGAAATGGTAACATTTGACTACCCGTATAGCGAGTGTTCTCACCCTGCTCAGATTTACAAAAGAGTTATATCGGTTAGTATATCTGTATTCTATACGATGTTACCGGGATTATAAACTCTTATACTGAGTCATTATAAGTTTGTTAAATTATCTTTCTCAGGGCAAGAAACCAGCCGGATTAGACAAGGTGAAGGATCCAGAGGTTAAAGGCTTTATAGAGAAGTGTTTGGCCACAGTGTCCCTTAGGCTCTCTGCTCGTGAACTACTCGACGACCAATTTCTCTGTATTGATGAAAGTGAATTGGATATGAGATCCGTAGAGAGCGAAAAGGGTCAGATAGAAGAAGTTAGACATTCTTATCATATAGCTGACAATTACTTCAATGATCGAGCCAACATCAACTCTTTTGATCATCCTCACTACTCAAACGGTTCCTACAGCAACGATAATGAAAACCAATGGGATTACAATGGAGATGAGTCTGTGGAGTCACACGCATTAATAGAGTTTCATATTGATGATACTGAAGAAGATGAGGAAGATGATAAAAGCTTTGGTAATGTTGACATAAGCATTAAAGGGAAGATAAGAGACAATGGTGATGGACTATTCCTGCGACTCAGAACCGTCGACAAGGAAGGTTTTGTAACACTCTATAACATTCTAATCTTTACAGTTCCTATGTCAGAAGAAAGACATAATATTTTCAGTTCTAGACTAAACAAGATTGCAAATGTCCCACTATTTTCCTTACATTATGGTCATTGTTGCAGGGCGTGTCAGAAATATATACTTCCCGTTTGACATTGAGGCCGACACAGCAATAAGCGTTGCAAGAGAGATGGTTGAAGAGTTGGAGATGGACGACCGTGATGTCATAAAGATAGCAAATATGATCGATGGAGAGATTGCTTCTCTTGTTCCCAATTGGAGCATCTTCTGCAGCTGCGACTCCAACCGTTCCTCCGTGGGTTCAATCATGGATTTCAACGAGATGCCGTGTGGCAGAAAAGGGTGCCAAGAGAAGCATGGACGTTTTGAGGAAATCACGTTTGAGATAAAAGTAAACCACTCAGACGAAGAAGAGGATTTTTCTTGAGAGGCAAGTAACGTGATACGCTAACTGTGGAAGATCCATATAGTCTGTGATGAGCTATCCGATGAAACTGTGGAAGGCTCAAAGATTAGCAGATGAAAAATCTAGAAGGAGATGTTGAACGAGAGAGAGGAAGGTTTAGTCCCAAGATGTATTAAAAGAACTATTTCACTTTAATTTATATTGGCGCATTTAATACATTTCTCTCCATATTGTATAAAAAGAATTTACAGTTAAGTTAACACTGAAAACAAATTTACAATAATTCTTAGAGAACCAATATTTACAGCAGTATTTTAATCCTTGAACAACAAGAAAAGCTAACAATTAAAGAGGCAAAAGAGCTATAATAAATTGAGACAGAATCTGATTCTATACAATATTTCACGGATGAAACAATATTATATTAAATAGATTGTTAAATTGTTAGAATATCTTAAGGTTTTTTTTTTTTTTAATAACTAATAAGTTTTGGATCTAGGCCCATACATTTTCCCAATCCGCTTCCAAGTGCCACTCAAACAATAATCTGACTCGAGTCAAGCCATTCCAATTTATCGTCATTGAACTTTTTGAAGTTTGATCATCTTATTGGTGGTGTCGAGACAGAAATCACTCTTCAAACCAAACACATCATCATATCATTGAAGTGATCATTCCCAAAACAGCTATCATCATCCATAATGTTACTTAAATTATATATATGGATGATGTGAACTGCTTTGAGAATCCAAATAATAAAGTTATTAAGATTATTATTTTTAATTACAAAATGAGAGCAACCCATTCTTATTATATAATGAAAGCTACAAAATGGGAAAACCCTAAACCCCAAAATGGGAAGAATCTTAATTTAAATCATCACATATTTCTTATTAAAAGTTTTCATTATGTACTAATAGTTTAAACATGTGTCATAGTTAACTAAATTTTTTCTATTGTTTATTTCAATTTCATGTTTGAGTTAGAATTATGTAAGATTAATATTTAATTCTTTTTCACTAATATTTTAAATTTAAGTTTGTTGTAGTATTTTTAAATTGGTTCATTAAGTTTTCGTTTATATATTTGAATTATCAAAAAGTCATATATGAGTGTGCTTATAGTTTATCTATTTTTTTAATTATGTCAATTTTTTTTTGAATTTCTCAACTTTTAAAGATTGGTGACAGACTCATTGTAATCGCATATATTTTTATTTTAGCTTTTCATAGAAATATGTCAATTATTACTATATAATATATTTTTGATTCCAAATATTTTTTTAAGTTAACAATTTTTGTGGTTAAAAAAATTATGCCAAGTGAAAGTAAAAAGACATATAATTGACTTAAAGTTTTCATAGAATCATTTTATAGGTGGCGATAAAGAGCATACTCTAACAATAATGTATGTATTGATGTAAAAACACAATTTTGTGGTAAAACAGATAGTAGAACGTAACTGTACGAGGATGTAACTAAGATGAAGATTTAATCGGTGGAATACATGTAAAATATTTATGAACAAATTGTGAAATTATATTTTATGTAAATTTATCTAAAAATGCAGTATATGTTTTTATTTAAACAAGTAAGGTTAGAATCTAACACTGTTAAATGATTTCGTAACATCCATTAAGGACTATTAAATTGGGGGCTACAATGCACCACTTATTTCAATATAAAGATCACCATAAATGCCTCTTCGACGTGATATGATGCATCTTCTTCCCTTTGATTTGTGTCCTGTCAGATTTCAAAACAATAAGCACATGGTTGTAGATAATGGACACATCCTTGTTTGCTTGATGATAGAAGATCAATTTCTCATTTTCATCCTCTCTAGTTTCTTGTGTCAACTGTCACAATTCTATCCAAAGCCATGAAAACATTATACACTCGGAACACTTTGGGTGTTAGGCCAGGAATCATCTCGTTTGGATGCTCACTGAGTGTCTTTTGATTAGGCAAATTTAAATAGCATAATAAAAATATTATATCATTAAATTAGATTATTTCCAAAAAAAATGAGTTTTAAATCCGATTGTTACTAACATATAATTAAATTAACTAATTAAATTATCAAATAAAATAATATATGTTGTTATGGTTCTATAAGAAACATGCAAATTTTTTGTGAGTACTAGATAAAATATAAAGTATATGAATTTGATTTTCAAAAAAACAAAAGACATGACTACAAATGGTAATAGAATATCAACATTTTCTCCACCACACTAAAAAAATCAAATTTTTGAAGGGTTTTTTTTTTTTTTTTTTTTGTCAACCAAGAAGGGTAAAATGTATTCTTACGAAATAAACGTAAATTTGAATAAAACAAAAAAATATTTTGTTTGACACAAAAAGGATCTTAGGGTGCAAATAGTTGCACAATTGAACAAGTTCAAGACATTGAAAAAAATATTTAACCAATTTTCATCATTTGAGTTGAAAAAGTTGAAAAAATTATTCAACCTATTTAATCTTAAAAGTTGAAAAAGACCAAATTAAGAGAGAAAAATGTTCAACTTATTCATCTATATTTATGAAGATGAATAGGTTGAATGATAATCAATTTTATTTTATTCAATTTAATATAACCATTAATATGTAGAATTTTGTGCAACCATTTATAATACTTTTGATAGATAGATAAATAATTATACTAATAATATTTTTAGTTGAATTGATTTATCCGGCACTTTGGGTTGTTGTTAGCTTACTACAAATATTTGATTAAAACTGAAGAAGTTGAAAATATTAAATTGAACAAAATTGGATTGAATATTATTCAATTCATTACTCTTCAAAAATGTGGCTGAATAAGTTAGACATTTTTACTGTATAATTAATTTATTTTTTTCAACTTTTTGAATTAAATTAGTTGAATAATTTTTTTTAACTTCTTCAACTTCTTTCATAGTGAAAACTTGTTACTTGTGTGGCGATTCTTGCCACTGGGTAACTGTCCGACATCGCCGGTGTTTTTCTCCGTTTTGGAGTGTGTTTTCCACCGACAAAACTATCATCCTTGTTTCTTTACAGTTGGCGGTTTATTTTTGT
Organism: Camelina sativa; assembly: GCF_030686135.1. Classification (NCBI taxonomy): domain Eukaryota; kingdom Viridiplantae; phylum Streptophyta; class Magnoliopsida; order Brassicales; family Brassicaceae; genus Camelina; species Camelina sativa. Next base: position 13,968,329 of record NC_141892.1, on the reverse strand, counting down.
TGGATAAATCTGACAGTTTACTTTCTCCTCTTTCTGCGGGTTATAACTGTTTCTTAAAACCGCCATGGATCCATCAGTATAAATTCCTTCTTTCTCTCAGTTTTTCCCTTCACATTCACTCTCCCGTTACCATTCATCCAATACCTTCCAAACAATGAGCGATTTTCTAAGAAAATCAGTCCAAGATCTTGATCTGGGCATTGATGATGCCCCGATTACTCTCCCACCGGATTTCGTTTCAAGAGCGGCTGCGATAAACCGTTTTTCACTGGTGGTCACTCCAGTCAATCTCCGTAAACAGAATTTGAGGGCGCCAATCCACCAGATGCTAAGGGTTTGGGGATTCGCGGAGGAGTGTGTGGGAAGAATAATCGATGGAGGAAGGGTCCAATTCCGATTCCAGTCTGAGGAAACGATGAACTTGGTTCTCCGTCGCGGTCCATGGTCTTTCAATGACTGGATGGTGACGACCCATCGTTGGTACCCGAACATTGCTGAAGAAGACTTGAAGATCATACCCTTTTGGATCCAAATCCAAGGTATTCCAATTCTTTACTTAACTAATGTCATGGCTAGAAGGGTTGGAAATAGTCTAGGCTATGTAACCGAAGTAGATTATGATGAAAATGTTAGCCAAATTGGTTCTGTAAGGGTTAGGATAGACTGGAACGTAGACAACCCTCTCCGTTTCCAAAAGAATGTTCAGTTTATGCCGGGAGAGAATACAATTGTCAAGTTTCGATTTGAGAGACTTCGAAATTTTTGTAACAAGTGTGGATCGCTGAAACATGATGTCAAGGATTGTCCTATGAACTTCGATGATGGGGATCACAATGTATCTGATGATGAGAGTGATGGTGATGATCACCAAGACAGAGATAACAACATGGATGGAACTGACGCAACTACTCCAATGCACCCTCCTGTGACTATCCCAGGTCTCCAAATGCTAGGCCCTCAGGAACTCTGTTATGAAAAGGCTCTTACCACCATTGTCTCCTCTGTTGTGCCTAGTGTTTTTGAAGACACAAAGTTAACTGCAGAGCGGTTGCGTTACCTCCATGCAAAGTATGTGAGAGAATCGGCCATCTCCCAAGCACAAGAGGACCTTCTTGAGGAAAACACTGAAAATGCTACTCCAGACTTCATCTTTCTTAAACGCAAGCGAGTCAGATTTGAAACGGCCTTTAATAACGTTGATGCTACAGAGGAAATGGCGGTACTGAGCCATCTCCGGAAACAGGCAAAGAGGGACAGCTCTGTTGGCTCTTGTTCTGCCTCAAATGGATTTACCGGAGGCGCAGGGGCCCGGTGCCCCCACAGCCTCCATGAAGATGGTGTCCTGGAACTGTCAGGGCCTCTGTTCGCCGCTGACATCTGCTACTATAAAGCGACTATGTACATTAACTAAGTGTGATGTTTTATTTCTTATTGAAACTCTAAATAAATGTGATGTGGTTTGTAAACTAAAGGATGATTTAGGATTTTCTAACATTATAACTTAGCCCCCCCTTGGAAGGAGTGGTGGCTTAGCTCTTATGTGGAACAAAAATGTGTCCTTATCCTTGATTTCAAAGGATGAGAGACTCATTGACGTTCTTGCAACCTATAAAAACAATTCTACTTATCTTGTGTTTATGGTCATCCAAGACAAAGTGAACGTTATATCTTATGGGACCACCTTGAACATTTATCTTCTCATCGTATAGAATCTTGGATCCTCATTGGGGATTTTAACAAAATCATATCCAATGAAGAAAAAAGAGGTCGTCCTAAGAGAGATGAATGGTCCTTTTGAAATTTTAGACACATGATTTCACAATGTGACTTGGATGATATTAACTCAAGAGGAGACAAATTTACATGGGTTGGAGAACGTTATACACACATAGTTCGAAGTTGTTTAGACCGGTGCATGATAAATAGCATTGATGCTGGAACTTTCCCAAATGCTTTTGTTGAATTCATGGACTTCTGTGGTTCAGACCATAGACCATTATCTCTGCAACTAAATGGGAGGCAAGAAAAGCGTAACATATGTTTCTTCTTTGATAAACGGTTATGTGAGCTTCCAACTTTTTTTGAAACTGTTCGGGTGGGATTGTAAAGGAAGAATTCTTCTTCACCAACAACAACTACCTCACAGATAGCCAACTGTCGAAGGAGTATGGCTGTTTTGAAACATAAGTCGCAGCTTAATGCAGAAACAAGGATCAAGGCACTACATTCGCAACTGAACTCTGCAATGGAAAGCAACTTGCAAATAGAGAGACAAAAAGTAGCGGAAATTCAAAGTGCTCTCACTAAAGCCTACTCTGATGAGGAACAACACTGGAAACAAAAAAGCAGAAATCAATTTATTGAAGAAGGAGACCAAAACACTAGTTTCTTTCATGCCTGTGCAAAGACTAGATCCTCTAAGAACAGAATAAATTCTATCTATACTGAACAAGGAAATCTTATTCACAGCGATAAGAAAATTGGTTATCATGCACAAGAATTTTTCACCAAAATGTTTTCCAGTAGTGGACATTCGATAACTCCAAAAGATTTCACAGATTTTGAAGCAACAGTCACAAATGATATAAATTCTGCTCTAACTAGAGACTTTTCTGAACAAGAGATCTATGAGGCTGTCTGCTTGATTGGTGACGACCGAGCTCCAGGACCAGACGGTCTTACTGCACGCTTCTACAAACGATGTTGGTCCATCGTTGGACAAGATGTGGTTAGTGAAGTACAAGACTTTTTCAAGACTTCCACCATGACAAGGGGCATTAATCATACTAACATATGTATGATTCCGAAGATAGATAATCCCGAATATCTATCGGACTATAGACCGATTGCTCTCTGCAATGTTTTATACAAGATTATCTCTAAACGCCTCAAACCACATCTTGATAGTATCGTATCTGATTCACAAGCTGCTTTTATTCCGGGTAGAATAATTCAAGATAATGTAATGATAGCACATGAAGTCATGCATGCTCTAAAATCTCGAAAACGTGTGTCCCAAACCTACATGGTCGTGAAAACTGATGTTAGCAAGGCATACGACAAAGTCGAATGGAACTTCCTGGAAACTACTCTCTAACTCTTTGGTTTCTGTGATCGATGAATTAGTTGGATCATGTCTGCAGTTCGATCTACAACCTATTCTGTCCTAATAAATGGCTCACCTCAGGGATTCATTCAACCAGAAAGGGGAATCCGTCAAGGAGACCCCCTTTCTCCATATCTTTTTATTCTCTGCTCAGACATCTTAAGCCACCTTATACATCATATGCCAAGGATGGAGACATCAAGGGTGTGAAGATTGGCAACGGCGTTCCCCGTATTACTCATTTACAGTTCGCAGACGACTCTCTCTTTTTCTGTCAAGCCAATAGAAAGAATTGCCAAGCTCTACGAGATGTTTTTGATGTTTATGAACACTATCCAGGCTAAAAAATCAACACTGATAAATCAATGATCACCTTTGGTTCAAATGTGTTTGGTTCGACTCAAGAAAGACTAAAGACAATTCTACAAATCCCAAACCAGGGAGGAGGAGGCAAATATCTTGGTTTACCTGAGCAATTTGGGCGAAAAAGAATGAAATGTTCGAATATATAATCGACCGAGTCAAAAAAAGAACCTCACATTGGACTTCTAAGAAACTCTCCCCTGCTGGCAAACAAATGATGTTGAAATCTGTAGCTGTCTCCATGCCGGTTTACGCTATGTCCTGTTTCAAATTGCCAAAAGGAGTCACATCTGAACTTGAATATTTGTTAATGAATTTTTGGTGGGAAAGGAGTTCTCATCATCGCAAGATACCATGGATATCTTGGAAGAAAGTACAAATATCAAAGTGAGAAGGAGGTCTTGGTTTCCGGGACTTGGAAAAATTTAATGATGCCTTGTTAGCAAAACAGGCATGGCACCTTATTCAATTTCCGGATTCCCTTTTTGCTCGAGTGATGAAGGCTAGATATTACCCAGATGGATCCTTATTAGATGTAACTCCAAAATGATCGCAATCCTATGGTTGGTCATCTCTTCTAACGGGGATAGATCTCATAAAAAAAGGGACACGGTTCATTGTTGGTGATGGAAAACTGATTTGTGCAGGAATAGATAACATAGTAAACACTCATCCGCCCGGCCCAATTAACACCATTCAACCAAAAGGATCTTTCTTGATACATGAATTGATTAATAATCAAGAGTACAACCGATCGTGGAACACAAGTAAACTAGAATCTTTGATTGTACCAGAAGATCGTGACTTCCTCAAAAACACTTATTTATCAAAGAAGGATAGCCCTGATCGATTGATTTGGAACTATACTTTTTCTGGTGACTATACAGTAAGATCAGGCTATTGGCTGCTCACACATGATCCCTCTGATCTTCTTCCTCATTCCATTCCACATGGCTCAGTCGAACTCAAAAATAAACTATGGAGATTAAATCTAATGCCAAAAATCAAACATTTTATCTGGCGTACTATCTTCGTAGCTCTACCTACAACCTCAAGACTTCGATCTAGAGGCATGAATATAGATTCAACATGTTCCAGATGCAGACAACAAGATGAAACCATAAACCATGCTCTGTTTACATGCCCTTTTGCTAGTTCGGCCTGACGTCTTTCTAACACTCCGGCTCTCAATGTCAATTGCTTGTCTGATGATACAGAGGAAAACCTCTTAAACATAATTGAGTTTTCAACACGGCAAGATATCCCTCGTCAGACTGCCCTACTGCCACTATGGTTATTATGGAGGATTTGGAAGGCCAGAAACAACACAGTTTTCAACAATTACAGGGAAAGTGCAACAAAAATGGTTTAACAGGCTCAAGCAGAAACAAAAGAATGGATTGATGTAAAAGAGAATCGACTAAACACCCAAAAATCTTCTCACCAGGTACATCAATGGACAGCGCCACCAAGCTCGATGGTTAAATGTAATTTTGATGCAGCTTTTGATAGGAATAATTCGCAAGCTATAGGTGGATGGATAATTCGCAACAACTTTGGTTTACCTCTCTGTTGGGGCTCTACTGATCTAGGACATACTGATTCTCCCCCCTGGAAGCTGAGACTAAAGCACTTCTTGTTGGATTACATCATTCATGGACCAGAGGTTACACAAATATTATATTTGAAGGAGATTGCGAGAATCTCATTAAAATTTTAAATGATGTACAAGTTAACAGATCATTAACAAATTTTCTTAATGATATCCAATTTTGGATATCAAAACTTGCATCATGTTTTTAAAAAGAAAATGTAATACTGCTGCTCACAATTTAGCAAAATATGGTTTTCGAGATAATACTTATTCTGATTCTATTTTTTTACCGGAATGGCTTCGACAATTCATTTGTATTGATGCTTCTTAAAGTGAAATAAAATTCTATTTTTTGTGGAAAAAAAAAAAAAAAAAAAATCTCAACTCCTTCCACTTTTTCGATTGCTGTTTTGTCGTAATACTGTACATCAAACGCGAAACAAACTAATTTAATTCGACATGAATTTTATAAAGCCCAATTAAATTTGGCCCATCAACGACTAAAAGAAAAGAAAAAAAACAAACAAACCCTAATAATCTAAAAGCGAGGAGCTATATATAAACAATCTAGGGTTTTGGCTGCTGTTTTCTTCTAAAGCCGCTGCGAAGGAGATAAACTCGTTGATTTTTTTCGCAAACCGGAGCTCAGAGACTGATCTCGGAGTTAAAATCACAGCAGCTATGGCGGAGAAAGCTGTCACTATCAGAACCAGAAACTTCATGACCAACAGGCTTCTCGCCAGGAAGCAATTCGTGAGTTCCTTTTCCAATCTCTCTCCGTTCTCTATGTTTCATTTCATGCTCACAGTGCTATAGCGTCTTCGCCGTTATAATTAAGATAGAGATGCTCGTAGATTGGTACAGATTCATAGGATTCATTTCTATTGTATGATCCATTTCGATGTTACATTTCAGATTTTTGGTAAATGGTGTATGATTGATTTAGTTTTTTTTTTTTTTTTGGAGTATAAATAAACAGATTTGTGTACCAATTCTTTGTAGGTCATTGATGTTCTTCATCCTGGAAGAGCCAATGTTTCAAAGGTATGTTCTTTACTTCTATTGTGTTGTGTCTGTTACATTTGTGCGTAGTTGTTAAGAGTATGAGAAGGTTCTAAATGTTATGTTTACATTTTGAAGGCTGAGTTGAAGGAGAAGTTGGCAAGGATGTACGAGGTTAAGGACCCGAATGCTATCTTCTGTTTCAAATTCAGAACTCACTTTGGAGGTGGTAAATCTTCTGGATACGGTTTGATCTATGATTCTGTTGACAACGCCAAGAAATTTGAGCCCAAGTACAGACTGATCAGGGTAATATGCTCTTTACTTCTTTTTGTTTTTAGTGTAGCATTCTCTCTTGATGCTTTGTTTTTACCTGCTTTGCTAGGAAACTATGGAGTTCTTTGTATATAGAGGGTACTAAGGATGACTTGCAAACTCGTATTAAAATGATTCATTTGTGATTGACAGAACGGACTTGACACCAAGATTGAGAGGTCAAGGAAACAGATGAAGGAGAGGAAGAACAGGGCGAAGAAAATCCGTGGTGTTAAGAAGGTGAGAGACCAACACTGACCAGAGATATTTGTATCTGCAATTGTTTGTTTCATGTCTTGTTTTTCTTAACAGTCTTTTCATTGTTTCAATGTATGTGTAGACCAAGGCTGGTGACCCCAAGAAGAAGTAAGGAAGTTGAAGAGGACGACAACTGCAGCATATTGGTTTTGTTCTGCATTATTCCTTCTTTATGGCCATGTTTGCTCTTTTAGACATCTTCTAATTACATCGCGATTTTGCGCTTCTTATTGTCACACTCGCTGGATCATGTTTTAAGCGTTAGAGAACATGTGCGGTTAAGATTTTGTTTGAATACATTTATTTTAAAACTTCCCATCTTCTTTGGTTCCTCTCTTAGAAAAGCAGACCAGCTCATAACATGAGCCTTGCAATCTGAGTTATGTTCATTTTGACTGCTTTTCGTAGATTTAGTTTCATTGTTTTGTTGAACAACCGAGCTTCTCATATGGAGTCAATTAATATTTGAACTTACATTTGGAATCACACTTAACGTTAGAATACCATATAGAGAAAGATCTAAATAGATGGTGATGCAACAAGTTATACAATGACTTTAGGATATGCACCAGAGAAAGCTTAAAGAGCACAAGGGCTTCTGCTTCAAGCGGTTATGAAGTAAAGTAGGTTGAATGAAAGTAAGAACACAATTCATGTTTAGAGCCCTTATTACTCCCTCCTTATTACTCCCTCACTATTGATGTAAAGTTCTTTTGGATTATAAATTACACTATCTTTAATTCTTTATGAAGTCTTTTGCCGAAAGAGTGGAATAAAATATGTTAGAATGTTAATCGATTTATTTCATTGGATTCTTTCAATTATCTTAACTCTTAAACTGAAATTTTGTCATGTGCTAAAATATGTAAGGACTTCGAACCTGTGATATGACAGAAAATGATACAACTCTTTCATAATTGAGATTTAAACTATGACTTTGATAATTATTGTTGTGCAAAAGCTATATTAAATTACAACAATATATAATTTTTCCTTGGGTTATTTGTTAGATATTTAACTAAAAGTTTCAATATTTCACAAATAGCACAAAAATAAATTTTGTTTCCAAATTTAGCACATAATCAAATAGCATCCTGTTTCAAATTAAATATTTAAAACTAAATCATAAATTCTAAACATTAAAACATATCCTTAAAATATATGTTAAATGTAAAATAGTCAACTTTCTTAAAAAAATATTGTAACTGTGCCAACTAAATTTGTAGTGTGCCCTGTTTTAAAAATTCCCGCCTAGCACCGATTACGTCCCGCAAAATCGCTAGGCCCACCCTCTCTGCCTCGATTAATGACTAATCCCCGCCTAGCATTTATTATCCAATTATGCATGTCTAGTCCGATTATTTTCCGCTTAATTTTGTGTATACCAACTTTTTTAGAACCAAATAAAAATCAAACATAAATATTTTTGTTATTTAGGCATTTAAATTAATAGATTATGATGTTTTACAATAACTAATATATAACTTTTAACAAAAATCAGAAAATTTTCTTTTAAAATGATGTTTTATGTGTTTACCATAATTTTAAAGACAATACTATAGTTTTATATTTTATTTGATATTTTCTTTTTAACATAAACAAAAATATACATATATTTAGTACAATACTCCCTCTGTCTCACAAAGATTGATGTTTTGACATTTTCACACATATTAAGAAAAATTTTAGTTTTTATTTATAAATTAATTTATAATTATTTTTTGGTAGAGAGAGAAAATATAAACCAATAACAATTCAAAAAAATTTAAATATTTTCAATGATTACTTTTTGAAGTTTACAAAACATCAATCTTTGTGGGACAAAAAAATATCCCAAAACATCAATCTTTGTGAGACAGAGAGAGTATATTTTTATTTTATTGTTAATTTAATAAAATAATCCTAAAACTAGTCTTCGATTAATCCCCAATTAATCCCCGTTTAATCTCCGAGTTTCTCGCTAGGCGCTAGGCCCACCTCGATCGTCCGACTAGCGCCTAGCGATTTTTAAAACAGGGGTAGTGTGTCGTAATTGTCCATATTATAGAAATTAAAATAGTTTTCATTATTCAAAACGTCTACAATAGATAGAACCACAATAATTTCTGTAGATCATCTACCGCATTTGAAAAGACTATTTGGAAAAATGTTGCACTTGATCATATTCGTACTTTCTTTTTAGATCCAAGATATTTTACTATCTTTACACGATTACAATATTATGTTATTTTTTTTATAAAATTGGGTTGATTATTCCACTTTAGTCTTCAAAACGTCTACACTAGATAGATAGAACCACAAATAATTTTTGTAGAACCACTACAACATTTGAAAAGACCATCGTTTAGACAAGAATTGCACTTGATTATATTCGTGCTTTCTTTTTAAGTCCAATATGTGTTACTATATTTTGAGAGAAAGGAAAGGATCGATGCAAGAGGGAAGATTCGGGTAAGAGTGGTAGCCGTACACGTGAACTTAATGCACAAAAACGAACCATGCTCTTTTTATTTGTTTAACAAAACTTCTTGTAAATTTCCACGAAACGAGATTAAGAGGTCTCAAAACCGACTCTCTGACGTGTAACAGCTAAATATTATATGACTTACTTTTTAAATGTTAAAGAAAGACGATTTGATGCGTTTACATGTAAAATGGTCAACAAAAATGGGCCATTAATCTCGATTCCATTTGTTTGTTCGTTATTCATTTAACCAACTCACACCGGTAACGTGCGTCTCTCTCGTTCAATAATTGTTTCGTATAGACAACTTTATAGAATTCTTAATATCGCATGGAGAATATTGAGGATAACGTCGAATCATTGTGTTATTGTCCTATTGTGTTTAAAGTCCTATTGTGATAAGGTTTATGTCTAGCTATCTTAAGACTTAGAGTCTATCTTATAATGAGTCTGGTCTGTATAAATATTAACTCAAGGTTATTCAATAAAGCAAGTCAGTTTGATATCTAATTCTACATGGTATCAGAGCCAAGTTCTCATATATTTTTCTAAAATCCTTCTCTTAATCGATAATTTCGATTTCTTTTTTTTTCAAGTATGTTTCTTGCGTGACAAGAAACCATGTCTACCTTAGAAGATGTTTCTTCTGCAACAAAGAAGGCTGTTGGTCAACATCCGGAGTCGCCGGTGGTGTCTCCCTACCTCTTGTCTAGCTCCGACAATCCAGGTTCCATGATCTCGTCGGTGTTACTGAATGGTGAAAACTACAACGAATGGGCTACAAAGATTTCCAATGCTCTGCAAGCCAAACGCAAAACAGGGTTTATCAATGGAACAATCTCGAAACCTCCTATTGATGATCCGAATTTTGAGAATTGGCAGACTGTCAACTCCATGATTGTTGGTTGGATACGTACGTCGATCGAACCAAAGGTTAAGTCCACGGTTACATTCATATCTAATGCACGTGACTTGTGGTTAGATTTGAAGCAAGGATTCTCCGTGGGGAACAAGGTGCGAGTTCATCAAATCAAGGCTCAGATAGCGGCTTGTCGTCAAGCTGGATAGCCGGTCATTGATTACTATGGGAAGCTGTGTCACCTTTGGGAAGAACTTCAGACTTACAAACCTTTGACAGTTTGTAAGTGTGGACTGTGTACGTGTGGTGCTACTCTCGAACCTGCAAAAGAGAGAGACGAGTAAGAGATCCATCAGTTCATATTGGGTCTTGACGACTCACGGTTTGGCGGTCTTAGCACGACCCTCATTGCAATGGATCCATTGCCTTCCCTTGGTGAAATTTATTCTCGTGTTATTAGAGAAGAACAACGTTTGGCTTTAGTTCGTGTTCATGAACAGAGGAACGAAGTTGTCGGTTTTGCAGCTCAAGGTGAACAGAGTACATCGACTCCTTCACGATCGGAGATACAGAGTGGAGGATGAAACGAGTTCCTTCCTTGTGTGTGTGTGAAATGGAATGTGAATGAATGATGTGATGATGATGATGAACAATGGTGAAGGCAGGGTGTTTCAATTCCCCTTATGCAATTGTAGTATAAGAGGTATCAATCCTAAATGAGTGAATGCAAGCAATCAAGGTGTGCAATACTTGTCTAAGTTAAGCCAATTATAGAGGGTGTTTGTCACTAACAACCTATTGCAGAATGTAAAATGCAGAATGTAAAAGCTGAATGGATAAGATACTAAATGTAATGGAACAGAATGATTATGGTAATAATGAAACTAGAACAGAGATCAAACTATAGTAATGCAGGTAATGAACTAATGCAAGGAAAGTAATGAACAAGAAACTAAATGAATGCAACAGAAATGCAACTAAAATGAAATAAGAAACGAGACAGGACATGCAAAAATCATAAACAAGAGTTCTGGGAATGAACTCGAGCAAGCACTCGATTGAGTGTAGATCGAGTGCAGGGTCAAGCTGGACAAAAACGTAAAACAGAGCAATGCAAACAAAACAGAGCAAGACAAAAGTAAATCAAACAACGATCAAACAACAGGATTTAGACTAGGAAATCAATAGACAAGGAAGGTCTTAGGGATGGATTCATGGGCTGAACTTACATTGTGGTTATCTAACTTGATCAACAAACCTCATTCAACATGAGCTAATCTCTAGACAATAATCTCTAAGAACATGTTAATCCACTCTCATGGCAAAAACAATCAAGCTAATATATTTCTAGACTTGTTCTCACAAAGTAAAAAATCTATACAAGCAAGCATTAAGCAATATGTCAAGAATCAAACAAGACTTCTAATCTCTTAGCAAGCCTAATGATAATCTCTAGATCTAGCCTTATCTATGCACCTTAGACATTGGTGTGATGCTAAGAAGCTTGAGATCAAACCCTACCCTCTCAGTTATAGGATCATCATTAAGAACATCTAGCCTAGAAGAGATCTACAACAATCAAGCTTGACCAAATCAAATAACCACAACATCCATCCAGCCTAAACCATCCCTAAGAGCTAAGGAAACTACTCACAATCACACATGATGAACAGCAAAGTCATAAACCCAAAAAAACACGAAACTTGCATAATTAGAAAGATAAAACAGAGTTCTACAATATTGGAGAAGGAACCAAACTCGAATTCTTGATACTTTGAAAGTTATGAAACAAACAAGTATGAAGAATCTTGTGTTTTCTCCTTCAAAAGAGGTAAAAGATCTAAGAAAATAAAAGTGCAAAAAGCATAAATTCCCAAAAAGGGTAAAATACTAGGTTTGAGAATATCTAAAAAGCTGCCCTCTTGTGGCTGCAGGGTACAAGGTCCTTAAATAGGAAAAAGGAGGGGAAGCCCTAAAAATGCTAAAAGACAAAATAGCCAGGCGGCTCGGCCAACTCGACACGGTGCTCGGTCGAGTGACCGGTCGAGTTGGGTTTTCTTGTGCTCCTTCCACTCGGTCGAGTCTCTCTCAGCACACGGTCGAGTGTCTGGTCGAGTGGGCAGTCGAGTGGGACTCCGGACCTTGGTTCTTCAGCCTTAACTCATTTGCTTTCTCCTCATGATTGCTTCACTTCTCCTCAGCATTGCTTCCATGCTCCTTAGGCTCCAAAATCACTTGTTTATGCAAGAAAAGATGCAAATGCAATGCAACTACACTCTAGTGCAAGAACAATCCTAAAACTATGCAATAATGGTCAAAAAGGATAGCAAAGGATGAAAAAGATGTGAATATATTAAGGGAAAACAGAGTAAAATATATGAACATCAACACCCCCAAACTTAGTCTTTGCTTGCCCTCAAGCAAATAAACAAGACATAAGAAGGTAGGTGAGGGTTGAAAGTGGGATCTCAGCTCCTAAATCTTGCAAATAAACTAGCTAGAATCAATGTCCAAGTTACTAGTACTATGATGCAAGTTGAATGAGCTGTACTTAAAGAGTTTAGACGAACCTATCACAACCTTTACTGATTTGAGCCTTAGATGTCGACATGCATTCAAATCAACCATTTCCTTTAACATTCATTTAATCAAGAACATGGATCAATCTTATGCAATGCTTTAAACTCATTTGGCTTGGAAATAAAGGTTTAGAGACAATGATGGTCTCTGTTTAGAGTGGAGCTTATCAATATCAATGTTCTCTCATAAAAAATGGATTGAGCTTTAGAAGAATGCTAAAGGTAAGAACACTTAGACACATACAAGAACAAAACCTTGTCTACCCAAAAGTAACCCAAGTGTTTGATCCTATCATTCTAAACCCAAATGATCCTAGTTCTACCCTTTATCTTCTTCTCTTTTCAAATACCCTTTTCTCTTTTGTTTTCAAGCCTTAGGAGAGGTTTCTTATTTGAATCAACTAGTGGAATGGGGCTTTTTTTCTTATTGCTATGGTTCCTTTTTCTTCTTATTTCTTAAGACATAAAAGCATTTTGCTATACTCCTCTTTTCTTTCTTTCTTTTCTTTGACTAGAACCATTTTTTCACAAATCTTATACTTTCCATTCTTTCACTATAACTTTACTTAAACACAGTCCCTCCTAAAGACTTTAACCTTTTCTTTCTTTCTTTCTCTTCTTTTTTTTTTCTCTTCTTTTCTTTTCACAACAGCCAAGTCCCAAATCCAACAATTAAAGCACCTAGTCCTATCTAGTTTGAAAATTGCAAACTAGAACTACACAAGACAATATTCTTGTCAGTTCAAACCTAACACTTTCTACCAAGCTCAATCCCAAAATAGGCCTTACACACTCAAGAATAAACATGGCTTGAAAGAAGGGTTGGTTAAGGGTATTGGAAACTGATTTTAATGATTCAATCAACTACTTGGATCAACAAGAGTGGTAAAAAGGAGAAAGATGATCCAAATATGTATATGGTATCCATGAGTTTAAAGCAATGCACAAACTGATAATTACAAGTCAATATTAGGTTCATATAAATAGGAAATGGCATCAAATCACAACATGCTTCAATTTAGACCAAATGCAATGCAGGAATTCAAGGCTTGGTTCAATCTTATGCTTCTAACTACTCAACTAGCATCAAAGTACTATTAACTTGGGCATTGATCCTAGTTTAGTGAATTAAACAAGCTAACAAGGCAAAACTTATCATAGATCCCTAATGCAAGTAATTAACAGTCCTACATGAAACATGCTAAACAAGATGCTATTATGCAATGCAAACTACATGAACACTCTTTTTATAAAGATTTTTGCAAATTTTTTCAAATTTTTAGGGGTTTTCTATGTCTTAGATGCTATGCAAATACTAACATGATGATGCTAAAATTTTGAAATAAGAAAACAAAACACACCATCAAATGCTATCTCAAACCCTCCCCCAAACTTAAATCACACAGTCCTCTGTGTGAAAGAAATTTGTTAGAGGATTCAAGACTAAAAACAAAACACAACATCAAATGCTATGGTATTTACAAGGAAGGTAATAGTGGTACCTCATGGATTCTGGAAGAAGCTGTCCACATCCTCATTCATGCTCTCATAAGTGTAGTTGAGGTCTGGTTGGTGAATTTGAGGGGGAGATGGAGGCAACTCGACGATGGCAATCGACTGGTACTCGGTCGAGTGGGGGGGGGGGTCGAGTTGGACTGCGAGTCCCAAAATGTTGACCTTGCTGCTGGTAGAACTGTTGCAGGAGTGCTGAATCCATGAAGTACGGAGGTGGGATGGGTGGGTAACTTGGATAGCAATGCATCTTGACTGTGGCTAGAAACTCACAACTTTCTTCTTTATACCCCTCCATGCAAATCCCCATAAACTTGGTTAGGCTGCACTTCTCAAAGAGATATTCTACATCTTCATCAATGCCTAGCTTTTCCATGGTTTCCTTGTGAGGATATCTAGTCCCCAAGAACTGCATCCTCAAGAAGGCTTCATAAAACTGCCTCTTAGTCAAACCACAAGATTCTGCTTCACCATCATCTTCTCCCTCTTCTTCTTCATCTTCTTCTTCACTCTCACTTTCATCCTCCTCTTGTTCAACTGCTGGCCTCTTCCCCTTAGCCTTGTGTCTCCTTATGTGCTCCCTAAGAGGTAAATCCATCTCTTCTTCACTCTCAGTTCGCTCAGGGTCCTCCTCAGCCGACTGGTTTCTGACATTCGGTGCTTCACTCGACCGCCTACTCGGACCACCACTCGGTCGAGTGCATGCTCGAGTGGTTGGTCGAGTTGTTCTTCCAGCTTCTCCTCTTGAAACAAGGCGAGCATCACGACGATCCAGGGAGCTTTCAGCCGCTTGTTGAGACTTCCTAGTAATTTTTGAAGACATTTTCGAATAGAACTGAAAGGAATAGACTCAAAGCTTAAAGTTAATAGGTTAGTGACCCAAAAACTAAAAGAGCTAAGCTTGAGCAAAAAGATGAACTTTGAGAGAGATTTGAAACTTGATTTTAACTTGTTTTAAGCAATGAGAGAGTGTGAGAGATACATGATTGAATCAAGCTCTATTTAAAGAAGCTAAGGGGACAAGGAGACAAGGGTGGAGCGTCCATACCATTCAAATTTGAAATGGGAATCTTTGACCTGCTTTTTGGTGCCACTCGACCCCACACTCGACTGCAAGTGGTCGAGCTCTTTGACTAAATTTTGAAATTTCAAAATTTTTCTTCTTTTTCTCCCTCCACTCGATCATTAAAGAGAAATGGGAATCGAGTGGGCCTTGGTTACTTGTCAGCTCGGTCGAGTTCCTCTCGTGGGCTGGTCGAGTGGGCTTGCGAGCCTACTTCCCCAAGTCCAAATTTCTCCATACCCATCTACACTTTCTTTGAAAAGCATGCCCAACACAAACATAAAAGAAAACAAATCAAAATTACAAGGAAAATAAAGCATATGTACAATGATACCTTAAGAACTTCCTCCCTAGTGAGCTTGTTTAGAGTAACTAAGCTTGACTTTTGATGCCTTTTCAGGCTTGATTTAGACATCAAGGAGGTGATGAAATCCTCCCTGGCACCTCTTGATCACTGAGAAGTTGATTCTTGATCACTTCACCCTTAACACAAAAACCATATTTCTTCTTAATTTTGAGCCTTGGTCTTGCCTTCCTCAAAGACCTCTTGTTTAGCTTGACTTGGACATCCTTCACCAATTCAGTCATCTTTTAAACTGAACCCTTGAGCTTTTCCATTGATTCCTCCTGTAAAGAGAGTTTAGCCCTTGGAGTTGCCACTTCACTTAAAACTTCATGACCTCCTTTGTCCTTGATAGTGAAAGGTTGATCATCAATGGTGGGTAAGTTGGTTGGGTTATAGATGTTAAACTTCATAGTTATCCCCTCAGCAATGTTCAAGGTCACAAGACCTTCCTTAACATCTATAACAGCTCCAACAGTGGCTAAGAATGGCCTCCCTAGAATGATAGGATCTTCAGGCTCCTTATCCATCTCTAGAACCACAAAATCTGTATGAATTCTTGCCTTTCCTATCTTGACTGGAATGTTTTCCAGCTTACCAACTACATCCTTTTTTGACCCATCAGCTAGGCATATGTGAAGGTTGGTGGACTTGAAGTCAGTGTGCCCAAGCTTTTGTGCTATAGAGTAGGGCATCACACTGATAGATGCTCCCAAGTCACATAAACACTGGTTGTAGTGAAGATAGCTAAGTGAGCAAGGCAGATAAAATAGACCTGGATCCTCAAGTTTAATTGGGATGATAACCCCTCCAAGGTCCTCAAGATCCTTCTCATCCTGAGCATGAGCCTTCTTCTTTGACAATTCAAGCAAAAAATCCTTATAGAGAGGATATGGATCATACTGTTCCAAGGCAGGTCCTCTCTCTTCTTCTAGGTAAGCAATGATAACCTCTTTTATGGCCATCACTTCCTTTTTCTCAATCACAACTTCTTCCTTCAAAGCTTTCACTTCCTCTTGTTGCAAAGCCATCATTTCTTTTTTCTCAATGATCTCCCTTAGTTCCTTAAGCTTCTGTGCCTTGAAACGCCCTGCGAATGGTAGTGGAGGCTTGTAAGGAGGAGGAATGAACTTAATGGGCTTATCAGCTTCGGAGACTTCAGCTCGAACAGTCACTCGATCACCCACTCGATCGTGTGTGTGTTCGAGTGGTGGGTCGAGTTCACTGCCGGATTTAGTTTGCTTTGCAAATACTTCACTCTGGGCTTCCACAAATGATGAATCCTCCCCAGCTTGGACTTCACTGTCCTCAGTGACAGTTTTCTCATAAACTTGAATGGCTTTGGCTGTGAACTCCCTTGGATTTTGAACAGCTTTTCCAGGGAGTTGAGTGGGTTTTGGAGCTGAAGTAGATGCTATATTGCTCTCCATATACTTCACTCTTGAGTTCAGACCTTCAAACTTCATATTGAGATCATTATACTGTGATGTTAACCTTTGATTAAACTCAGCAAATTGTTTAGCCTCCTCAAGCTTTTCATTGGCTTGCCCAACCAACAATTGTTGCATCATAGCTCTTAAGTCTTGTTCCTGGCCTTGGTTAGTCTGAAACCCTGGTGGGGGACACAATTGGGGCTGGAACACCTGTTGTTGCTGCTTGGGTATATAGTTTTGTTGCTGTTGAGGCTGTTGAGGAGGGTAGATTTGATCTTGTGGGTTAGCCACATTGTTACTCCTATAAAAGAGATTGTTATTCTTGAATCCTCCTTGGTTGTAACCTTTGAATCCTCCCTGGTTTTGCATGTAGCACAACTCAGCAAACTCCCTATCTCCTTCTTGGACTGGAGCTTCTTATTCACCAATGAAGTGAATGGTCTTTGATTGGCTTAGGAGAATCTTGTCAAGCTTCTCATTGACCATCTATAAATCCTTCTTTTATTTGTCCTCTTGATCAGTGGAGGTGATCCTTATGGTTCTATCATAATCTTCATTATAATTACCATCTGATTGAGCAAGATTCTCTACCAACTCCCAGCCTTCTTCCACATTCTTGTTGAGAAAGTTTCCATTGGAGGCTGTATCAAGTAGCATTATAATCTTGGGTAGAACTCCTCTGTACAAAGTTCTGAGCAAAGACTCATTGCTGAATCCATGGTGGGGACACTGAGTTTGGAATCCTTTAAATCTCTCCCATGCCTCACAAAAGCTTTCATTATTTCTCTGTGCAAAACTTGAGATTTCATTCTTCAACCTAGCAGTCCTTGCATTGGAGAAGAACTTGGCCAGAAAATCTTTTTTGTAAGCATCCCATGTGGTTATTGCTCCAGTAGGAAGAGTCTTCTCCCAGAGATGAGCTTTGTCTCCAAGGGAAAATGGGAATAGCCTTAACTTGAAGCCATCTTCACTAACTCCATTGATTTTTGTGAGTCCACATATCCTGTCAAACTCATCAAGGTGATCTAGAGGATCCTCCATTGGCAATCCATGAAATTTGTTGGCTTATATCATAGAGATCAAGCCACTCTTGATCTCATAATTATTATTGGCCACAACAGGAGGCACAATACCAGCTCTTTGGTTGTGTGTGTTAGGTGCATCCCCAACACCAATGTGTCTAGGTCTTTGATCATGGTTATCTTGTTTCTCCATGATTACTTGATCCTCTTGTTCCTATACTACTCTTCTTCTCTGATGTCTCAAACCCCTTGGTGGCCTGTTGATGTTGTCAAGAAGTCCTTGGAGATTGTGATTACCCTTTGACCTTGTTTGCATCAACAACCAGATTGTCAACTTGGACAGGCACTCGGTCGAGCACAGGATCGAGTGGACGGTCGAGCTGACTGAAAGGAGACGTGCAAATATACTCGGGACGTGGCTCGATCACTCACTCGATCAGCACTCGGTCGGGTGTGAGCTCGAGTTGATGGTCGAGTGGTACCTGAAATGCAACACAGACAACCAGAGGAAAAATTCGAGATTAGTAATGAACAAGTGATTGATAGAACTTTATCTTAGTCTAATATTGACCCTAATTGTCACAAATAAACACTCAAATGGGCAACGACGCCAAATTGAAACGAGTTCCTTCCTTGTGTGTGTGTGAAATGAAATGTGAATGAATGATGTGATGATGATGATGAACAATGGTGAAGGCAGGGTGTTTCAATTCCCCTTATGCAATTGTAGTATAAGAGGAATCAATCCTTAATGAGTGAATGCAAGCAATCAAGGTGTGCAATACTTGTCTAAGTTAAGCCAATTATAGAGGGTGTTTGTCACTAACAACCTATTGGAGAATGTAAAATGCAGAATGTAAAAGCTGAATGGATAAGATACTAAATGTAATGGAACATAATGATTATGGCAATAATGATACTAGAACAGAGATCAAACTATAGTAATGAAGGTAATGAACTAATGCAAGGAAAGTAATGAACAAGAAACTAAATGAATGCAACAGAAATGCAACTAGAATGAAATAAGAAACGAGACAGGACATACACAAATCATAAACAAGAGTTCTGGGAATGAACTCGATCAAGCACTCGATCTAGTGTAGATCGAGTGCAGGGTCGAGCTGGACAAAAACGTAAAACAGAGCAATGCAAACAAAACAGAGCAAGACAAAAGTAAATCAAACAACGATCAAACAACAGGATTTAGACTAGGAAATCAATAGACAAGGAAGGTCTTAGGGATGGATTCATGGGCTGAACTTACATTGTGGTTATCTAACTTGATCAACAAACCTCATTCAACATGAGCTAATCTCTAGACAATAATCTCTAAGAACATGTTAATCCACTCTCATGGCAAAAACAATCAAGCTAATATATTTCTAGACTTGTTCTGACAAAGTAAAGAATCTATACAAGCAAGCATTAAGCAATATGTCAAGAATCAAACAAGACTTCTAATCTCTTAGCAAGCCTAATGATAATCTCTAGATCTAGCCTTATCTATGCACCTTAGACATTGGTGTGATGCTAAGAAGCTTGAGATCAAACCCTACCCTCTCAGTTATAGGATCAGCATTAAGAACATCTAGCCTAGAAGAGATCTACAACAATCAAGCTTGACAAAATCAAATAACCACAACATCCATCCAGCCTAAACCATCCCTAAGAGCTAAGGAAACTACTCACAATCACACATGATGAACAGCAAAGTCATAAACCCAAAAAAACACGAAACTTGCATGATTAGAAAGATAAAACAGAGATCTACAATATTGGAGAAGGAATCAAACTCGAATTCTTGATACTTTGAAAGTTATGAAACAAACAAGTATGAAGAATCTTGTGTTTTCTCCTTCAAAAGAGGTACAAGATCTAAGAAAATAAAAGTGCAAAAAGCATAAATTCCCAAAAAGGGTAAAATACTAGGTTTGAGAATATCTAAAAAGCTGCCCTCTTGTGGCTGCAGGGTACAAGGTCCTTAAATAGGAAAAAGGAGGGGAAGCCCTAAAAATGCTAAAAGACAAAATAGTCAGGCGGCTCGGCCAACTCCACACGGTGCTCGGTCGAGTGACCGGTCGAGTTGGGTTTTCTTGTGCTCCTTCCACTCGGTCAAGTCTCTCTCAGCACACGGTCGAGTGTATGGTCGAGTGGGCAGTCGAATGGGACTCCGGACCTTGGTTCTTCAGCCTTAACTCATTTGCTTTCTCCTCATGATTCCTTCACTTCTCCTCAGCATTGCTTCCATGCTCCTTAGGCTCCAAAATCACCTGTTTATGCAAGAAAAGATGCAAATGCAATGCAACTACACTCTAGTGCAAGAACAATTCTAAAACTATGCAATAATGGTCAAAAAGGATAGCAAAGGATGAAAAAGATGTGAATATATTAAGGGAAAACAGGGTAAAATATATGAACATCAGAGGACGATAACATTCCGCAATTATCAAGTCGCGATCAGCCATCTGTTCTCATTGTGGGCGCTCAGGCCATGAAAAAAAGGAGTGCTGGCAAATTGTTGGTTTTCCGGAATGGTTCACTGAGCGTAACAGTGGTGGTCGTGGTTCTTCTGGCCGAGGTAGAGGAGTTTGTGGTGCTGGACGTGGGAGAGGCTATGCCACGACAGCTCATGCAACGAGCTCCACTCCCTCTAATCTTCCTGAATTCACTTAATAACAATTGCAAGCTCTCGCACAGATGATCAAAGGTCAATCAACCAATGGGTCTTCTGATAAGTTGTCCGGTAAGACAAAATTTGGCAATGTTTTTCTTGACACGGGAGCTTCCCATCACAGGACTGGGAATCTCTCTCTCTTATCTAATGTTGTGTCTATACCACCATGTTCGGTGGGGTTTGCGGATGGGAGCAAAACATTTGCTCTGACAATGGGAGTGTTTCCTCTTTCGAACAAAGTAGCGTTACTCGATGTTCTTTATGTTCCATCATTGACATGCACCTTGATATCTGTTTCTAAAATTGTGAAGTAAATGAAGTGTGTTGCCACCTTCACTGATACAATTTGTGTTTTACAGGACCGTTTCACGAGGACTTTGATTGGAAGCGGTGAAGAGCGTGATGGGGTTTATTATCTTACGGATGTAGCTACAGCAAAAATTCACTCAACAAGCGTCTCTTCTGATCAGGCCTTGTGGCATCAACGTTTGGGTCATCCTAGTTTTTCAGTCCTTTCGTCTTTACCGGTGTTTTCTAGTTCTTCAAATTTTGTTGGCTCTCGTTCGTGTGATGTGTGTTTTAGAGCCAAACAAACAAGAGATGTTTTTCCTCTTAGTTCTAATAAATCAACAGAATGTTTCTCCTTGATTCATTGTGATGTTTGGGGTCCGTATCGTGTTCCATCATCATATGGTGTAGTTTATTTTTTAACTATTGTAGATGATTATTCAAGAGCTGTATGGACCTATCTGTTACTTGCAAAATCGGAAGTACGTGTAGTGCTTACTAATTTCTTTGCATACACGGAGAAACAATTTGGTAAGACTGTTCGCATCGTTCGTAGTGATAATGGGACAGAATTTACGTGTCTTGCTTCATATTTTAGAGAACATGGAATTGTTCATCAAACTTCATGTGTTGCGACTCCTCAGCAGAATGGTCATGTCGAACGAAAGCATAGACACATCCTTAATGTTGCACGGGCACTCTTATTTCAAGCATCACTACCAGTTAAGTTTTAGGGAGAAGCTGTGCTTACTGCGGCTTATTTGATCAACCGCACTCCTTCGTCACTTCACAATGGTTTGTCTCCGTATGAGATAATTCATGGTTCGAAACCTGATTACAACCAGTTGAGGGTTTTTGGGTCGGCTCGTTACGTTCACCATGTCACACATGACAAAGATAAATTTGCAGAGAGAAGCCGTTTATGTATCTTTGTTGGTTATCCCTTTGCTCAGAAAGGATGGAAGGTGTTTGACATTGCTAAAAAGGAGTTTTTAGTGTCACGTGATGTAGTATTCCGGGAAGATGTTTTTCCTTTCGCAGCCTCGGACGTTACTCCTTTGCCAATTCTTCGTGTTCCTAAAAATACTGATGCAGATTGGTTGTTTTCTCTGCCTCTCTCAGACAGGGGGAGTCCTGTCTCTCCGCCTGCAAATCCCAGTTCGGATGTCTCTCCTTCAACGACGATTTCTGTTCCTACACCATCTGTTGCTGTTGAACCAGTTTCAGTTTCCAAACCGGTCTCTATTTCTATATTTGATTCTGTGGATAACCAAAATTCGATTGCTGAGTTGGGTTCTCACACACCACCACTTGCTATCTCCGCTGCAGATAACTGTACCCGTGATCTTGCCATTGTCTTCCCTTCATTGCCAACACATTCCACACCGCAAGAAGCAGACACTGTTGTTTCCCCTGTTTCAACTCCAGCTCGTGAAGCTCCATTTGTTGAAGTCACACCTCTGCGTCAAGGAAAACGACAGCTCAAACAATCAGTTCGACTAAAAGACTATGTTCTCTACAATGCTACAAGTGATTTAATAACCCCTCACGCTCCATCCGACTCCGCATCATTGTTCTCGTCGACTGTCCAAGGTAATTCTTTGTATCCTTTGACTGATTATATCTCTGATGCTTTGTTTTCAGAAAGCCATTGCGTTTATTTAGCAGCCATCACCGGTTCCGTTGAACCTAAAAATTTAAGAGAAGCAGTTCGCATTAAGGTATGGAATGATGCTATGACTAAAGAGGTAGATGCCCGTGAGTTCAAGAAGACATGGGATGTTACTGATCTCCCGCCTGGTAAGGTGGCTATCGATAGTTAGTGGGTATACAAGTCTAAATATCACTCTCATGGTTCTTTAGAGAGATACAAAGCACGCCTTGTTGTTTGTGGAAATAAACAGGTTGAAGGAGAAGACTATCATGAGACTTTTGCACCGGTTGTTAAGATGACCACAATGCGCACTCTTCTCCGTCTTGTGGCAGCTAATAATTGGGAGGTTTTTCAAATGGATGTAAACAATGCATTCCTTCATGGTGATATTGAGGAAGAAGTTTATATGAAGCTACCACCGGGGTTTCGTCACTCTCATCCGGGCAAAGTCTGTCGTCTCCGGAAGTCGTTGTATGGTCTGAAGCAAGCTCCTAGATGTTGGTTCAAGAAGCTTTCTGATGCTTTGCTACGGTTTGGTTTTAAACAAGCCTATGATGACTATTCTCTCTTCTCATACTCTCGAGAGAACATTGACATCCGTGTGTTGATCTATGTTGATGATCTTCTAATTTGTGGCAATGATCGCTACATGCTCCAAAGGTTCAAGGATTACTTGGGGCGGTGCTTCTCTATGAAAGATTTAGGGAAACTGAAGTATTTTCTTGGTATTGAAGTATCTCAGGGTCCCGACGGTATTTTTTTGTCCCAACGCAAGTATGCGTTAGATATTGTCGCTGATAGTGGCAACCTTGGTTCTCGACCGGCTGACACACCTTTAGAACATAACCATCATTTGGCTGATGATGATGGTCCGTTGTTGACTAATCCGACTTCGTATCGTCGTTTGGTCGGACGTTTGTTGTATCTTCTCCACACTCGTCCTGAGCTTAGCTATTCCGTCCATGTGTTGTCTCAGTTTATGCAAGAACCGCGTGAAGCTCATTGGGACGCAGCTTTGCGTGTTGTGAAAGTCTTGAAAGGTTCGCCAGGGCAGGGTATTTTTCTCCGTGCAGACTCTGAATTGTCTCTCACGGGTATTGTGACTTTGATTGGTCTTCTTGTCCTATCACTCGACGCTCTCTTAGTGACTATGTGGTTCTTCTTGGTGGCTTGCCTATTGCCTGGAAAACCAAGAGACAAAAGACTGTTTCTCATTTTTCCGCTGAAGCCGAGTATCGCGATATGTCCGTAGCCCTTCGTGAGATCCAATGGCTTCGTAAGTTGTTGACAGAATTAGGTATTGAACAATCTGCGCCTGCTCGCTTGTTTTGTGATAACAAGGCTGCTCTCCACATCGCTGCTAATCCGGCTTTTCATGATTGCACCAAGCATATCGAAAATGATTGCCATGCTGTCCGTGATGCAATACAAGCTGGTATTCTTGTGACTAAACATGTGGCGTCGAGTGAGCAACTAGCTGACATTTTGACCAAAGCGCTAGGACGTCCTCAGTTTCTTTACATAATGTCCAAGTTGGGTGTTCAAGACCTTCACACTCTAACGTGAGGGGGAGTATTACGGAGAATATTGAAGATAACGTCGAATCATTGTGTTATTGTCCTATTGTGTTTAAAGTCCTATTGTGATAAGGTTTATGTCTCGCTATCTTAGGACTTAGAGTCTATCTTACGATGAGTCTGGTCTGTATAAATATTAACTCAAGGTCATTCAATAAAACAAGTCAGTTTGATATCTAATTCTACACAGACACATACATGTATGTTGTCTATTAAAAGTTTTGTCTTTTTCTTATTCTACCAATTTGGCATTTTATAGTTGTGACTTTTGATTTTAGAATCTTTGTACCACTCTTATCAATATTACCAAAGTTCTTTTAGAACTATATATATTTTTTATAGCTCAAGAACTCTTCTGGCCAACCAATGAGTACAAAAAATGAAAAATGAGTCTTATATATACTCCTTCCGTTTCATGATATATATTTTTTTCTATGTTTTAGAAAAGTATTTTTGTTTTATAATGTCGGATGTTTTCAAGTTTTTATTCATATTTTAAATTAATTTCATGCAATTTTGTTTTTGATTAGTTAAACTCTTAAAAAGTAATTATTTTTTGATTTATTTGTTTTTATCTAAAATATTTTATAATTTAAAAGAAGGTAGATTATATTTATTCTAATCTACCGTAAAATGCCATTTTTATGCAAGATGATGAGTCTTCTTATCTACCAAATGATAACGTGTGCTCCTGATCCCATTTGTGTTATCGATTTGAGTCATTTGACTTATCCGATTCTATTATTGTGCCATTTCAAGCATTTCTTTATATATATTAAATCTACAATCATCCTCCTAAAATGAATAACAGTTTTGTTATGTATTAGTTAGATTATGTGCATTGCTTTTTTTTCAACGCCCTCCTTTTTTCTTTTTAACACTCCATATCATTATCTTTTTCTTCCACCTAAATAATTCAACATTTATTTGATTTTTATCATCTACAATGGTTTTGTTTAATAAAATTTAACATCTTATTTTATTTCTTTTTATATGTTCAAAAAAAATAAAACAAGTCTCTATCTATAGAGTATGAAAAATAATAAATTTTGATGTAAAACAAAACAAAATAAAAATTTGATGTCAAATAGTTAGGTTAAAATTAAAAGTATAAAGAACTTTAACAACCAATAATAATACATCATGTGTAGTAGTGGTCCCCATTTTTCTTTATATAATTCTTTCAACATGTTTTAATCCACACAGATTTTTGTTACGCTCTTATTGTATGAATTCAACAGTTGAATTCATAATTCAACACCTTCATTAGTGAGAATATAATATTTTAATTAGTGAACTACTGCTGAACAAAAAAAAAGAAAAAATATAGTGAACAATTACTAGAACTAGAAGAGTGCGAGTGCCTAAAAATTCTAAAAACATTGTACATGTAAGCTAGACTTAAAAATAAAATATAATTAAAACATTGTACATATATATGACTGTGAGAAAATTTAGAAGAAATTTACGACTACTAAATATTTAAAATAGTACTATTGGTAAAATTTTAATTTTTAAAGTTTTTTTCTTTTTAAAAAAAAATGATAAAGCATCTACCATTTCCACCGATCATCTCCTTATACAAGTGGTATAATGAATGAAAACAGGAACATTTGGACAACATTTATACTAGTTGACAGCGGTTACATAAGTAGTTTATCATAAAACCTACCAAAATATGTAGTATAAATTATAGATATGAAACCAATAAACGATATTATCATATAAGTTTTATTTTGTCAACTATTCTCATATATTAAATAAATGATAAATAACTAATTTGAAATATATTTTTAAAAAGTATGAAATATTTTCTGTATAATTGTTTTTACAACAAAAAAATATTATATATAAAAGTTTGATATAAATAATTCCAAAATGTCATAAAACCATACAATTTTTTTTTTTAATTATTGTTAAAATGTCAACAATTGCAATCTCAAACATAATCATAGCATTTTGTGGATGAAAACGGAAAAACCGATCAACAAGCGTGACCAAAAAAACCGATCTAACACCTAGGTAAAAAAATTTTAAATATTAATAAAAAGCAAATAATTGTGATAATTAAATTCTAAATAATAATTAACAATTTCAAGAAAATAGATTTCTCAAATAGTAGATTACTTTAGGATACATCCCTATCTAAACTTTTAAATTAAAAGAAAAAGTAATGAGTTAAAAAAAGTATATAAATTAGTGTAAAAAAAACAAAAATTCCTCAAAAACTCTGTGTTTTTTTTTCAGGTCGAATCACCCAGCTTTTTCAGTTATTAAAAACCCAAATCTTTCTTTGGTTCCCTTCCTCCGCTAAATTCAACCTTTCCACAATTTATCTCTCTCTCTCACACACACCTCAGCTTCTGGTGTTCGTCTCTATCTACCTCTCCCCCAAATCTCAATTTTGGACTCCTCTGGCTTTTTTTTTTTCGTTTTGTTTATAAAAACACTTCTCCTCTTCTTCAATCCTCACACCACCACACAAACCACTACTTCGATTTCTCCAGAACCCTCAGTCATGGAAGATCCCTCAGTCATGGAAGAAACTAAGGGTAATCAAACTAATTACGATTTTGTTTTCTCTCTGGATCGAGATCGGAGTTTTTTTTCTGTTTGTTCCCTTTGATTTTGCTCCAGATTCGTTGTTTTTGATTATACATGTTCGCGATTTTGGATTTTTAAATCTCGAATCAGACTCTTTCTCTCAGAGTTGATTCAATGTTCAATTTCCCAGATCGGTAATCTTTTGGATTTTCGAACATTTGATTTCATATTTTTCATCATTTGATTTCACATGCAGATTCAGAAAAATCTGTGTACTCGTTTGTCAATCACAGATGAAAAATCTGTGTACTCGTTGTCATCTACAATGTGATTATATCATCATCATCATCATCATCATCATCATCACACTTTAGATATGTTTTCACCGTTTGATTAAAGCGTAGAATTGCTTTCTGTTCGATTTTGACTTTTTAGATTTAGGCAACAATGGCTTCTAGTTTTGTGTTAGCTTAGCTGGAAGATTCTCTGTTAGTGGTGTTTTCTTGTTTCACAAGTAATGGTATATCTCTATTGTGTCCGCTAACTTGTGGTATGAGTTACCATGATCAGTTTATTTGCAATTGTGCGCAGAAGAAGCTCTGTTGATTTGGTTCTTTCTTTTTTTCTTTGATCTTTGATGTTTATGTGTTCGGAGGATCTAATTGCTTCTCTTATTTGGACTGTGTAGTTGAAGCAAAAGACGGAACCATCTCTGTGGCTTCTGCATTTTCCGGTCACCAACAAGGTAATGGACCTTAATTATTGTAGTGCATTACTTCTTGTGAGGATTTATGAAAATTTGATACTTCTTATCATGGTAGATGCATCGTCATTTTGCAGATTAAGCTTATCCCGCTTCTAGAGCCACTAGTTTCAATCACATATAAACTATCTTTCAAAGATCCTTTTTCTTTTGGGAACCTTTATGGCTTTTTGTAATATTCGCTTGCTGTTTTTATTTCTGTTGCCACCGTTTTGTTTGTTAGTTGAAAACTGTGTGTGCTTGCAGAAGTTGTGTCGTTGTTTATGTTTATACTTTGTCTTTGGTCATCAGCTGTGCACGATAGCGACCACAAATTCCTAACGCAAGCTGTTGAAGAAGCTTACAAGGGCGTTGACTGTGGTGATGGTGGCCCATTTGGTGCTGTGATTGTGCATAAGAACGAGGTTGTAGCTAGCTGCCACAATATGGTTTTGAAATACACAGATCCAACTGCACATGCTGAAGTCACAGCCATTAGAGAGGTAGAATAAAGAGTATATGATTGATCAAATTTGTTGCAGTCACTTTGCTCTGGAATCTTGACACTGCACATGCTGCAAAAAAACTGGTTTTGGAATAATGATTTGAAAAACTGTTGTGAACATGCAGGCATGCAAGAAACTTAACAAAATCGAGCTATCAGAATGCGAGATCTACGCATCTTGTGAGCCGTGTCCCATGTGCTTTGGAGCCATCCATCTCTCGAGAGTCAAGGTAAGATAAAATGTAGAAACTTGTCTACACACACAAACCCATCTTTTTGAGTTCTCTTCAGTATCATGAGGAGTACTCATCTCTCTACTTGTGAACAGAGATTGGTTTATGGAGCCAAAGCCGAAGCAGCTATAGCCATTGGGTT
Organism: Camelina sativa; assembly: GCF_030686135.1. Classification (NCBI taxonomy): domain Eukaryota; kingdom Viridiplantae; phylum Streptophyta; class Magnoliopsida; order Brassicales; family Brassicaceae; genus Camelina; species Camelina sativa. The sequence goes on along the minus strand of NC_141892.1, from coordinate 13,940,057 downwards.
TGATGACTTCATAGCTGATGCTCTAAGAGGTACCGGGGTATACCAGAAATCCAGCCTGGAGATCAAGAAAGCGGACGGGAATGGCGCCGCTATTGCAGAACAAGTATTCCAGAACACCAAGGAGAAGTTCCGTTTATACTAAAAGCTCTTCTCCATCATCACATTCTCCTGTCTTCTTCTCCTTCATGATGGCAATTAGAAGAAGTAAAGGAAGAAGATACGCACTTGCTTTTAACTAAATAAAATTTCGGTTTCAAATTGTTCATTTTATAACCAGAAGGAAAACAAAAACAAAAAGGAAAAAAACTCAATTTCGGTTCTTGTTGACATGCTTTGTATTACTTTTCCCTCCATTTGAATTGAACTGGTAAATACTTTCTTCTCTGTCGATATCTTCATTTTTAATTTCTGCCAAAAACCAAGTATTACACTAATAGATCGAATATAATCGAATTTTTTAACTGCTATACTTTCGTGGAACAAAAAATGACAAACGAGCCATTAGGAATTGTAGTGGGTTTGTTAAAGGTGGTTCTATTTTGCTGGGTTATAAAGTTTAGAATATTTGGAATTGTGTGGTAGTTACTCAACTTCAAATGGGGAATCGTTTATTATTGGTTGGCTGTATGCATTTCGGTAAGTCTTTGTCAAAGGATCTTCATAAATGAAGAAATCTTGTTAGTTCGGTGCAATTGGTTTCGACTCCTAGTTTTTTATCTTTTTCTCTTTAGTAAGGCTTTTGCTTCTTTCTTTTGAATTCAATTTTCCAGATACATGTATCCCTCTATAGTTTATCAAAAAGTTTTAAATGACCGTTTTTTTGGTTACTAATCAGAAGAATGTTCAAATGGAAGATAAATAGATGGTTTTGAATAGACAATTGAAAGAAATGGTCAGAAGCTAAATCATAGAAGTTTCAAATCGAGTGAAAATATGTGAATCTACCAATTCTCCCTATTAACTTTTCTTTTAACTGTTTTAAAAATTTCTTCAAAAGTATTGTTTTATGGCTGCCTGTAGCAATCCCTCTATAGTTTCAGCCTCTATCCTTTTTTTTTGGACAAAGACTTGATTTCATTCATTATAAAGCCAAGTACAGAGAAAACGCTTCAAAGATCCAAAGTTTTAAAATAAGGGCATTCCCCAATGCCAAACAAAGATAGAAAAAGATCGACATAGAGACCTAGAGAGCTTTGGGACAAAGACTAAGAAGCGGTTTGACACAAGTGAGATCAAAGATTTTCGAACAGTCTTCCATGAGTAGCTCAATGGTAGACAATTTGGTCACTGTCACAAGACAGAATGACGTTGATAATGAGGTTATGGCCATGAGTCTCGCCGGCACGAGAGGATCTACTTGATGTAGAGTATAAGCCATACTATGAGAGATTATGGTTTTATAATCGGGTGGAGCAAGTATTGAAACACTAACTAAAGAAACTGAACCTTCCTTAGGGCGAACTAAGGCTGCTAGGATCCAGATTGTAGAAGTGATGGCAACAAGGTGGTGGCTGAAGTAGTTAGCTAGAACTGTCGAGGGGTGATTGTTGGTAGAGAAACCTCTAAGACCATAAAAACAGCCTCAACAATTTGAGTTCAGATCTAAAATGCCATGAGACTTCAAATACTTGGGAGCGGTGAAGTTTATAATTAAAGCTAATAACATGATTCGCAAAAAATAAGTGTAAAACCGTAACATAACAGGTGGATCATCTCTGCCATGAATATGGTGATCAAGAATTCCACACAAAGTTAGTAGTTGGCAAGAGATGGAAAAAGAATAAACAGACCTGAGCTTCATACAAGAGGATGCTTGTTGGGTATTGGTACTTAACGATGTCGGGGATAAGCAAATGAAGGCGCTTTGAAGACAAGAATCCCAACATTGACATAACGGATTTGCGAACAGAATACCTTTCGTCTTCAAACTTTTAAAATCAGGATTGAAAAGCCAAGATGGTTCCAAAAGAGATCTTAAGCAGCCATAGTGAAACTGGCAAATTACGGTACCTTTGACGTCTTCGATCAGGTTGCACCGATAGTATACGAAAGATCAAACTAAGGGTTGCCAAAAAAGAATTCAGAGCAGACCTGGGCTTTAGCAAGAGAGAGATTGGACCACTATTCTTATTGGGCATTTGACATCCTAATGGGCCGAACTTATAGAAGCCCACCAGATGGAAACCTAGTTTCCTTTTGCCTGGTAGACGTGAGAGTCGGGAACGGCGGCACTTGTACGAAGTTGGATAGTGATTTGTCAATGAAGCGCCGATCTCCGGTGAAGTTTGTGTCAGCGATTTGGGGCTGATACCGAATGGTGAAGTAGAGGAGGAGAACCAGAGGAACTTGGTCGTTCCATTAAGTGAAGTCGTTATACCAAGGAGAAACTCGCTATAAGCCGTAGCTTTGAGCGTTTCGACGCAGATTAACGAGATCTCGGATTTGTGATGTGGTGGTTCTTTCAGGAAGGTCTTCTGCAATGGTGGGGCGAGTGGAGGGTGATAGATGTGAACCGCCGAACACCATCTTCTCCCTATGCATTTAAATAACGATCTCACCAGAAGTATAGGATTTGGTAGGTTTGATAAGGTAGCAAAAGGGGAAAAAGAACAAAAACAAAGGGGAAAAGCTGTAATAAAGGGACATAGAGCTAAAGAAGATAAGGATGCGATGACATTCCGGTGCCGGTGAGCGTGGTTAGACTGGTTGCCTCGATATTAGTGTCTGGGAGAGTTCTATGAAATAAATGTAAAAATAGTACTTCCCAGTTTCAGCCTCTATCCAAACAATAAAATTCTTCATAACTAACCAAATTCAATTAATTGCATTTTTAAATCGTAAAATCGGGTTTATTACTTTGCGATTAGAGTAATTTTTTTAAAATTAATTTTGGTTTTGAAGAATTTGAAACCTCTGTGCCAAAAACATAGTTTGAATTCCGGTTCAAAAGTGGATCCATGATAATTTTTCAAACTTGAGTTTACTCTAAGTGCAAAAAAATAAATACGATTTTATGATTTTATAATGCGATTAATTGAATTTGGTTAATTGGAAAGAATTTTATAGTTTGGGTGGAATTACAAAGTTTATAACTTATATATGGTAAATTGGAGAGAGAGTGAAAGTTCAGAGTGATTCTAGTTGAACGTCTATACTACAGAGAGATTGTTACAAAGTTTATAACCCATTGTTTTACTAAAAAAATTTGAATTTTTATTTTATTTTATAACAGTTTTTATTTATTATAACTACTACCTATGTTTTTAATACTTGACTAGATTATGACTTGTTGTATACGGCAGGGCAAATTTATATTTTATTTTTTGTTAATATATTATTTTAATATTAATCTTGCTAATGTACTATTTTGTTAATTCTAGTGATTAAGTATATAACATGCGTTATACCGCACAACAATTTTTGTTTAATATAATATTAATTAAATAAGTTTGATTCAGTATATTTATATTTGTATTATTAAAATAGTAAAAGGAGGATTTAACCCATATTGAAGTATCATATTAACAATATTTTATTTTTTAGTAATATCAATTCAACCATGTCATGACATATAACTCGTCCTGCAATATAATACGTTTGTGTTATTTTGAAAATTTAAGATGTTTAAATATTTATAATTTTAAATTTTTTATTAAGTTTAGATATATCAATTATAATATTTTAAACTTCTTAAAAGTTCAAAATTTACTATATACGTTAAATTTATTATATATGTATATTGAACACACACTTTTTATATTAATTGAGTTATATATGTTCGTTTTAAAAAATTCAAATCATAATATATGCAGAAAATATACATTTTAATTAACTTTAAGTATTATATGATGATTTACAACAATGAAAAATGAATTCAAATGAAGATAATAGGAAATTAAAAATTTAAAATATGGAACAAATATCTATATTAATTGTAGGACATTATATCTATGGATATTAAAATATTAGAATTGTGTTTGGTTATAAGGATAGTAGAGAAAGTTAACTAAAGTTGTTTACATATGGATTTAAATATTTAGTAGCATTCAATGCTAATAGTTTTCAAAACAGATTTAATTCCTCAAAAGACTCTCCATAATACTAGTATAGATGTTTAACGTTTTACAGTGATTCAGAAATTATTTATGTTATGTTTATTAGTAAACAAAAATTATAATTATTATTTATCTAAACACGATATAACTAATAATAAATCATCAGAACTAAATAAACAAACTAATTAATTTTGGGACAATACTTGGGGTCATCCATAGGGGTGAACCTTTTTATTCACCCCATATAAAATAATGAAACAAAATGTGTATACATAATTGTAAAATAAAAAAACACAAACCGCTATTTTTTAAACTCAAACCGATATAGAATTTCGTTCTAATTATAAAACCTAACCGACATATAATTTTATTCTAAATGTAAAATCTAAATCATAATCACCTCATTTGTAAACCCAAACCGGCATATATTTTTGTTATAATTGTAAAATCTAAACCCTAACCACCTCATTTGTAAACCCAAACCGACATATAATTCGTCTTAATTGTAAAATCTAAGTTCTAATCACCTAAACCCAAACCGACATATAACTTCGTTCTAATTGTAAAATCTAAACCCTAATTCTCATTTATAAACTCAAACCGATATATAATCTCGTTTAATTGTAAATCTAAACCAAACCAATATTTAACTTTCCTTAATTAAAAGTATACATGTTGTAAACTAGAGAAACTCGAAGGAGGTTTTCTCTTCTTGTCTTATTGATTAAATCGTTTTAGAGGTTACATATATATATAGTAAAGCAAAGGCTTAAACATAAACCGGCTATGAATAGGAAATAGGCCATGGGCCTTCGGCCATGGGCCTTACACACTAGGACATGTATGGGCTGTATATGGGCCGGTTATGGAAGTCCACTCCAAGTGTTTTACAATACTCCCCCTTGGATGACATAACCGTGTTGATGCTAAGGGATTAACACAATACGCTTGGGGGTGCTACCTCATTAAAACCTTACCAGGAAAACCCAGTGGGACAAAACCATGGTGAAGGAAAAAGAGTACATCACGCATTGCTCCCCCTGTTCTAAGCATCACTGTAAGTCCTTAAGTCTCCACATTCCAATCTGGTGCGCGAGCTTCTTGAAAGTTGATGTCGGTAATGACTTGGTGAAGAGATTGGCTGAGTTTTCGCGTGACGGAACTTGTACCACTTGAACTTCTCCGGCCTTTTGTAGTGCATGTGTGAAGAAGAACTTTGGCAATATGTGCTTCGTCCGATCTCCCTTAATGTATCCTTTCTTGAGCTGTGCAATGCAGGCCGTATTTTCCTCATATATAATAGTCGCTTCCTTGTCATCGGCCATCCCACAATCTGATCGGATGTGTTGAGTCATCAACCTCAACCACACACACTCTCGGCTGGCTTCATGCATAGCTAGGATTTCGGCATGATTAGATGATGTGGCCGCAATGGTTTGTTTCATCGAACGCCATGAAATTGTTGTACCACCGTGCGTAAACACGTAGTCGGTTTGAGACCTTGCATTATGTGGATCCGATAAATAACCTGCATCAGCAAAACCAACTAAACCTTCTTTGATATAGTTAATATAATATAAACCCAAATCTAACGTTTCTTGTAGGTAACATAATATATGTTTAATACCGTCCTAGTGCCTTTGGGTTGGACAAGAGCTAAATCTAGCTAGGAGGTTCACGGCAAAACATATGTCTAGTCTAGTGTGGCTAGCCAAGAACATTAACGCTCCTATAGCACTGAGCGTTAATGTTCTTCTTTGGACCGAATGGATCTTTATCCAAGGCTCCTCACAACCATTGGGCTAGTCAATGGATGGACTTGGTCCATATTAAACCTCTTGAGTACATTTTCAGTATATGCCATTTGATGCACAAGGATTCCATCATTTATGTACTCAAGCTGCAATCCCAAACAGAATTTAGTCTTGCCTAGGTCTTTTATTTCAAACTCTTTCTTGAGGTATTTAACTGTTTGGGCGATTTCCCCAGAGGTTCCTAGGATATTCAAATCATCCACATATACTGCTATGATTACATACCCTTTGTTTGCAAAATTCTTTATAAAAATACATGGACTAATGGGATCATTCTTATAGCCTTCTTTGGCTAGGTGCTCGCTTAGCCTATTGTACCACATACGCCCACTTTGTTTCAGTCCATAAAGGGATTTGTTTAGCCTTATTCAATATTGTTCTCAAGAACTGCTCTTATCTTTGAGCTCTATACCCTCTGGTAATCTCATATATATCTCATTATCCAGTGGACCATATAGATATGCGGTTACAACATCCATTAACCGCAAATCCAGTTTTCTCTTATAGCCAGACTTAGTAAATAACTAAAAGTCGTTGCATCCATCACAGGGGATTATGTCTCCTCATAATCTATTACGGGTCTTTGAGAGAATCCTTGTGCTACAAGCCGTGCCTTATATCTCACGATTTCATTATTCTCATTTCTCTTCCTTACAAAGACCCACTTATGTCTTACTGGCTTTATATTGAATGGTGTCCTTAAGATCGGACCAAACACATCCCTTTTCTTTAATGAACTTAATTCCACGTCGATAGCTTCTTTCCATTGTAACCATTCTGGTCTTTGAGTGCACTCTAATATGGACATGGGTTCATGATCCTCACTTATTTCAAGTGTTACCTTGTATGCAAATATTTCATCAATGTCGACATCTTTACGGTTCCATTGTATTCCAGACATGATATAATTGATTGAGATCTCATTATTATCACTACCTTCAGGACCTTGAGGTTCAGCGTCCCAAACCTCATTCGGTGCCTTAGGATTTGCCGCGGCCATTTCTATAATTTCTTTAACCTCGGTTTGATTTGCACCTTTCTTAGATTTCTGAGGGTTCTTATCTTTGGAACCTAATGGTCTACCTCGTTTCAAACGGGCCTTAGACTCTGTAGCAACTTGATTATTGTGTTCCTTATGAACATCAATACGTACTAGTGCATTACAAGCTGGTGTACGATTTCGTTACTCTCTTTGGGTCAGCAAAGGAATCTGGCAATGGAATAGCTAGCTTTTGCAAATGTATAATCTTTTGGACCTCTGCCTTACATGCTAGAGTCCGAGGATCTTGACAATTCAAGAATGTTTGATTCCATGATAATTCTTTGACCAGCTTGTTATTCTTTCCACCCAACATAGGAAATTTGGATTCAACAAACTGACAATCCGCGTATCTGGCCTTAAATAAATCACCCGTAGTTGGCTCAAGATACTTAATAATGGTGGGAGAATCATATCCACCATATATTCCCATCCTCCTTTGAGGTCCCATATTAGTTCTCTGTGGTGGAGCAATTGGTACATAAACGACACACCCGAATGTTTTTAGATGGGATATGTCTGGCTCATGACCCGTTAATAATTGGGATGACGAATATTTATGTTCACTAGATGGCCTGATGCGTATTAACTCAGCTGCATGTAATATTGCATGTCCCCAAGCCGACACAGGAAGCTTCGACCTCATAAGTAATGGCCGAGCAATCAATTGAATATGTTTAATGAAGGATTCAGCTAATCCATTTTGTGTATGGACATGTGACACAGGATGTTCCACACTCACCACCATGAACATACAATATTCATTAAACGCTTGGGATGTAAATTCACCAGCATTGTCTAGACGTATAGTCTTAAGTGGAAAATCTGGAAAGTGGGCTCGCAGTCGTATAATCTGGGCCATCAATCTACCAAACACAAGGTTTCTAGTTGACAATAAGCAAACATGCGACCATCTGGTCGATGCATCAATTAGGACCATAAAATATCTAAACGTCCCACAAGGTGGGTGTATTGGTCAACAAATATCTCCTTGTATTCTTTCCAGAAAGTTTAAAGTCTCTTTAACTACTTTCACTGGTGATGGCCTTATAATAAGTTTCCCTTGTGCACATGCTGCACACGTGAGATGTTTAGGGATAACTTTTCTCTCTTTAAGAGTGTGCCCATTTGAATTCATTATTAGCTTACACATCATGTTAGAACCTGGATGGCCAAGCCAGTCATGCCATAAAGTGAATTGTTCATTGAACATCTTGTTCATTGCCAAATTAGCTTCTATCATATTAATCTTAGCGTGGTAGAGACCAGTGGCTAGTGCGGGTATAGTCTCTAGGACCTTCTTATGTCCTTGGGGTGATTTCAGTAATATATATGAATTCTTTGTTTCTTTCACCCTTTGTTTCAACATGGAAACCATTCAAACGAATGTCCTTAAAACTCAATAAGCTTCTCTTAGAGCTGGGTGAATATAGGGCATCACTTATTTCAAGATGTGTGCCATTAGGTAATAATATATGAGCTTGACCGTAGCCCTCAATTAAGCTTGCTATACCCACAATTGTACTAATATTGACATTTTTCATTATGAGATTAACAAAATATCTCTTATACTTCAAAATCGTGTGGCTTGATCCACTATCAACCACAAGTATATTCTTGTCCTCAGCCATTTCTAATATAGACAAGAATTTATGTTTTAAACTTTTAAAGTAATAAAACACTCAATTATATATATTGAAGGAAGTAAAATAATTTAATTTAAACCAAAAATAATTATCCAAAATAATAAGTCAATCGAATGCAAATCATAAAACATAAAATTAAATCAAGACCACATTTGAGTTTTAATTATCCTCTATTAAACAATCAGAGGTTTCATAATTCAATAGGCCATCCTTCTCATGGTCGAAGTCACTTTCACCATCGAGATGAACCAGATTAGTTTCTGAATCCTTTTTCAAACTCTCTTGATAGAGATCAACAAGGTGCTTAGGAGTTCTGAATGTCTTTACCCAATGGTTCTCCATACCACATCTATGGCATGTGGACTTGGTCTTATGTTGCGGTTTGAATATTCCGCGGCCTCTACCCCAACCACGTCCGAAGCCGAATCGGTTTCCACGGCCTTGACCACCAAAATTGTGTCCTTGGTAACTCCCACGACCAGGACCACCACGTCCACCTCTCCCACGGCCACGGCCATACTTGTCCCTATGGACATAGTTAGACTCTTTAGTCTCTTTTGGATCTTTAGGCTCTTTAAGATTTTTCTTTGCCATGTCAACCTTGTGGGCTTCCGGTAATGGAGCTGTACCCGAAGGTCTCAAAGCACTATTCATCATCAATAGCTCATTGTTCTGCTCAGCTAGCAACAAACAAGAGATGAGGCTTGCAAAAGTCTTAAACCCCTTTTCACGATACTGTTGTTGAAGCAGTATGTTATTAGCGTGAAAGGTAGAGAATGTCTTCTCTAGCAAGTCCTCCTCAGTCACCTCAGTACCACATAACTTCAAAATTGAGACTATCTTAAATAGCTCTGAGTTATACTCATCCACGGATTTTAAATCCTGTATCCTTAGGTTTTTCCAATCGAATTGAGCCTTTGGTAGGAACACCGTCTTTTGGTGTCCATATTTGTTTTTCAACGCTGTCCAAAGGTCAAGAGGATCTTGAATAGTGAGGTACTGGTTTTTGAGACTCTCAACAAGATGATGGCGTATATGCATAATTTCCTTGTACTTGTTCTTTTCAGAACAATCATTATCATCCTCAATGCACTCGCAAAGATCTTTTGATTTTAGGTTGATCTTAGTGTCCAACGCCCATTGCAAGTAATTATCTCCAGAAACATTAAGGGCAGCATAGGAGAGATTGTTGAGCTTTGCCATCTACACAAAACATGCAACCGATCATTAGCATTCGGTATTTAAGACCAAACCATGCAACAAATTTAGGCCATGCGGTATTTGAGACCGAACTATGTCAATCCCTTAGGGACATGCAGTATTTGAGACCGAACCATGCCAATCACTTAGGGACATGCGGTATTTGAGACTGAACCATGTCATGCTTTTATACTCAAATTTTCGTGGTTTAGTATGCATGAAACAACAATCCTAGACAACAATTATAATATAGCATGCAATGTTTTCCTTTTACTAAAATTTCCTTTTTCTTAAATTTTCCTTTTTCTAGATTAGGATTAGGACAAAGTTTTAGGAAATATTCTCTAGGATTTTAGGATAATGTCTAGAATTAATTTAGGGGTTATCCTAATTTTGTGTTTTGATTTTTCATGCAAAACATAGAATAATTCTGATTTTAATTTGTATTTTAGGGTTTTGAATTTTAAGCAAACAAACACCAAAAATCGGATTCTAACAACCTAGAACAATCGGTTTAATATTCTCTCTATGAATTTCGAATTTAGGTTTTAGTTCTAAGGTTTTCATACAATTGAATTCAAGCAATCAATCAACAACAGCCATAACAATCGGATTTAATTATTGCATAATCGGTTTAATTTGCAAACAATCTAAGCAGCCCTAAACCTCATAACAACCTATTTTAAAGTTTTAAAGTTTTAGGGTTTTAGGGTCTAAAGCTTAGGTTTTTGTTTATTGATTGTTTACTTGTAGATTTTAAGGTTCTTATAGGGTTTAAGTTCAGATTCGATACATGTGTCCTTAAGAGGGTTTGATTATTGTTTACCTTCCACCGATTTGGGGTTGAACGGAATTGAGCCGGGAGCTAAAGACTTCGGTTTTACTTTTAGCTTGATCACGAAACTCGGCCTAGGTAAGAGGAAGAACCGATCACGAACACAGGTGGCTCACGAACACGAACAGATCTCCGAACAGGAACTCACCCCGGACAAGAACTGACCACGAACACAGACGGATCACGGACAGGAACCGATCGCCGAGCTTGGACGAACAAGGGTTTTGTGTGGCAGCGTTTTTAGGGTTTTTCTCAGTTGGACTCTTAGAACAAGTCGTGCTGATAACGTGTTGTAAACTAGAGAAACTCGAAGGAGGTTCTCTCTTCGTGTCTTATTGATTAAATTGTTATAGAGGTTACATATATATATAGTAAAGCAAAGTCTTAAACATAAACCGACTATGAATAGGAAATAGGCCATGGGCCTTACACACTAGTACATGTATGGGCTGTGTATGGGCTGGTTATGGAAGTCCACTCCAAGTGTTTTACAATAATACATAATTTGTTTCCTTAATTTGTTTTGTTTTTTTAATTTAATTTTGATTTATTTTTAAATAAAATATTAGATACAAGATTCTGATTAGCTGAGAGATGAGTGTGTGAACAAAAAGATTCACCCTAGAAATGAACTTAAATATTTTTCTTAATTTTGCATTGAAAATTTAAAATATCATCTATTTTTTTTTAACAACTATTATAAACATCATCCAATTTTTAAAAGTATTAAGTATTATTTAACTATTGGTTTTATTCCAACAGTCTTTTCTTCACCGCTATATTTACCAACATTATTTATCTCAACTCAATTGATCGTAACTGCTAAACACCCTTTTAAACGCAAGAAGCAATGTCCATCATCAGTTCTAACAACCCGTCGTCACTTTTTCGTCAACGGTCATACACAAAAATCACGTTTAAGAAAACGCTTTTTCTGTTCCGAAACGGTTGCGGTTAAGACCATTGACTTTTTTTGAAAAACATGATCACGCTTCAACAAAACCGCAACAACCACCCAAGCACGGGTTAGGAGAACAAACACTGGACCACTTGCCTGCAACTACAACACCCTTAGTCATAATAATTACAGCTCATAAAATCCCGAAACTACCCCTCCTCAGGTCCAAGATTCTCAATACCCTACCACCACCACCACCACCCAAAACAAACACACAACATGCCCAAGCCGTATCAATCCTCGTGAACCCAATTCCCCCTGTCTCTCTGGATCTGATTCGATCGATTACAAATTTTTCCTCTCTCCCTCTGCGTTTTTTTTGATGGCGTCGGATCAACGCGACACTGTTTTCTCCGTTGAATCGCCGGATCTAGAAAACGGCGGCGGCGGTAGCGGTGGAGGAGGTGTAGGAGGTGAAACTGAATCAGACGAAGATGTTGTTATGCCCGAACCAAACGAGGCCGAAGAAGACGATCCTGAATACGAAGATCTGAATTCTCCCTCTATGGTCTCCGCAATCTCAACAGCTCCGGCCGCGGCGAAATCCTCCTCCTCTACAGGTACCGTAACCGTCGCTCTTCCCGCCGGATCCGCCGTACCAGTAGCTTCAATTCCATCGGATTCTGATCAGAAATGGCACCGTATGACCGAGATCGTTCACCAGAGACCACCGATCGACGATTCAAGACGCCTTTTTCAGAGGTTATGGACCGACGAAGACGAGATCGAGCTCCTCCGTGGCTTTCTCGATTACATAACGAGCCACCGTGGCTACAGCTCACACCCGCCTGATACGGCGCCGTTTTACGAGCAGATCAAATCTAAGCTTCAGTTGGAGTTTAATAAGAATCAGCTCGTGGAGAAGCTGAGGAGGTTGAAGAAGAAGTATAGGAATGTGATGAGTAAGATTAGTTCTGGTAAAGAGGTATTCTTTAAAAGCCCTCATGATCAAGCTACTTTTGATATCTCTAGGAAGATTTGGAATCAAACTGGGAAGATCATAGGGTTTGAAGATAACAGTGTTATGGATTTCGAGGAAACCAATCATGTAAATAACACCAATGGTAGCTCGAGTTTCAATATCTCTATGTGTAACGCTAATGCGGATGTTGTCGATTTGGAGAACGGGTTGGAGAAGAAAGTGACAATGAGTAGGAAACGATCACGGTCTAGGATTGGGAAGATGGATGAAGATAAACCGGTTTTAGCTCCCTGTGACGGCCCGCCTAACGCTGTTAATCTTAACGAGAATGTGGCTGCGGTTGGTGAGTTTAGCGACGGGAGGAATCTAGGTGGGTTGATTGAAGAGACGGTGAAGAATTGTGTGTCGCCTATGATTAAAGAGATGATGAATGGTACGACGGGGATGATGATGGCTGCAATGGGTGGGTTTCCTGGTGGTGGTGCTCATGGTCTAGGTGTGTTGAGTCCGATACTAATGAATGTAGGGTTTGGAGGTAAAGGAGCTGGTGACGAACGGTGGAGGAGACAACAGATTCTGGAGTTGGAAGTGTATTTGAGGAGATTGGAATTGGTTCAAGAGCAGATTAGAGCCACGGTGAATGAGTTAAAGACATTGCCCAATGGAGGATGATGATGAATAAAGAAAGACTTTTAATTAATTATGAGAGCAAGATGAAGAAGGAAGAAGATGAATGTTGGTCTTGTGGTATGATGGTGAGGTATAGTATTAGCAAGTTTTATAAACTAATAATCTGAGTACTGAAAATTTTCTGATGGTGATGAAATCTTTCTAGGTTTTTCTTTTCTTTAGTATTTTTCTTGATTGAATCTTTTTATTTTTGTCGATTAGGGGTGAATGAATGCTAGGTGGGGTTGTGCATAACCTTTGTATTATTAGTCTATTAGATTATAGTTTTTGGTAGAGTTCAATAAACAAAACAAGGCTCTCGAGGTATTTTATATAAAGAACAAGCAAATATATGTCGTGATGCATATAATATTGATATTATATCTAATGAACATTAACATGTCTTTTTTGGAATTTGATCTATGTATTCCGAAGACATGGCAAGTAAAACAGTGATGAATACGCATAAGCGTGGAAGAATCTAGACCGATGAATTTACTAGATTTTTAGTTTGCAAGTTTGAATATATGAACTAGTGACATGAATTTTGGTTTTAGAAAAAAAATAAGATTATAGTAAATCAACTTTCTAAATGGCTAAAATGTAGGTTTTCAAATGCAAAAATGATTTGAAACTAAAGTAAACAAATAAAAATAATCTCACATATTAAGATATAATTTTGGATTAAAAAATAATGTTTAGACATTATTTTGAAATGCATAAAATTTCAACTTATAAAATTAAAATAAATATTTCATTTAAAATATGCCTACAATATGTCATATATATAATAATAAACCCATTTTTTAAGAATATGCTGACGTCATAGCAAAAATTGATAAAATGGTTGAAAGAAGTTCTTTCTTCTCACCCCTTCCCAGCCAAGGATTACGTCCATACGTTCACACTGCTTTGCTTTCTCGTATATTGTGAACTGCTTCGTTCAAGCATCACACTCCTTCCTTTTCTCGTATATAGCGTAGTCGTAAAATAGTCATAGCGTTAAATTTAGTGACTATATTATGACTAAATTTACGACTATGTAAAATAGTCGTAATGTAGTCATTATTTAGCGACTAATTTTACGACTATTTATTTTAGCGACTCTCGATTTATGACTACTAGTTTTAGTCGCTATTTAATCGTAACACACCGTTTAGCTACTAAATAATGAATAATAATATAATCACTATTTACTTGTTTTCTTGTAGTGATAAACCCTGTTTATTCTTAAAAAAAGCTTCATTTATTTATCCGTCAACTGAATGCTTTATTGTTCCTGCTATCGTAATAGACGGTGATATGTCTATATTTATTATCTGCATCTTTTTTAATATTGTGTTTTGAGTATAAAATTTCAATTTTTATGGTATACTTTTCTAGTCAATTGTTTTCTAATTACGTGTGTTATCTAAAATCTTGAAACTATATGGTATGATTTTCTACTAAAAAACCAAATGATCCAATTTAAGTAATAATGTTTAAATTTTGACTAATTGTTCTAGATTTTGTAGTTTACCACTTTATAAACGTACAGCTAAATCCTAGGGACACGTAGCAAACTTTAACGAGGCTTGAAGTTTTGAAGTTAAAAAGCAAATTTGAAAATGAAGAACGCTTCTCTCAAGCTCTCACTCTTGGTTTTCATTTTGGTCATCACATCTAGTAAGTTTTTCTTTATATTGCCTTTTCATTTGTCAGCAGGTGCATTGTAAAGGTGTTTTTTTTTTTTTTTGTACAAGTGATAGAAACAAAGAGTACATTTTTATGTATTGGTTATTAGTATTTTTGTTTTTAGATGAAGAGTTTAACCTTTAAAGCCATTTTGTTTTATGCTAATGATGGATGAGAAGATCTTGGAGCACAAGCAAGACATCTAACCGAAGTTGATGCTTAACGAAGCAGTTCACAATATATGAGACAGCAAAGGAGTGTGATACTTGAACGAAACAGTGTGAACGTGTGGATGCAATCCTTGGCTGCAAAGGGGTGAGAAGAAAAAAATATTTTCAACCGTAAGATCTATCTTCTTTTTATCTAAACCGTTAGATTTAGCAGACCTTTAAAAATAGATTTGCTATTATATATAGATTAGTGTGACACCATCCTTCCTTATTTAATTTACTAGCTGCATTTACAAAAAATATCAGAGGCATACTCGGCGAGGTTGATCACATCCCCCTGCATAATTCATAAAATAATCAATATATAAAATTTTGGAGACATTTAGCAAATAAATACTGGAATTGGAATTTATTTACAAGCAGGTCATTGGCATTAAATAATTAATTAAAAAAATAAATTAATTCAACCTATATTCGATTTTTTATATAGAAACTAAGTGTTTTAAAAGGTAACAAACATAATTACAAATGCCATTAATTTTGGTGTAATTGTTTTACATAATTGCAAATGCCATTAATTACAGTGTAATTGTTCAAAAAAACTAATTGTATGATTTTAGAAGGTAACAAACATATTTACCATTCAACTTGATATTTTATTCAAGGAATGACCGAATGATAATAAAATATAAAAATATTGCCTTCTCACAAATTTATTTTTATTATGTATTTAAAACTAATCCTCCTAATCTTTTTGATCCGCTATATATCTTCCCATTAGTAAAAAAGAAGAACACATTATACTAGAACGATTTTACGTTTCTTTCTCTAGTTTAGATCTTCAAAGCATATATTTTTTTATAGATTTTGTTATGAGAAATACCCTAAAATGACACTAAAACAAATTTTATGTACAACTAAAGCACACATTCTATAAATTTCCAAAAATAGCACTAGTTAACACATTAAAATATTTAAAATTAATTTTTAGAATTTTGTATTTTAAGTTTGGGTTCTCAATTTCACATTTAGGGTATAGTTTTGAAGTGTATGGTTTAGTATTTTGAATTTAGGATTTAATTTTAAAAGATTAATTAGTGCTACTTTTGGAATTTGAGAGATGTTGTGCTAAGTTTGGAAAAAAACTTATTTTTGTGCTATTTTTGAGAATCTCCCTTTTGTTATTCTTCGTATGTTGATTATTGATTGACAATGATGTTGTGTTTATGCCGATGGTAATTAAAGTGCTCGATTTCAAAATAGAATTATTTCTAACAATTTTTTTTTTGTGTCTCTATTTTTTTTTTTTTTTGTATTTTGTGACTTTCTTATCAGAAAACCTAAGATGCAAGCACAAAAAATGTGACATTTAAGTTATTTTGACATCCCAAAGCCTCTTGAAAATGAAGTTATGTCGTGTCTATCTCGCCAAAGAAAAAGGGATCAACAACTATTGTTATCCGTGTATGTCTATATTAATGTGATATATTGGTGAAAATCCAAAAATATTAGATTATATAGATATAATTATTATATATAAAGTACCAAAATCATGAAAATACTAATGAGTCTTTTAGTTATTATATTTGATCTTTCATGTATCAAATAAGATATAGATTTTAATTAAACA
Organism: Camelina sativa; assembly: GCF_030686135.1. NCBI lineage: Eukaryota > Viridiplantae > Streptophyta > Magnoliopsida > Brassicales > Brassicaceae > Camelina > Camelina sativa. The sequence goes on along the minus strand of NC_141892.1, from coordinate 13,923,445 downwards.
TTTAGTTGTAAAATTTATATTTTACTTGATAAAAATTTGAAAAATTGATTTGATAAAAAGTGAATTTTAACCTCACATAATAATTTTACTTTCACGGATTTCGTATGATGAGTTTTTGCGGATTAAAATTATTTGAACATGTTGTGTGACCCGCCTAGCATGACGGGTTTGGACTATAGAACCAACACTAAAACTATTAGTTTATTTCATATACTATAGATTTGTAATCATAGTTTGAAAAATTAACTTATAAATTATTTAGTATATGAACTACAAAATATTACACATACTATAACACATTCTTAATATTCCAAAAAAGAAAAATGTATACACATAAAAATATACACTAACATATCATATGGACATATACCTCTGTTTAATTCTAGAAAACAAAACTATATGTTTTAAAATTTTATATTATATCGAATAACAAATTTAATGTAATTAGGTTCTAAAATGACGTAAGAAGAAGAAAAAATACTTTTAACAAAATTATAAAAATATTAGACAAAAGTTAATTAATTTGAAATTTGAAAACTAAATAAATTAAAAATTATTATTTAAAATACAATAATTTAAAATTTACACGGCAGTGAAAACCTAGTATATATACATGGCAATCAATACGTTTAGCATCATCATACAATACCATGAGAACCTCGATTCTTAAGCTGAACTCTCTAGGTCTCTAACCACTTGGATCATTTGTGCCTTCGTCTTCTGAGTCAGAGGGTTCAGAAAGATCAATCTCCATCTCGTCTTTCGTCATGAATTGGTACCAGTTCTCTCTTCTGCCCAGTCAACATTAGTGAACTCCTCACACAAGAACAACGTCACTCCGGATACGGTCCCTTTTCGTTTCTGCATCGGCAATTGTCATGTTGACTTCTATGTAAAACAAGCTAAGAGCTAGAGTTTTCTCTTTTCTCATGTACGCACTATTGTGCAAAACTAGTTTCCCCGCAGAGTATCCTCCGAAAGAATAATTTTTGTTTTGTTCCCATTTTTCCATTTTTGTATTTTACATGTTACTGAATATCATTGTTTCAACCTTTTGCTTCCTTTCATTACAATAACGATTACATGAAACAGAGAGAAATCTGATGCATTGCTTAAGACCATAGAATTTCCAAGTGAGTGAGAGAATGCAAAGCAAATTTTGAGTGCAAAAAACCATTACATAACCTTCTGATTTTGTTTAGAGAGAGACAAGCTATAGAGTGCTATCTATATATTATATAAATAAACAACCAAAACTGTTGTTAAAAGGGTTTGTTTCCATACTAGTACATTTTGAAAACTTAATTGGCAAACTAATACATTTACTATTCAAAATTAGAAAACTAGGTGTTGTGTAATAGAGAATGTGTGAGATATGAGAGATTGTGGTACATAGGGTTAGATGAGAAGATTACCAAAAGGAGTATGTGTGTGGGTGTGAAATAAAGTTTTTTTTTTCTTTCAATCATAATTATTTAAATAATTGTTAATATAATTTTTTTTAGAATTTTTTTTAGATACAAAAAATCTATATTTCTTCTTTACAAGAATTTTATTTCATAATTTTTATATATATTATATACATCTTATGTATCCGTACACTTTATTTAGTGTACTGATGTCTATACACTTTATTAAGTTTACAAACACACAATATTAAATGTACATATGTAATTTGAACAAAACCATTGTGATACAAATATCTTAAGCCCTAAGAATTAAACAAATTACACAAATTACATATGTACACTTAATAATGTGTCATACATCTGTACACTTAATAATGTGTACGGACATCTGTACACTTAATAATGTGTACATACATCTATATACTTATTAATGTGTACGGATACAAAATTTGTAAAAAATATTTAACGTTATCAAATAAAATTATCAAACAAAAAATATATCTAATTATAAAGAAAAAAAAAACAGAAATTTTTATACATTTTGAAAATTTTCAAAAAAATCAATTTTAATTACCCAGCATTTTGTTTTTAAGATTGTAGGGAGCATATATTAGAAAAAAAAAATCAAAGTCTCAACGGCATTGTTGTAAATATAAAATGTTGATGAGGGAAAGGTCATGTGAGCAGTAGAAAACAGTAAAAAATGTAGAATTTGCTAATTGTAAATAGTGATTGTACTAATTTTACAATTATGTTTTGAAAAGTGTCTATTTTTCCAAATAACTTTTGTTAAAATTACATAACACCTTGGGAACCTAGACCGGTTAATTTTTCTTTCCCTTGTTTTTTCTAGATGGAACTACCGTCCAGCCATCATCAGCTGCTGCTTCATCAACGGGCATGGCTTCTGGTTTACGGCTTGAGCTGTTCTCAGATGCATCCACCATCATGTCTGTGGTTTGATCATCATTCATGCTAGTATCCTCATCATCATCGTCGTGATCGCTTTCCTCATCATCCTCATCATTACCATTTGCAACCTACAATACAAGAATTGGTATAAGACACTCAATTCTAACTCTGGGAAACTCTGAAATAACCCAGCTAGATGTGTACGAGGAACCAAACATATGTAGTAAAATTTTGAAATACCCTAGCAAAAAAAAACAAACAGACATGGATTTCCAAGAAGGGTACTGGATATCTAATATTACTACAGACAATATCTTGCTTAGACATGAGCTTTACTATTAGTGACTCAGGAATGTGAAAGCAACAAGACAGCATTAAAAGAAGTAAAATGAAACTAGAAAGAACCACCAACCTTGACAACACTTGCTTTCGCCTTAACTTTAGTAGCCCTTAGTTTCTCAACCATTTGGAAGTTACCAACACAGCATTCTTGGTACAAATCCAGTAGTGACTCTGTCACCTTTCAATTGCATAGCAAGTAAAACACTCTCAGTAGCCCAAAACAAGAGAACAAACCAACCTTTGCAGAACTAGTAATCGTAATTCCAAAAGAAATAGTATACATATATACCTCTTCGGGGCTTCCATCATCAGCCTCTGTATTAAGCTCATTAAGACCATTCTCTAGAATATCAACTAACCGATCATAGTCCATTGGATCTACAAACCAACCCAACCATTGCAGAACTAGTAATCGTAATTCAGAATTCAACCATTGGAGTGAGGGAACACACAACTAAGGAGAATTAAAAAAAAAGAAGAAACCAACCTTTTGATAAGGTGAAATGATCGAAAATTTGGGAGATGGTGTTCTCAGCTTTCGCTTGAGAATTTTTGCCGCCCCAACCGTTTTCGACGGCGGCTCTCATAGCAGTCCACCGCGAAAGTATCAAACCGATTCCTTCGTGCAGCATGGCCACCTCCTCATCACCAATCACTTCTACCGGTACATTAGCGTTCTGATTCATTCTCTTTCCTTCTTCTTCTTCTTCTTCTCTCTGTTGATCAATCAAACACTTAGAGTAAGAGCGAAGCTAATTACAAGATTGAATCACAAAAAAAAAACTGATTCAATTAAAAACCCTAAATCGCAAAATTTTGAATCATGGAGACAAGAGAAAACCTGAGATTGTCGAAACTCCGGCGAGACGGTGAGCAAAAGTAAGTTGGTTGCGGCGACGTTGCGGCGAGTAGGCGAAGTTTTTTTTTTTTCGTTCTTCTTTTCACGATTTTGTGAATGGGGAAAGAAGAAGGAAGTGAGAGAGACTGCAACTTCGAAACCCTAACCGAGAGTGATCTAGTAAGCTAAACCGGATCGTACTGGTTTAATTGTCGGTTTGTTTTTAATCGAAACGAAATTAATCAAACCGAACTATAGATATGTTTGATTCTTTAATGGCTAAATTAAGAGACCAAAATCTGAGAAAGTTTTTTTTTTTTGGTAAAAGATTAAGTTTTATACCAATTTTTCTGTCACAGAAAAATACAGTTGGCAGAAAAAGACCAAAAAACTATAATGCAAAAAATAAGAACAATAACAAGCAAACACACACAACAAAGCAGGGTAAGATGAGACGAAAGAAACCACTATAGAGAAAGACAAATGCAGAGCGCAACATGAACTCGAAATTGCCGCGAGCGTATGCAATCAAGGCAGTCTTCAAACCTAGTACCTACAGCTTTCTCGATCACGAAAACACTAGAAAAATATGGTTAAAAACCATAGACCGGAACCACCATTGATTAATCAGGTGACAACACTAGCGGCTTGGGAAATGCTCATCAGAATCCAATGTTGCTGCTAGCACGAGAGATGAAGAAGCCGGCTCCACCTTACTCACAACATCATATTCCCCTACACACTTCCCCGAGGGGAGACAAAAGCTAGAACCAAAGTGGCCGCGCAATCGTCTTTCACGATTTTAATCACCATGTCTCATTAACTCCTCCCACTTCGCTAAAGTCGCAGCCTGAACAAAAAAACAACAGACAACAAACAGCGACACACAAGGCAACAAAAATTGAGCCACCAACAGAGCCACATCAAAACCTCAAATGATCCGCTCTGAAACCTCCACAACACCACCGCCGCAGCCGCTCTGAACAGCTACTGAGAGACTCCCCACCATGAAGCTCCGCACCAGAAAGTTGCCACCACGAAGAGCCGCAAGAGAGAGATAAAATCGATTCATCCAGACGGAAATCGCGCCGGGAAAACCTAAGCCGAAGGCTGAAAGAAGAAGATCTAGTGCCGTCTTCAAGCTCCGTCACGTCCTCTTTTCATGCCGACGACAACGCAAAAACAGATTTGAGATCTTTCTACCTCGAACTCAGCACTTTGCCGCAAAATTAGAAGAAGCAAAAGAAAAAAGAGAAACAGGGGCAGAAAGGAGAAGGGAGAGCACCGACGTGAAGCCACCGGACGCCGGTCACCGGCGGGTTCAATATTTTTTTGAGGGCGATTAGGACGAACAGAATCGTAGAGAGAAGAGAAAGGAGAGGGAGGAGAGAGAAAGAAGAATAATATGAATCAGATCCACACTCACATGTGCTACTCCCACTTCAATGACATCATACACTCCATCATCGACATGGATGCTGATGTTATCACCATTGAGAACTCCCGATCTGATGAGAAGCTTCTCTCTGTGTTCCGTGAGGGAGTGAAGTACGGTGTCGGAATCGGTCCAGGAGTGTACGACATCCACTCTCCAAGAATACCATCTTCTGAGGAAATCCTAGACAGGGTGAACAAGATGCTTGCTGTCTTAGAGCAGAACATCCTTTGGGTTAACCCTGACTGTGGTCTTAAGACCCGTAAGTACACTGAGGTTAAGCCCGCCCTCAAGAACATGGTTGATGCCGCCAAGCTTATCCGTTCCCAGCTCGCCAGTGCCAAGTGAAGAAAAGTTTGATTTGAACAAGGAAACGTTTTTTCTCTTTCTCTATAAAATGGTTGTGTTTTGTTTGGTTTTTAATAACTTTCTTAAAAAGAATATTTTAGAAGAAGTTAGATTAAAATTAAAAAAAAATAAAAAATCAGAGAAAGTTGAGGAGCACCTTTCTAAGATAAGTCACAGAATTGAATGGCTCATGCAAAACTAATATAAATTCTGAACATTACAAATATAAATATCGCTCAGAAAAAAATATCAGGTTTGAGAATAAAAGATGAGCCAAGAACAACTAGAGAAACTTATAGATTGCGCTGACGGAAAAGGAGAGGCTGAAAAGGTTCCGGCGGCGGTTGGAGGTATTAATGCAGCCGAGGACAAAAAGAAATGTGTTGTCGCCGATGCCTCCGGTGAAAAGGTCCATTTTTCAAATCATATATATTTTTCTAACCATATGTTCTAATTATATATAATTCACGTAATTAGAACGTTACATTTGTAGGTGGAGGGAGAAGTAAACAAGAAAAAGGTGGCTTCAGCATCGGAAGGAACCATAACGATTGGAGAGGCTCTAGAGGCAGCGGTTCTCACAGCAGGTAATAAGCCCGTTGAATGGAGTGACGCAGCTGCCATACAAGCAGCCGAGGTTAGAGCTACGGGACGGACCAACATCATGCCTGGCGGGGTTGCAGCCTCGGCTCAATCAGCCGCCACTCTTAATTCTCGGGTCACCTCCGAAGACGAAAAGACTACGCTCGCTGACGTTCTCACTGTGAGTAGACATGTGCAAAAACATTGATCCATGTACGTGTTTGTTTCTTACATTTGTGGGTTCTAACGATTTTTTCTCCTTTGTGGGGTACAATGGTTTTGAAAGGGCGCAAGTAGTAAATTACCGTCAGACAAAGCAGCAACAAGAAAAGACGCAGAGGGAGTGACAGGCGCAGAGATGAGGAACGATCCTCATCTTACTACTTATCCAACCGGCGTGGCTGCCTCCGTCGCTGCTGCTGCTCGAATTAATCAGGCCAAGTGATACCCATTCTTCTTTCTTGGTAGCCAAGTTTATATAAACTGACTACAATGTGTATATATGTCGATGTCTATAAGATTTTGATTTTGATTTTTTTTAATTATACATATTTAATTTACGTATAAACTACATCTAAACCCAAAATTAATTCAAAGAATATCCAACAAAATCAGAATGAAAATAAAACAAGTTAAAACAAACATTGTCAAAAAGAAAATGGATCAAATAAATGAAAGCAGGTTTGACTGGTCCAGACAGGGTTGACAATCGAACCATGGTTCTCTGAATCAGTTAACAGAATACTTTGTTGGACCGACATACATAAAATCTCGGGGAATGGCGTATTGTAACATCAGCGGGAAAGAATGAAGCACACTCCCATGTTAAAACAGCACACAGGTAATTCGGTACAAGCTAAAACAAAGAATACAACCTATGTGGTAGAGAACCAAAATTTTCTCTCAACAATCTAGCGTAAGAAGAGAAAGTTTAGAGCTCCAATCTCCTGAGAAACATTCCAATCTACTACCATCAGCTAGATAGACTAACCTTTTCTAGGCCAAGCTCCATAGCAACTGCTCGTAGTAAAACTTGCACCAACTCCCTCACCTGCGTTTCCCTGGTGAAAACAAAACTCTCAAAATCAAAATTTGATAGGATCTTTTAGTAACAGAATTTCCCCACTATTGAATTTGATGGGTTGAGATCTGAGTTTTTAGTGACCGTACAGAGATTTTGTCACCCTTTTTTGTTTCGAACGACAAACTGCAACTGAAGAAGCAATATTACCTTGACAACACAAGCTCGCACAGGGAGGGAAAAAGAACAAGTAGGTGCGCACCGGTGTCGCGGTTATCTTCGCGTAGGATGGTTTTCAGGTAAGGTTGCAACGGAAGAACAGATGCAACCTCAGGATGAATGCTGAGGTGCTCAAGTTCTTGGAGAGTAAAGATAATCTCTTCAAGTCTAGCTGTTGGGATCGGACGGTTGCCTGTCATAAAGATAACCACAGATTAAGGAATGGCAAGCAAAGAAGATGTTAGAATTTAAAGAAAATGGAGACCCTTACCTAGATTATTCTCGTCGATTAAAAATCTACTCAAAATGAATTCACATCTGGCCATTAGCGTGATGATAGAGATTTTGCTCACTTCTGTTCTTGTGGAGTGCCACTCCTTGGTTTCAGAGCTGAAACTAAAAAAAGTAAATGATATCGGTTTGTTAAACATGAGTGTAAGAATGGGTACCAAATCACTATTCATGGACATTTCTAATCTTCTGCAGAGGAATGGCAATGCGCCTGAAGTCTCTCTCTATGATTTGTCTACATATTGTTATATGTGTTTGATTCAAAATACCCAACTAATGTCGAGGAGGGATTTTTTAGAGGAGCAAGCTCTATCATATTATCAAAGTATGAAATACTAGTGTCTTTGGAGAAGAAGCAATAAAAAAATTAAAGGAATAGGCTTATGATCATGAATATGCTCAAGGCGATATTACCTGCTCAAGGAAAACAACTTTTGTAAGCATGTCAAGGAAAATCTACTACAGTGGGCAGGCATAAGCTCTACAGTTTCAACAGGCAATGAGCATGTACGTGATGCACAGCGATCTAGGGTTGAAACAAGCCGCTCCAGGACCTGTTTATTCAAGAAGTGGACACAGCACAAAAATAACTCAGACATTAGGATAACAGAGAACGATTTACATGAAATTCAAGCTACTCACTTCTCGAGGTGCATCAATGGTCGACATAAGAATGATATCGCCAAGACCATTTAAAAAGGCCATCTCAAGGGTCTCATTGGCTTTGAGTGCTGCAGCAGGGAGAGAAGTTGAAGAAAGTGCACGCCCACAATAACCAACAAGGAATATATCGTAAACATCTCCAATTTCTTTCCAAATGCGTATTCTAGCTGTTTTGCTAATTTTTAGGTCTGTGTCACCACCCACAGAACATAATTTCACATCTTCAACAAGTAAACGGTTGAAGCCCTCAGCTGCTACCTTCCAGAGTGAACCATCTGGATTGTCTCGTCTTGTCATCATGCACCTGAAAATCAAAATGATCCTTTAGTTTTTTGTACACACTTCTCCCAGACACAACAGAAGGAATATAGACATGATAACTCAACCAATCTACAGAAATTCAAGAACCATTTATTTTAGCAATTCTGGGCAGGGACATGGAACATGAGAGAGGAAAAGGGGAGGTTTGGGTTGACTAGATTAAGCAAACAACCCATGATTCCCTTTCGAAACTCATGTTATGAGACTTTTGAGGTGAGAAGAGCCAACCCATTTGCACAATGCCTATCGTAATCAATAAAGGGTATACAATGAGTTTATTTTACCTTCTCAGGTTCTGAATGAAATCGGGAAACAGGATATACTTCTCAACTGCAGGAGCTTGAAGGAGAAGCTCTACCAAGGCAGGTATCAGTTTTTCTGCAAACATATTAGTCGTAATTCTTGTGGTTGGAATTGTTTCAGACGAAGCATCAGCTTTATGTTCCAAAACTTCACTGCCTGGGTGAAATGATAAAAGAATATTAGATAAAGACTTGTTGAGAGTAAATTAACATCAAGTACTTACTTGCACAGTGACCTATATGTGGTTTATCTCAATCTCACCTTCCTCATTTGGCAGAACAGAATCAACCCGTGGAAGATAATGCAAAAACTCTCTTAGCAGGATTAGCCACATTGACGAAAGGTGCTCAGGAGGACCCAAAGAGGGCAAGATTTCCAAAACATGACGTAGTACAGGGGGTACATGTCCCTTGAATAATCAATGGAAGAATGAGATGCAGGAAGCCAAGTTTTGAGACTTAGTACTTGAGAGGAAGAAGAAGAAGAAGGTAAAGGATGAATAATGAGAGAACAGACTTACATATTCACTTTCAAAATTTTCACTATTTATGATGGCCTGTTTTATAGCTAAGTCTACAATTCCCAACAATTGCATGTACATTTTATCATCAAACATCTTCAGTGATTGCACGTATAGTTCACCTGTCAAAACATTGGACGAGAAAGAAAAAGGAAAGAGTAAGATCCAAATTCTGTCATGCAAAGAAGAACACCTTTGTTTCAGGCATTTCTATTTACTAAAATTGTTCATTTTCGTAAACCAAAATGCAGATATTTCATTGAAAAAAACTGAATTACCTAAACCATGCAGAATCTCTTGTTTCACCTTGGTTGCTGTGTCGCCTGTGTAACTCGATGACTTCTGGAAAACAAGCTCATACACGTCCAGTACCGAATTAAGATATCGGAGTTGCAAGTTTCCCTGATTCATGAAAGGGTTAAGTTTAAAGAGTGAAACATAGTTATGACGGTGTCTATAGTAACTTAGTAACTCATAGATTTTTCATATAGCGCTGTTACCTTGACACAGTGGGACACAACAGCTGTCTGCAGACAATTTATCGCTGCAAGTGATACCTCTTTGCTCCCATTGAAAATGCTGTTCTTAACAAAAGCAAGCAAAGACTCCCATCCTACAGAAGTAGAAAGTTCCACAAAATTTCAGCCTCTCCTAAACAATAAGCACTACAGTCAAGGCAAATGACAATTCTCTCACCTGACCAGAAGTTAGGTAGGCTTTCGAGAAGAGGAAAATAAGACCGAAAGAGGCGGGCTATCCCTCCAAGGACAAGGACAAATGTTTCATCCCACTGCTTCTGGGCTGTATTGCGACTGCAGATCAGAAAATGGATGGCAAGGTTCAGTGGTGGGCACTGGTAAATGTTTTTTGAAATAAATGAGCTATTCAGGCATCCAAGACTATAAGAAAGAGAAGGAAAATGCAGAAGACATCCACACAAAGAGAATTCCTTTTGTCACCTATGATGTATAAGCATGTGCACTGCCTTCCCTCCTCGAGTACCGATTTCTTTCCCTTGCCATTCGTCCTTTGATGATGTTGCAGCCTACAAATGAGGATTCACCTGTCAGAAGAGTCTTCTAAAATGAATTTCTCGAATCACTTTCCTCACCTTGTGAGAGGCGCCATCCAACATCGGGAAGATATAATTCCATAGACAATCCTCCCACATGCTTTTTGAAAGTTTGTTCCCATGACTTCCTAATATTTGAAAAAATGTCCTCACAGCTGAATTCCTGACCTGGAAAATTTGATAGCAATGAAAAAAAAAGCTTGATGGGGCACCAACTTTCCAAGAAAATAAAAATTAACATAAAACGGTGGTCGATGAAAAGACCTCTGGTCGCTCGTCATCCACGAGTTTCTGAATTAACGAAAAGACTAAAAACAGCAATTTCTCATGATTGACCACTTGTCTTCGAGCTTCATAATCTGAGTTGTTCGAATTGCTGATCATATGGCCTTCCCCGTCCTCACCATTTGTTTGATGTGGAGTGGAATCTGCATTATTGAATCCTGCAGGAACAGCTCAGCTTACTAAATATTTTATATATATAGCTTCTTGAGGTGAGAAGTGCAGACGAGGATTTGAAACTAATTTACCCAATCCTTTGTCCGCTAGAGACCCATGGTGGAGTCCCTTTGCTACGAAATCAGTCAAAGTCCACAACAGACCAATGGCTGTCAGACTTATATTCAGATCAGTCTTCTGTGCACTATAAGCTCCAGTAACGTCTATGCACCTGAAATATTAACATCATTAACCACCATCTCATAAAAACTAGTAATATGTTGCATCTCTAACAACTAAGTATCAACGGGTATAATATGAAGCATAGTAATTATAACTGAGAAAGGATCATACACATGGAGACAGTCTTCCGGAAGAGTAGGAAGTCCATCACTCATAATAACCCGGAGACTCTGGAGGAACAAACAAGGTATCAGTGACAAGGCATCAGTAAGCGATGGACTAAGGTCATACACTAAAACTTTTATTGAATCCACAGGCAGTCACCCTTTACTTACCTGGAACCCAAGGGTCGCCACATCCTTTTCTGATGCATCTGCAACAGACCTTAAGAGAATGTACGAGGAGTAGGATAAGTATATAGAATGGAAAATCCAATTTTACATGCGTGGAAGACACCAGAAGGGAGCAGGAAACATACCTCAACATGTCAAGAATGCTTGGCCAGCTATAATACAACTGTTCTCCACATCTCTGAGGATATAAAATTTATGCAGGAGCAAATCGTTAGATATTAAAGGTAAACGAAGCTCGATCGATGAATGTTCATATCGTGTGTATATAATATACCTCAAGTATATGAAGGAGAATTTTTAATGACCCAATTCGAACATCGGCCTTTTGAGCAGAAAAGTAAAGAACCCTGAGGGAAGATAGTACAGCACATTCAACTGACTTTAACTGAGTTTCCTTTGATTCTACCTAAGAAGAATAACAAAACCAAAAAGGGAAAAGATAAAATCAAAGCTAGGTTCTTTTTGCATGAGATGGAAAACTCTCAAATTTAAACAAGGACAGTGAAGAGAGATCTCACATCCAGAGTTGCATTTCTTGATCTGGCTGGATCTTCTCCAAACTGCTCTGAACCTAAGACAGAACATATGGATTGATCCAGGGCATCAAGCGCCATATTTCTCAAGTTCTGATTTGAATGCTCAGCAAGCTGTAATATGCAGTTGAAGTGTCAGTAAAGCCCAGAACAATGTCAGATATCCTGCAAATAAACAAAATTATGAATGCCTCGTCACCTCAAGAAAGTGGCCAACCACTTGGTCCCATAGTGGTTCCACCCCTGTCATACGAAGATAAATTAGATTGACCAATATAAAAATAATCCAGAGACTGGACAAATAGACAAGGCGACAGCATGGAAAACAGACTATACTCTGAAGATGTCAGAACATACTGTGAAGATTATTTACGAGTATAGAAATCATTCTGTCCACCGAAAAACTGATGCTCCCAATTTGTTTACTTGAAGCTGATGAAACACTGCCGGAAGTTTCTGTCATAGATTGATGGGACAACATATGGAGTGCAGAAAGAAGTGATTTAACAGAAGACACTTGCATCAGCGCCGAGCTCTCAAACAGCTAGGAAGATGAAAGCAATGAGTCAAGAACCAGAAATTGCAGAATCTAGCTAACCCCATACAAACTACCGTGAACATCAACAAGGAGCCTTATGTAGCTCTAGCCATTGAAATCTCAACAAGAAGACATTAACAAGAGAAATCCAAGGGCATAGATTATAGAAGAAAATTGATCTGGCTTACCTGAGAATTTAAAGAAGAGAGAATGCTAAAATCGGCGTACTGCCTAGAAGGCTCTCTGGTAAGCTTTGGGACTGCAGTTGTGACCTCCTAAAAGTACAAAATAATGTTATACTTCCCTAGAAGATTCATAAGAGTATTTACACATCAGAGAGTAAGATAAAATGATACTGTGGTAGAATAACTATAATAAAAATCAAGCTATAGCATACAGCCATAAAGACAGAATCCTACATGGGATTTTGCCAAATTTACCTGGGTGGTTGCATGAGGAGAATGAATAGCTCGATCTAGGGCTGCCAGAGTTTCAAGGACCTGTATTCGTTTAGGATTTCTCGTTATCATGAGATAGATTACTTGAACATACTTGAACATACTTGAAGCAAAATACTCACCAACACCCATGATGGGCCCAACACGTTATGCAACCTATGAGCGATGTTGAAGAGTGTTCTCAATGCCTGAAAAATAATCAAAAACGGTCTTAGGTCAGCCAAACACGTTTAACGAACTAATTATTAATGGATAAGCGGCAAAGAAGATTTTGTTTTTTCGAAAGAATGAGACACTGAATAAAGAATACTGAATTAAGTACCTGAACATTCTTGGGTGTCAGGACAATGACATCCTTCTGATCAACCTGTGCTTCAGAACGTTTGGACACAGGAGACTGTACGACGCTGCTGAAACAACAAATTAAATACCAAAAAATTAACAGGCTTGCATTAATTGAGTAGCTTTGACATGATATATAGCAAAATTTTCAAGATACCTTTTCCTTTCTGCATCAGTTGGCAAAACGATTGTAAATTTACAAAGCGATGCAAGAAAGGAGTTCAAGGGTTCTACAGCATGAAGAATGCCACATGCCTGAGAGATATATTTAAGTATACTCATCAAATCTTCTGAATAGGTCGACAACATAAGCTTAACTGGCAATGTAAAAAGTGTAGAACAAGGAAACTTTATTTTTACGGATCACCATTTAGCAGCCACAGCACAAATAGATACTTCCATCTGGTTTACATTTACCTGGGTGAATGCTTGATATCCTTTCAGTATCTCCAATACGATTGCCTCTCCTTGTGACCTTCAAGAACATTTAGAACAAACAAAGTCCTCAGTTCTCGCCTCATCACAATCAATGTATAGTCTGGAAAAGGGCTATATACCTTGATAGTATAAGGGAAAATGCATCAAGTATAGTCAACCACAATGAATCTACCATTGAGATACAGAGATGTGAGGTTTTCCCAACATAATCAGATGAAGGAAGATGCTCGTATCTGGGAGATTCAAGCTGGAGGTTTGAACAAGGAAATTTATGAGAGATAAGAGACAACCGGGCAAAGAGTAGCAAGAATATGGCATAATGGCAGAGGAGAACCCTGCATTAATTACCTCCCCAACGTCTACTGCTTCATCTGTCAACGTGGCGACTGTAAAGACAACTCCAAGTAAGCCTTCAATTGCCAAAGTTATTGCATGAGCTTCACTCGCAACGAGAACAGCCGCACTGGAAGCATCATTGTCAAGAATCCATTCAATTCCTATAGCATTGGGGAAATATTTAATGACATCTTTCATCAGAATGGAGTAAAAATTCATCTTAATCTGAGGTCCTTAAAGGTAATGAATAATCATCATAGTATCAAATTAATTACCTTTAGCTTTGCTACTAAACATCCCGGCAACAGCTGCTAGACTTTCCTCACTTGTCTCCTGAAACTACTTTCAAGAAAACCAATTCGAAAATTAAGTCATGCTCCAAAAATTTACTCCTGTTATTAGATGTCAATTCTTAAGCTAAATAAGCCACTTAATAGTTCCTAAAGTTCTCCCAAAACAATCTTTCCTGGTGCACAAAATTAGTAAAACTAAATGTTAATTTAAAACCAACTGGTAAACAAATAAAAATAGTGACTAATCTTGACTACAGAACACATTGTAGGAAACTTGCCCTACAAACCCACCTGTATGCTAGAAACAACTCGAGCAAGCGCTTTAACCATGCTCTCCACAACATTTGTGTTTTTGGGGTGCCTTGAAAGACAGATTTATCATTAGATCACATAAGCAACATAATCAGAGAAAAATCAGGACTAACAGAGAACTTCTATAGTAAAGTGATTATAAGACATAGCATTACGATCTTAAACGAAACTTCACAGTAAAAGTGGGTAGAATCACGAGAAAAACTCTTAAAATTTAGAAAATTATCCACTGCACAGTATGAAGAAAGAACAACACAGTAGATTAATCTCCTTAATTTGCATTATTAAGTGCATCACAAGGATAAATAGAAGTCACTAGCCTTACATATCAAAGTTCTGGAAAAGAATCCGTAACGTTCTTGCCTCAACACAAAACCCCTATTTAATGCACATACACAAGAGATCTTAGAAATGTGAATAGAAAAGAAATTAAGCACAAACTCTTGTGGCACAAACTCTTGTACTATCAAACAAACACGTGAAAGTAGTAATAATGGAATTAATGATTACCCTCAAAATCTCAAGAACGAGAATGCGATGCCACAGTGGCAAATCTAAAAATGTAGCTTTCACGAGCATACTTAGGAACACCTGAGCAGGCAGAAAATAATGGACGCACATCAGTAAAGAAAACTTGCAAATATCATAGTCAACAAGACAACATGTTTTATGTGTTTGTTCCTTTGCAGTCAATAGTACAAAAGTTAACAGAGAACATGTAAACTTGTGCATACTGTACCTCGCATTCTGTAATGAGAGACGAGCTATACAGTCGAATAATATGAGCAACTGACCGCAGCACTAACCGGCGAAAATAAGGTTCAACCATTTCTCCCTCGAGCTGCGCAGTAACAAACTTAATTTTATGAGTAAATACATTTAGACATGCTTTTAGATCACGTGGAAGCATACGAATATACAAAAGGCAGTGAAGTATGATTTTACCTCTGAACTGGTCCGAAGTGATGTCATCAGAAGGGAACAGATTTGGTGTCTCAAAACCTGATGAAAAATTAGGTAAGCTTTTACAGTAAGGCCATCATGCTAATGGAAGGATGGAAAACAAGTGCACTTGGAAAGAGCATAGCATTACCTGTTCGTAGGGAAGTAGTATCTTAAAAACTGATATATAGTTTGACAAAACAAACCTGCAAAGTAAATTGAGAACTCGTGCATTTGAAACATGATTTTCAGTCATTTGAACATGTGCAAATTACATTTTTAAAAACACTTGCCAACTCACTCAATTAGCTCGAGGGAAAAGGTCCTTGGAAGAGAAGCAACACGCAACCAAGCTGCCTGTAAAGCATTAATATAACAATCAACTCAGAAAACTTTCCTTTAACGACACTTATTTGGAGAGGAGATACATTATCAGAATAAATATAGTGAATTAACATATACAGATCCACCTGCAGCTGAGGCTGTCAGGTCCTCAAGCAACCGCAGACCAAGTTTTCCAGTTTCACTCAGTGTGTCTCTTGTAGTCAATCGACCACAGATAGCATCCTTTTCCAAGGGCCTGCTTTCATATGTCTGTTAGTATATCAAACAACTGTAATACCCAATACCAAAGGTTCCAATTGAATAGCCATGAGTTCTATGGAGAGCCTATGTCTTTTATTTTATCAAGAAAATCACAAACCAACCAGCATATAGAATTTATATTCCCCACTTGTGTGTAAAAATAACCAAAATTCCACAAAACCAAAAAAAAAATCTATCTGCACAGTAAAGACAGTGCAAAGAATAAGATACAAGAGTAAGTCAGACAGAATTAATAAGGACTGACGTACTCTGAGTTATTGTTATTCTGACTCAAATCTCCAGCAACAGAGCCAGTCCTTGCTGTTTGGCTGCTAGAACCATATTTAGGCATAGGAAGGGACTCAGCCAAAAGCACTTGATCAAAAATCAAGGCAACTGCTTGCCTGAAGGTAGCTGCAGCCGTACTGGAGACCAAAAAAAAAAAAAAAAATACAAATCATGGATATTGATTTTGAAAAAAGTAATAAAAAGAAAAAGCAAAAGAAAAAAAATACCTTAGGAGAAATAGAAAAATAAAAGCAACTTACTTGTAAACACTAGGAGATCGGTTATTATCAAGAAGCCTGAGACAGATACTTAGTCCTAGGACCATATTATCCTGGAATAAAGAAAGACGCTTAAGCCTCACGAATAGCAAAGCCACAAAGAAGCAGATCGATGGAGATTTAATAATTTTTCACTAGCACAAGACAGTTTGGTTTACTGGTTTTGATTAATGGGTCACTCCAAAAAATCAATTTCCTGACATCTGCACACTAGTGTTATATGTCTAAAACCATTTAACTTCTGCTTATGTCAATGACCAGGATCAGGACTGATGTTTGGCTGACTATGTAATTTAGTCTACCAGCACTGCTTGTTGTAATCACCTCGGTTTCTGGATGTAGTCGTGACTGAAATATTATTAGAATAGTTTGTAGAGTCTTTAGTTGGATATTTTCTTCTGCCATTTCCGAATGCTGCAAGTTAGGAAACACCAAGTTAGGTAGCGCTTTGCAAGAAATGTAAATCGGTTTCGCCTTTACCAATAACTAAAAAAAGAGGAAGAAACAAGAATGACTCTAGCAGAAATTAATGTACCAGAAAGACTTAAAAGGCTGTCACAAGGTATCTACGATAACTAGAAAATGCAAGAGATGAATCTCAATCCTCAGGTAACTTCAAATTCTGTGTGTTGCATTACAGAACAAATTATATAAAGAAGTTAGAGAAACTTTCACTTACATCTTTCAAGGTATAAAGTATCTCCTTTAGAGATGAAGGTTCAACAGCATCATGAGATATAAGCTTCTGCAAGCACGAAAGTCCTATAACACTAAGTTTTGTATTCCTGACTCCACACGCCATCAGAAAGATCCGAAGAATGTCTTCATTACTTGAGAGATCACTGGCACTTGATGACGACCGAAGCTGAAAAGAAAGATTATACTATAAGGAACTTACAATTCAATTCATCAGAAACATTCCAACAACGATTTCAAGAATATAAAATGCCAATCAATTCCTCATATTCAGTAATTTAACCCCAAGTGACATGAAAACAGAGATATCTCTCAACTGATATAGCTCAACAATTCATGCTTTGGCAGTCACTTGACCAATCAGACAATAAATTCAATCTTAAGAGACTCAATTGAAAAGCGTAATTGGTAACAGAGGTCGGACGGTACAGTTGTACATTACTAACCTTCAAGATTGCGTGCTCCGCTCCATCTTTCACGGCGGGATACCTCCGCCGCGCCTCGGCGGAGAGAGCTCGGAGATCCGCCTCCAAAGCCGCCACCAAAGCCATTATGTTTTTGTTACTTGGAACCCTCTCGAGATTTGTAGAAGAGAGCAACTTCGATGCTACCAGGGAAATAGCTGAATCGAGGAGTTGGGCATTTGAGATCGGACACACAAAAAAATGTTCCGATCGTGACGAACTGAGAAGAAAGCAAAAAAGTGGAAATCCAATGTAACCAAAAAGATCTTTGCGAATTGCGATAGCCCAAAAAAAAAAAAAAAGACTCAGATTAGAGCTGTGTATCTTAGCACGCGCATCTCACGTGCCTCAAAATCTAAAATTAATTTGGTTAATAAGTATGGTTGTTTTGGTTCAATTCGGTTCTCAATAATGATTATGGTCGGGTCAATTCGAATGATTTTCCCAACACCAGCGATACTCAAATCAAATCGAGTAAACATTTTTTTATAGGGTGTATTCAAAACATTATTTTAGAGGACAGTAAAACTCTAACTTAGTGTTTCTTTATTATCCAAAACATATGATTTTAGAGTAAACACCAATTTGGGGTTTATTCAATTTAGAGGATAGTAAAAATTGAATTTTCTTCTTTCATCTTTAATAAGGAAACACCAAGTTATTCAATTTAGAATTTTAAAACATGCTTTATATCCTTCATCTTTCTAGTTTCATCCCTGTTTTATTGCACATCTTAGTTTTAGTTATTATCTTGTATTTAATATGTCTTCTCAGTAGTTTTACATTCTGCATTTACTTTTATGTCATCAATCTGTTACATCAAAACCATTTTCATATCTGGTTTAATTTAGATAAGTGTTCACATCTTGACTGCTTGCATCATACTCATTATGGATTGACATCTCTTACACTCCAACTGCATAAGAGTAATTGAAACCTCTTGCATTCCACATGATCATATATCTTTGGTCTTAGTTTGTGTCTGTTGTCTGATTGCATCATTCATATATTCATAAGTATTCAAACCTACAAAAAGATATGTTTCAATTTGGCGCCGTTGCCATTTGAGCAGTTGTTTGTGACAGTCAGGATTTACACAAGTTTAAGATTAAGTTTTATTGTTACACTTGCTCATTACTGACTTGAATCTTCATCCGCTTGGTTGTTTTGAGTTTCAGGTACAAACTCAACCCAACACTTGACCATCTGCACGTTCGAGTGATCGATCGAGTCACCAATCCGAATTCAGTCAGTCTTCTAATTTCAGTCAGTTCGGTCTTCAACTCAAGCCAGTGCTCGACCAAGTGTCAGTTCGAGTAGTTGATCGAGTCACCAACCAAGGTTCACTCGAGCCAGTGCTCGACCGTGTGTCAGTTCGAGTCAGTTCATGCAAACCAGATCACAAGGAAACAAGAACCTTGAGAGATACATTGAGCACATCAACCGTTTACCAAGAGATTTGAGGCAACAGAGAACCAGAATCCTTCAGGAACAGGAACACCAGCTGCTCATGGATCCACCCATGCAGAGGCCAAGACAGATTGGAGCAGGTGATGCTCCAAACACCCATCCACAAAGGGCAGGAATAGTCCCACCTGCAGTAGCAAATAATAACTTTGAGATAAAAAGTGGGCTGATTACTATGATCCAGTCAAACAAGTTCTATGGTCTGCCTATGGAAGATCCCTTAAATCATCTTGATGAGTTTGATAGGCTATGTGGCCTAACCAAGATTAATGGAGTAAGTGAAGACAATTTCAAGCCCAGACTCTTCCCATTTTCACTTGGAGATAAAGCTCACTTGTGGGAGAAAACTTTACCAACATGAGCTATCACAACTTGGGATGGCTGCAAGAAGACTTTCCTGGCCAAGTTCTTCTCTAATGCAAGGACTGCTAGATTGAGGAATGAGATATCTGGTTTTGCACAGAAGAATAATGAGACTTTCTGTGAAGCATGGGAAAGGTTCAAAGGCTACCAAACCCAATGTCCTCATCATGGGTTTAGTAATGAGTCTCTACTTAGCACACTATACAGAGGACTTCTACCAAAGATCAGAATGTTGCTGGACACTGCATCAAATGGGAACTTTCTCAACAAACATGTGGATGAAGGATGGGAACTGGTAGAAAACTTGGCCCAATCAGATGGGAACTACAATGAATACTATGATAGGACTGTCAGATTTGTTGAACCTGCCCAGGATGAGAAGTACAAGAAAGATTTGAAAACTGTGCATGATAAGTTAGACCAGATTCTGCTTAGTCAGCAGAAAAACATTCACTTTCTTGCTGATGAAGACACAACAGTTCAAGCTGGGGAGAATGAAATGGCTGAGGTGTGTTATGTACATAACCAGGGTGGTTTCAAGCCTTACAACCAGTTCAAGAACAACAATATTTCTTACAGAAGTACTAATGTGGCAAACCCACAAGACCAAGTCTGTTGATAACTCTCTAATGAACACCAACCCGATCGAAGAGGGTCCAAGAACAGAAAGAACAATCAGAGGACCTACCCAAAGATCAACCCGAGCTCATCCTCGTGCACCCCATCGAGCAGACCCTCGGGCAGGACTGGGAAGCTAGGGTTAATGGGTTTCCATATATAAACCCCCCTCTTATTCCTCTCGACCTAGCACTCCGCAGACCCTCAAACCAGATAGTGAGAGCTTCTGAGAGAGATCTTGAGCGACTCAAACACTTTTTCCACTTTGTTAGGATTCATTTTTATTTTTATTTTTGCATTTTCTTGATTCTATACTCTTCTACTCTATTTATATTTTTAATACAATGCAATTCTCATTTGTTTGTGTGTTTCTTTCCATGAGATCTGAGTAGTGTAGTAAAGTTTCTAGGGATGGGATAGAAGATTTTGTGTTCTTGATCGGTTAGAATGTCTTAGCTTAGATATTTGTGTTTTATAAATTCCCTTCTAGATTGGTGTTCTTAATGCTATCAACAGACTGAGAGGTTGAGATTAGATCTAGGGTGTTTTACCACCGAGAGGTGTAGATGAAATGCTTGAATCAATCAATGCTAGCGATTTACTCACTTAGCCTAAGAGATTAGATGAGTAAGGGGTTTATTGACAATAATGAATCAGTTTGTATTGCCTGTTTGGTCATGTTTCTCCAACGAGAGTTGGGTAGGGAAGTGATTAAGGTTGATTGTTTCTATCACTAGAGTGTTTTAACAAGATTTTAGAGATTCATTGTCTAGGGAATATTTGCATGAGGCACGTAGGACATCCATACTGGTTAGAAACACTTAGGAGTCGAGTACCCCATTCTTAGGAGCTTTCATATTTAGATTGTTTACATTTTCATTCATAACTCGATCCCTTACCCGAACAGGTACACGATCACCTGCTTCGAGTATACCTTCGAGCTGTTCTTGCTTATCTTCTTCACTCGATCACCCCACCCAATCCTGTACTCGAATGCTTGCATCGAGTGCTTAGGTCGTGTGGTTCTTGTTTATTTATTTTCTTTTAATCATTTTAGGATTGTTATATCAAACCCCAACTTTTGCTTGGCTTGACTTGCATAGTTCTGATCATATCTCATCTGTTAGCATAACAACCATTTGGATTGATAACCCTTTATACTACAACTGCATAGGGAATTGATACCCTGAGTGAAAATCATGTTATCAATTTGGCGCCGTTGCCATTTGGTTGAATTTAATTTGCTACGTTTAGGATTTCAGCACTTGCTAGATCAAGTTTTATAATTTACTTTGGTTAGTTACTGACTTGTTTACTTTCGTATTTGTTTTTCTTGCATTTCAGGTACAACACGGGTACCCACCCGACCTGTCACTCGATCACCTAGATCGGGTTGACCCTCGTGTACTCACTCGGTCAACTGTTTGTGTATGCAAACATGATCCAAAGGTAGCCAACACTTGAGTCCTTTCATCGACAACATCGACAGACCTAGGCTACTACGTCAACAACAAGTCCAACAACCACAACCATCAACAATTGAGGAGGAAATGAACGGTCCACCAGCTCCTCCAGCGAGGACCAACATAGGAGTAGGAGATGCTCCATCTACTCACACTCAAAGAAATGGCATTGTGCCACCTGTTGTCCAGAACAACAACTTTGAGATCAAGAGTAGTCTCATCCAGATGATACAAAGCAACAAGTTTCATGGGTTGCCAATGGAGGACCCATTAGACCATTTGGATGAGTTTGATAGGCTCTGTAGCCTAACCAAGATAAATGGAGTAAGTGAAGATGGAATTCAAGCTCAGGCTTTTCCCATTCTCTTTGGGAGACAAAACACACATTTGAGAGAAATCACTCCCCAAGGAGTCCATCACCATCTGGGAAGCATGCAATAAGGCGTTTCTAGCCAAATTCTTCTCCAACTCTAGAACTACAAGGCTGCGAAATGATATATCCGGCTTTGTTCAGAAGAACAATGAGACGTTCAGTGAAGCTTTGGAACATTTCAAGGGATACACCACCCGATGCCCTCATCATGGCTTTAGCAATGCTTCATTGCTAAGTACGCTATACCGAGGTGTGGTCCCAAAGATATGGATGTTGCCGGACACCGCAAGCAATGGTAACTTCCTCAACAAGGATGTCGACGAAGGATGGGATCTAGTTGAGAACTTAGGTCTATCTGATGGCCATTACAATGAGAATACGATCGCACTATACGATCTACTGGAGAGGAAGATGCCAAGTACATGAGGGACATGAAAGCCCTAAATGACAAGCTGGATAAACTCCTGAACCAGGAGCAACATGTCAATGCCATCTCAGAGGCAGAGCAATTTCTGCAACAAGATGGGGAGAATGCTCAGCGAGAGGCAGTGCACTTCCTCATACCTCGATTTGATCTCCATGATGCACCAAGTGCTATCAACTCAGAAAACCGAGGCGGCGCAAGTCAATACAAGATTCGATGACCTCGCAAGACGGTTATTGACCAATTACCAGCACCTCCACAACCGATTTGATGCTTTAAGCTCTCAAATTAGCTGCTCATAGATAAATCAGCTATAACTTCAACGAGTCAGGAGTCTGCACTCGCCATAGCACTACAGAGTGGACGCAACCTACCACCTAGGGAGGCACCACCTACCATTCCTGTGGAAAGAAATGACTTAGATGGGGAGGACCTCTGTGAGCCGCCAACTCCTACTCACCCACCAAACCATCCCACAAAGCAGCCCGACGCTTTACCCGATCACCCCACCCGGACAGATGATCGGGTTGACACTCCTGTAATCCCACCACCTATAGACAAACCAGGAGGAGAAAACCAGAAAGAGAGGCGATTCATCCCTCCACCTTACAAGCCACCATTGTCATTTCCTGGACGGTTTTGCAAGGAACTTCTTGAGAAGTACAAGGAGTTATTCAAAAAATAAATGCAGGAACTCGAGCTCCGCATGCCTCTAATGGATGCTTTTACGCTGATATCCCCTACCAGAAATTCCTGAAGGATGCAGTGATGGAACGGATCAAGCAAGTCCAAGGAATGGTCATACTCAATCACGAGTGCAGCGCTATAATCCAAAGGACTGCTGCACCTAAGAAACTGAGCGATTCAGGGTCATTCACATTACCTTGCTCAATTGGCCCTTTGAAGTTCGGAAGATGTCTCTATGATTTGGGGGCATCAGTCAGCTTAATGCCTCTAACTGTCGCTAAACGCCTTGGGTTTGAGAAATTCAAACACATCGACATACAACTAGTTCTAGCAGACCGGAGCACAAGGCTGCCAAGTGGAGTATTAGAAGACCTGCCGGTCAAGGTATGATCATTAAATGTACCAACCGACTTCGTGGTTTTGGAAATGGACGGCAAACCAAGGGATCCGCTTATATTGGGACGATCATTTTTAGCCACCGCATGAGCAATGATAGATGTGAGAAACGGGAAGTTCAATCTGAAGCTTGGGGAAGACCTCACTATGCAGTTTGATATTCGGGAAACTATGAAAAAGCCCACAATCGCGGGAAAAACTTTCTGGATAGAGGAACTAGAAAAACTGCGTGAGGAGACGCTTGAGGAAGTAACAATCGGGAATTGTTTACAAACAACACTAACAAAAGATAGCGAGGAGGGATTCATACACCAAGAAACGAAGCTCTATAAGGAATTGCTCGATACCTATCTAAATCCGGGGGAGACTGAAGAGGAGAAGATGATTCTCACCAACCAAAGCTTGCGCAACTCGGTGATTACCTCCTACGTCAAGTCGTGCAGCTGCTCAGCACCAGACCACCCGGTCAACAACCCGATCACTACCATGACCAACACACCGAGAAAGGTGATCGAGCACCACTCCAAATCACACCTACAAGCCACCGATGACTGGTCCGAGTCAAAGGCGCCCAAAGAAGAACTCAAACATCTCCCATCTGGGCTAAGGTACGCCTTCTTGGGACCTAACTCAACTTACCCGATTATCGTTAATTCTAGCTTACCTGAAAAAGAGCTGAAATTGCTCTGCACTCAGTTGAGAAATTATAGAAGGGCAATAGGCTACACTCTAGATGACATCAAGGGTATATCCCCTGATCTGTGCACCCACCAGATAAACCTAGAAGATGAATCATATTCCAGTGTAGAACCTCGGCGTATGCTGAACCCAAACCTGAAGGAAGTGGTGAAAAAGGAAATTCTAAAGTTTCTCGATGCTGGAGTTATCTACCCCATCTCTGAAAGTACTTGGGTGTCCCTGGTGCACTGCATTCCGAAGAAAAGAGGAATCACCGTCGTCAAAAACAAGAAAGATGAGCTAATTCCCACGAGGACAATAACAGGTCATCGAATGTGTATTGACTATAGGAAGCTTAATGCAGCCTCTAGGAAAGACCACTTTCCTCTTCCCTTCTTAGACCAGATGCTGGAAGGGCTCGCTAACCACCCCTACTACTGTTTTCTTGACGGATATAGTGGATTTTTCCAAATTCCTATACACCCTGCCGACCAGGAGAAAACGACATTCACCTACCCTTACAGTACCTTTGCCTATAAGCAGATGCCTTTCGGTTTGTGCAACGCTCCCACAACCTTCCAAAGATGTATGACGTCCATCTTTTCGGATTTAATAGAAGAGATGGTGGAGGTTTTCATGGATGACTTTTCAGTTTATGGAGCCTCTTTCTCCGCCTGTCTCTCAAACCTCTGTAAGGTGCTAAAAAGGTGCGAAGAAACCAACCTAGTGTTAAATTGGGAAAAATGCCACTTTATGGTTCAAGAAGGGATAGTCCTAGGTAAGCCTGCGATTCCGAACCGAACCGAACCGACCGAACCGAACCGAACCGACATTCAGGGTAAACGGTTTGGTTCGGCTGATTAGGTTATACCAATCAGAATATAAATAATTTAGGTTCGGTTTTACCTTCGGTTCGTTCGGAGGTAAATAACCGATGGTTAACCGATAATTAAACCTAAGTATATAACCTAAAACATTCTTAATTAACAACTAAACCTAATCTTTTCGTTCTCTCTCAAGCGGCTGAGCGACGGAAGCTGTTCGAAGTTCGAATCATTAAGTCATCTGTGTTTACCGATCTAAGCTGTTTGGATATTCTCTTCTCTGCTAGAGTGCTAGTTTTCATCATCGTTCTTCACTGTAAGTTTTTTTTGTCTCGAAGCTTTGTCTCATAGTTTGTACATGTTCTGTAACTGATGCTTATTAAACTTGTAGATAAGTGTCTAATTCAAGTTGTATTGCCAATTGTAGATGGATTCAGAATCGTTTCAAGACAACAATGATTATTTGGGTGAAGAGATTGAAGGAGACGATGGTCCACCAGTCTCGTCAGTTGGAGGGAAACGATCAAGAGCAAGTTCTACTTTGCCAGCCAAAGCAAGAAAAAAGCCAGCTCAAAGGTCAGCCGTGTGGCAACATTTTTTTCAGAGGGATCTGGATGTTCCACTCAGAAATTGTCTCTATTGTGGCCAAGAGATGGGGTGTGATACTGTAAGAAATGGAACAAGTGCCATGAAGGGTCACCTTAGTAGGTGCAAGTTGTTTAAGAAGTATGAGGATAGTGGACTCAGAAAGTGTTGGGTAGTGATAGTAGTGGAGTTATGACAGCAGTGAAATATGATAAAGGTCTGTTTAGGAGATCTGTGAATGAGATAAAAATGCTTAATGGGCTACCTTTTGCATTTGTGGAATCAGAAGGTTTTAGGAGATTCTGCAGCAACAATCTCCCCATGTACACAGTTCATTGCAGGAAGACAACCACTTCTGATATTTATGGGATATTTTTGAGTGAGAAAGCTGCTTTGAAAGAGTTGTTTGGTCACCAAAAGCAGAGAGTGTCGATGACAACCGACATATGGGTCACTCCAACCACTTCTTGTAGTTACATGATGGTCACAGCTCATTGGATTGATCGAGATTGGAAATTGCATAAGAGGATCATTAGCTTCAAGCCTGTCACCGATCACAAAGGAGATACCATTTCATCACACTTGATTGGATGTCTGAAAGAATGGGGAATTGAGAAAGTCTTCACGGTTACTGTTGATAATGCAAAAGCGAATGATAAAGCTTTAGGGTTGTTCACAGATGCTTTGGTGATGAGAGGACGTGATGCATTAGTTGGACATGGGGATTATCTTCACATGAGGTGTTGTGCTCACATTTTAAATTTGATTGTCAGAGATGGATTAGCTAAAGCAAACCCGAGTATCATGGAAATCCGCAATGCAATCAAGTATTGCAGGTCTTCAGGCGATAGATTCAAATCTTTTCTGTTGAGGGTTGAGACTGGAAATTGTAGTAGAGGAAGCTTGTGTCTTGATGTTGCCACTAGGTGGAACTCCACCTATCTTATGCTCACAACCGCAATCAAGTTCAGAGTTGCGTTTGAGAAGATGTTGTTGGAAGATAAGTTGTACAATGAGTATTTCATAGAGAAAGAAGATAGTGGCTAGGATGGAGTTGAAGGGGAGAAACGTGTTGGTCCTCCAAATTTTTCTAATTGGGATGAAGTGCAAAGGTTAGTTAAATTCTTGAGAATCTTTTTCAATTGCACATTAGCTTTTTCTGCAACAAAATCAGTGACATCTTCTATTGCCTACAATGAGATCGTCATTATCGAGAGAAACTTGATCAATCTAAGCTGCAACTCTGATTCACTCTTAAAGACCGAAGCAATGGTGATGAGGTCCAAGTTTGAGAAGTATTGGGATGGTCTTGTCAACATGAATCCACTAGTGATCATTGCTTCGGTCTCTGATCCGAGGAACAAGATGCAATTTGCTAGTATTTGCTTCGACAAGCTTTATGGGAAGGATAGTGTCGAAACTACTCATCTCAGATCAACGATTAAGAGTGTGAAGAAGAAGCTATATGAGGAGTATGCGTCGAAGCTTAGCTCAACCCCTTCTCAAGGTGAGAGTAGTACTGCTGCTAGAAGTGATCATGGAGAATCAGTAGATACAAGTTCAATGTTTGATTTGTCGGATGATGATTGTTATGAAAGGATGGATTCATTGTACCCTGACATGATTTTGGATGCCGCATATGAAGAATCTAGTAGTGAGCTTGACATGTACTTGCTGGAGAAACCTGTGCCAAGAACCCAATATCATTTGGGATTGGATTACAATGTTTTATCATGGTGGAAGAATAACAGTTCTAAATTCCCAATCCTGTCAGAGTTGGCAAGAGATGTGCTTGCCATTCAAGTGTCGTCGGTGGCATCCGAGTCTGCATTCAGCACAAGCGGTCGTATTTTGGACCCTTATCGAAGTTGCTTGTCACCACAAATGGTATAATCCTTAATTTTCACTCAACAATGGCTGAGGAATACCATTCATGAGGACAAACTAGCAAATTTGTGCAAATGTTTGAAGAAATGGAGTTCCACGAGTCATTAGGTAATTCATTTATCTAATCTGTTTATTTTCTGTTGACTTATTCCTAATTGTATTCTTTTTTGGTTATGCAGCTTCACAGGTTCATGGACAGCCATCTGTGGATTCTTAAGTTGGCAATTAGGAGAAACAGGGCATAAAGGCTTGTCTCTTATTCTCTAAATCTTTTGAACAAAAAACCTTTCTATCTAACTATTATTTTGCCTCAACAATGACAACGTACCAAATGCATCTCTTAAGAACTTTAGTGAGCATTGGTATCTTGTCATTTGTTACTCATGTTTTTTGGAACTTAATGTCTCTGTTTCTGTGATGTTAAACCTTTGATGTAAGTGTATTTTGGAACTTAATGTTTGTTGTTTTGGTTGATTATTTGTGTTTGCAATAACCGAACTAACCGAAGTGTAATAACCCAAAGAAACCGTTAACAAACCGAACCGAACCGGTAGGTAAATCGGTTCTATTCGGAATAGTTTTCAAATTTCAGGAAAAACTGAAAACCGATTAACCCGAACCGAAAAAACCGAGCTAACCGAATTTGTAGGTCTAGTCCTAGGCCACAAGATCTCAGAAAAGGGGATAGAGGTTGACAAGGCTAAGATAGAGGTGATGGTCCAACTGCAACCTACTAGATCGGTGAAAGACGTTAGAAGTTTCCTAGGTAACGCAGGGTTCTACATGCGATTTATTAAAGACTTCTCCAAGATCGCTCGACCGTTAACACGACTCCTCTGCAAAGATGCAGAATTTATTGTCGACAAGGATTGTTTAGATGCCTTCAAAAAGATAAAGGAAGCTTTAATGAGTGCACCAATAGTTCAAGCTCCTAATTGGGACCATCCTTTCGAGATCATGTGTGACACGTCCGATTACGCAGTGGGGGCAGTACTTGGCCAGAGGATAGATAAAAAGCTCCATGTGATCTACTATGCCAGCAGAACCATGGACGAGGCCCAGACAAGGTATGCAACAACTGAAAAGGAAATCCTTGCTATAGTTTTTGCGTTTGAGAAATTCCGGAGTTACTTGGTCGGATCAAAAGTGGTTGTTTATATATATCATGCTGCCCTAAGGTACATTTAGTCAAAAAAGGACACCAAACCTAGGCTCCTCAGATGGATACTTCTTCTGCAAGAATTCGACATAGAGATCCTGGATAAGAAAGGAATCGAGAAAGGAGTGGCAGACCATTTGTCTAGAATGAGAATTGAGGATCCACTTCCAATAGATGACTCGATGCCTAAAGAGGGACTGATGCACATCGACTTCTTGGAAGAAATGAGCCACACGATTGGGCACACAATAGCTCACTCGATCCCCGAGTCAACAGGGTTGATCGAATTCATGGCAATCGAGTCAGCCAAGTTACCTTGGTACTCTGACTTCGTGAACTACATTGCGGGGAAATTCCTAAGGACTACGATGCTCACAAAAAGAAGAATTTCTTCAGGGATATCAACAGCTATTACTGGGATGAGCCTTATTTGTACAAAAAAGGGACAGATGGCCTGTTCAGACGATGTATAGCTGAGGAAGAAGTCCGGGGGGTACTAGAGCACTATCATGGGTCCACCTATGGAGGTCATTTTGCCACCTATAAAACCGTGCAAAAGATACTCCAAGCTGGTATATGGTGGCCAACCATGTTCAAAGACGCACAGCTCTTCATAACCAAGTGTGATCCATGCCAGAAAATGGGTAACATCGGTAGGAAGAATGAGATGCCTCAATATCCGATCTTAGAAGTCGAGGTTTTCGATGTAGCAATAGCCAACCCGACAAATGATCACAAGGTCGTGTTGAAAATGTTCAAAAAAACATCATTTTCCCAAGATTTGGAATCCCTAGAGTGGTAATCAGTGAAGGAGGAATCCACTTCATTAACAAAATTTTCGATAGCTTGTTAAAGAAACACGGGTTCATGCATAAAGTCGCAACAACTTACCACCCACAAACCAGCGGACAAGTGGAGGTAAGTAATAAACAGATCAAGGCGATTTTGGCCAGGATTGTGGGAATCACAAAAAAAGATTGGGCATTCAAGCTAGATGATGCATTATGGGCCTACCGGACAGCCTACAAAACACCAATTGGGCGAACTCCTTTCCAGCTTCTTTATGAAAAAAACTGTCACCTACCAGTTGAGGTAAAATATAAAGCGATATGGGCAACCAAACTCCTGAATTTGGACATAAAGACTGCTCAAGAAAAAAGAGTAATGAATCTCCACGAACTCGATGAAATACGGTTAGAGGCTTATGATAATTCAAAGATCTACAAGGAGAGAACCAAAGCCTTTCATGACAAAAAGATCCAACATAAGGATTTAAGAGCAGGAGACAAAGTCCTTCTGTTCAACTCGAAGCTCCGACTGTTCCCAGGGAAGCTCAAGTCAAGATGGTCAGGACCATTCAAAATTAAAGGGATTATGCCTTATGGAGCAGTAACTCTACTCAGGAAAGATGGGACTGAATTTACCATGAACGGGCAAAGGGTGAAGAAATACATGGCGAATGAGAGTACACAGGTGGGGACATCTCTGCACCTCACCGACACAGCGCCGGTCTGATAATAATTAACAGTCAAGCTTAGCGACTATAAATAAGCTCTCTTGGGAGGAAGTCCCAATAGCAGTGGTGTAAATATAACTTACATTTCTTCTTTTTCAGTCTTTTCTCCCTCCTCAGTGTTCTCAAGCTACCCGATGACCTACGCGACGCCCTACCCGATCAACCCCTTGGACGCTGGTCCGAGCAGGTAGTCCGTGCGTATAACCGAGCTCTCTGATGAGCGAATCCCAGCACCTGCTGAAGCCGGTGACGACCCTGGCTACACGTTGGAAAGTATGGAGGCTGTTACATCCTCCTTCTTCACCAACCCATGAGGTACCACATTCATCCAATCTTTGTAAATAACATTGCATTTAGTTTTCTTTCATTTTGTGTGATTCTTGGATTATTTTTCAGACTTTTATTTACACAGGGACTGTGTAATTTAAGTTTGGGGAGGATCCTAGGATGTATATAACATTGTGTTTTATTTTTATTTCAAATTTTTGCATACTAGTTTTGTTCATTTGAGTCTGCATCTATTTGCATAAACAAAAACCCTAAAAATTTGAAAAAATAAAAATAAAACAGAGTGTTCATGTAGTTGCATATTCATATTAGGATTGAGTCTAGATTGCTTCATATAGGATTGTTGCATATGCATTTTAGGGGACAATGATTAAAGCCACCTTGTTTAAAGCCAAATCTTAGGATTGAAGCTATAACCCTTAATCACAGTTCATTGTTGCCAGATCAATCTTTGGAAAAAAATGAAAAATCTTTGTTTAAATCCTTGCATCTTTTGAAAACTTCCTCCACTTGCTTGAACATTGAATCATCTCTTTATTATTGGACTTAAACTGAACTTAAAATTGTCTTGCTTATGAGATTTGAATACTTGCTCTTGGTAACTCTAAACTCGGGTTAACATTCCATTTTTGCCAATCTCTTCGTTTGACCCAATTTGGTTTCTATCTACCCTTGAACCCAAACCTTTCTTTCAAACCTTGTTGTGAATCGTTGAGTGAGGCCTTTTCATTGTGCTATAGGTTGTGAAACCTTGAGAGTATAGAGAACGACGAAGAACTGGCTCTTGATTTAGCTAATTTAGAATTTGAACTTGCAATTAGGATCAGCTTTGGAAGATAGATGGTTATCATGATTATTTGGGGTTGGGTTGTGAGAAATTAAAAAGAGAAAGTCCCTAAGGTTCGATTCAATTAGCTTTAAGTCTCTAAGTAAAAATAAAAGAGAGAAAAAGATCTTGCTATAGTGTCCTCGAAAAGAAAAAGAAGAAAAAAAATATTGGATTATTATTAGGAGTTTAGCAAAGAAAAGAAACAAAAAAAAGAGAGAGAGCTAGATGTGTAAAGTTTAAACCTTAGGGATTATAAAAATTAAAGGGAAACCAAATCAAGGATGTGCGTAGTTTTATTCTAGGGGGTTTGATAAAAAAAAGATAGTGAATGAGAAAAGGGTAGTTTATCAAGAGTTAAGCTTTGCATGCCCAAATTGTTCTCAATCTTAGATAGTTTTCACAACTGTCTTGCATTCACTCTTTTGAGAGTAAGCCACCCAAAGATATTGTTTGAAACCTACCTACCCAAACGCCTCACCCTTGAAACCAGTTGAGCTTGATTCACCTTCCGTTCACAAGAATTCGCCAAACACTTTAATGAATGTGAAAGAGATGTTCTTAGGAATTGCAAGTTTTTGTTGTTAGTTGGAGGTTGAACTGAATCGATGCATGGTGATAAGCATAGAAAAATCTTTGTAATTATGTTGATTAATCTTAGCACCATTAAACTATCTTTAAGGACTATAGCTTGAATCCTTCGCTTAGCTCCAAAGGTTATGAGTCACATTTTAGAACCGCACCCTCCTACTTCCTTGCTAGAGGACTAAAAAGATTTAAGTTTGGGGGTCTGATAACTCTCTAATTTACATGTTTTAAGCATCTTTTTTTGTCCATATCTTGCATCATTTTCACCATAACCTTAGCATTTTTAGGTAATTTATTGTAGGAATCCACATTTAGGCCATTTAGGGTGTTGCATTCTTGCATTTTCATATTTTGGATGAAAACAGGTGCTTAAGAGCCTAAAATGGGGAGAAACAAGGTCAAACCCGAGCATGTACCCGAAGGAGCTATTGAGCAGGAAGAACAGTCTGAACACCAACCCGATCGAAGATGATCCAAGAACAAAAAGAGCAATCCGAGGACCTACCCGAAGATCAACCCGAGCTCATCCTCGTGCACCCCATCGAGCATACCCTCGGGCAGGACTGAGAAGCTAGGGTTAATGGGTTTCCATATATAAACCCCCCTCTTCTTCCTCTCGACCTAGCACGCCGCAGACCCTCAAACTAGATAGCGAGAGCTTCTGAGAGAGATCTTGGGCGACTCAAACACTTTTTCCACTTTGTTAGGATTCATTTTTATATCTTTTGCATTTTCTTGATTCTATACTCTTCTACTCTATTTCTATTTTTAATATAATGCAATTCTCATTTGTCTGTGTTTTTGTGTTTCTTTCCATGAGATCTGAGTAGTGTAGTAAAGTTTCTAGGGATGGGATAGACGATTTTGTGTTCTTGATCGGTTAGAATGTCTTAGCTTAGATATTTGTGTTTTATAAATTCTCTTCTAGATTGGTGTTCTTAATGCTATCAACAGACCAAGAGGTTGAGATTAGATCTAGGGTGTTTTACCACCGAGAGGTGTAGAAAAAATGCTTGAATCAATCAATGCTAGAGATTTACTCACTTAGCCTAAGAGATTAGATGAGTAAGGGGTTTATTGACAATAATGAATCGGTTTGTATTGCCTGCTTGGTCATGTTTCTCCAACGAGAGTTGGGTAGGGAAGTGATTAAGGTTGATTGTTTCTATCATGAGAGTGTTTTAATAAGTTTTTAGAGATTCATTGTCTAGGGAATATTTGTTTGAGGCACGTAGGACATCCATACTGGTTAGGAACACTTAGGAGTCGAGTACCCCATCCTTAGGAGCTTTCGTATTTAGATTGTTTACATTTTCATTCATAACTCGATCCCTTACCCGAACAGGTACACGATCACCTACTTCGAGTATACCTTCGAGTTGTTCTTCATTATCTTCTTCACTCGATCACCCCACACGATCATGTACTCGAATGCTTGCATCGAGTGATTAGGTCGTTTGGTTCTTGTTTATTTAGTTTCTTCTAATCATTTTAGGATTGTTAGATCAAACCCCAACTTTTGCTTGGCTTGACTTGCATAGTTCTGATCATATCTCATCTGTTAGCATAACAACCATTTGGATTGATAACCCTTTGTACTACAACTGCATAGGGAATTGATACCCTGGGTGAAAATCCTGTTATCATCTATCCACCTCAACAGCCCCAGCAACATAACAATTATGTACCCAAGCAACAACACCAAGGTTTCCAAGTAGAATCTGTTGCATCATAGCTCTTAAATCTGGTTCCTGGCTTTGGCTGGTCTGAAACCCTGGTGGGGGACACATTGAAGTTAGCTGAGCTAAACCAGAGGCTGGATTCTTCTTACAATGATCTGAATATTAGGTTTGAGAGTTTGAATTCTAAAGTCAAGTTCATGGAGAGCAACATTGCCTCTACATTAGCTCCTAAGCCAAACCAACTACCTGGTAAGGCTGTTCAAAATCCAAGGGAGTTCACAGCTAAAGTTATCCATTTCTATGAGGCAGCTGTCACTGAGGACAGTGAAGTTCAAGCTGGGGAGGATTTGTCACAAAAACAAAGCTCAGAGTGAAGGTTTTACACAGCAAACAGAAACCAAAGTACCACTCGACCGTGTACTCGACCACGCACACGATTGAGTACATGATCGAGTGACTGATCGAGCTAATCCCGTAGAAGCTGTTAAACCTGTTAGATACATTCCTCCTGCTTACAAGCCTGCTCTACCATTCCTAGGGCGTTTCAAGGAACGAAAGCTGAAGGAACTCAGAGAAATAATTGAAAAGAAGGAATTGATGGCTTTGAAACAAGAGGTTGTCATTGAGAAAAAAGAAGAAGAAAGGGGACCTGGTTTGGAACATTATGCTCCATATCCTCTCTACAAAGGCATGCTACTTGAAATATCCAAGAAGAAGGCTCAGAATCAGGACAAAAGGGATCTTGAGAAGATTGGGGAAGCTGTTATACCAACAAAACTAGAAGACCCAGGTCTATTCAACTTACCATGCTCCCTGAACTATATGCACTTCAACAAGTGTCTATGTGACTTTGGAGCCTCTCTGAGTGTTATGCCCTTCTCAATAGCACAAAAGCTGGGTTATGAAGAGTTCAAACCAAGCAACCTCTACATTAGTCTTGCTGATGGCTCTAGAAGAGATGTGATTGGTAATCTGGAAAGCTTTCCAGTGAAGATAGGTAAAGCAAGGATACCAACTGACTTCATCATCCATGATATGGAACAAGAGCTTGATGATCCTATTATCCTTGGAAGACCATTCTTGGCCACAACTGGAGCAATGATAGATGTTAGAAAAGGTATAATCAACCTGGAAATTGCTGATGGGTTGACTATGAGGTTTGACATCATGAATGCAACAAACCAACCCACCATTGGAGGCCAACCTTTTGCCATAGAGGATATAGATGATGTTGAACCAGTTAAAGAAGACAAGGATTCTAAGATCAAGGTTCCAAACAATGTAGAAGCTGTTCAAGGACTAAAGAATTCAGTTCAAGTGTTGACTAGCTTGGTGAAGGATCTTCAAGTTCAGTTAACCAAGAGGTCTTTGAAGAAAGCAAGGCCAAGGTTCAAGCATAAGCAGAAACAAGGTTCAAGTTTAAAGGGTGAAGTGATCAAAATTGTGGATTTGCTGCCAGTGGTGGGGCCATTCTTTCTAAAAATTGTGCCAACACCCCCAACACATGTCCCATCTCCACCAATGCAATCGTACCAGCGCCCACTACAGGCAACCGCTCCCATACCGGCACCAATAACTCCACCCACACCGGCTCCTATACTGGCTCCTACACCGCTGGTGGAATCGGTGCTCCCTGTATAGCCGCTATATTATCCGAGTTATGTGTGTTCACTACCATCTTTGAAATACCATGACCGATTATGAGTTACCTTCCATACCAACTTCGATCTGCACACATAAAAATAACTAAAAATGTCTTACCGCGAGACATTTAGGCGAAGGAAGGGTGGCTTTAGACCCAATACCCATCTATGCTTAACTGTCCTAGAACTATATACGCGCTTTGATACCAATTGTAACCCTAAAATTCCTTACCAATTTAAACCATGTCTGATTCTAACGTAGGGCCAATTAATTTTTCATTTGTTCATTCGACAATATGCACATGCAGTTAAGTAAAGCAGACCATAAATAAGCATAAACGTGCAATCAAATTTAAGATGAGGTTCAAGTACAACGAAAGTCATGCGAATAAGTTAATACATAGTTATAATTTACTAGACTGGAATTTAAACTACCCAAATCCACCATCCTCTCCCTTCTTTGCCTTTGTCACGCGAGCTTGTCAACCTCTTAGGTTTAAATCCTCGGACCTTTCCTTTCCTGCATCCAAAAAAGAGGCAGCGGTCATCCTGTCTCACTAGGCTCAGTTCAATAATATCAATCTTACATAGGATCTAATTCAATCAATTCATGCAAGTCAAATAAACTCATAGGATAGTTGTCCAAATCGCTTAGACCAACCATCAAATTAATGCAATAAAATCAATTAATCATGACAAGCAAGCAAACAAGACAAAATAAACTGCAGGTCAAGAGATCGACTGTAGAACTCGGCCACAATCACGCACTCACCTTTGGTTTTCGACCCTTAGTGCTAATTCTCCGCTATCTCTCGACCTACTTGTCCGATCCTGTGACACTACATGGATACATCGGTCATCGTTACCATCCGATGATAAACCGTTAATATTATCCATGGACTAGGTTGGAGGATCACTTACTGATCTCTCTCTCGACTATGACTCTCGGATTCTCGATGGCTCTTAGGAAACTCGGTCTATGCTCGATGGATCTCTCTCTCTCTCCCTCTCACTAGCGGTGGATTAAGTATTTCTAGTGTGGTACCATTAGGATACCCAGAGGCAGTCATTACACTCTACCCCTACCACAAGCACTACCACGGCCACAAACGTGTCCACGACCACGTCCAACAACAGCTCCACCTCTAACCATCTGCACTACCAAAGACATAAGGCTAAGGACACAAACAAACCACAAACTCAAACACACAACTTACCTTGGAATCTCATTGAAAGCTCGAAGAGGATGTTCTAGGACCCCATGCCACACACAATTGAATAATTCACATAATCAACTCTAGCATGAAATCCCAAACATCAACAGCAAAAGCTACAGCGAAGCCTAGACCTAGAACCGTAAGAGCTTTGATAACAAAATAAAACAACTCTTCCCGTTTTTTATAATATATATATATATATTATAATTCACTAGTGGTCTCACACCCACTAACAACCTAGCATCATTTAACTACAGCGGATAACAAAACAATACCAATAAACCAATAAATAATTCAAATATTGAATAATCCAATCCAACTCTAACAATCCAAAAACCAACAAAGTCAAGAAGCAATCACCAGAATCCTACAATGTCCTACCGACTCAAATCTAGGAACCTAACAATAGCTAGACCATAATCAATCAAGCCTCTAGAAGATCCTCCTCTTCATTGCCCCAATTCATCGATCACACTTTGCCTTTACCTGCACCACAACACAAAAGAGAGACGTAAGTATTACA
The DNA here is from genome assembly GCF_030686135.1 of Camelina sativa. Lineage (NCBI taxonomy): Eukaryota > Viridiplantae > Streptophyta > Magnoliopsida > Brassicales > Brassicaceae > Camelina > Camelina sativa. Next base: position 13,886,485 of record NC_141892.1, on the reverse strand, counting down.
AGAAATACTTAGTGAGGCAATCCTCCCATCTATTGGGCTATACACACAAGCAATATGAACTGCAAGCACAAATAACAATCACAATAATTATACTAACCAAGCTACAAAGCACATGTAAGTTGAGAACTGCATCGACCGACACACGCCTTGCATCGACCGATGCATCACACCTTTCATCGATCGATGCAATTCTTTGAATCCCTAGCTGGGTCGACCGATGCACTCCTTGCATCGAACGATGCATCATCTTGATTGCTTGAAAATCCTCGCAACTGCGTCGACCGATGCACTCGTTGCATCAATTGATGATGTCGCCCTAGCGTCAATTCCCAAAAGCCTTCTTCACCGAGAATCGTCCTCCATAATCACAAACCAACCATGAACACATCCACAACCAAAACCAATCATAGGGAAACACAAAAATCATAACAAACAAGAAAAATGATCCTTAAATCACAGAGAAATGCAAAGAACTCAGAGATCTCATGCTCATATACGACATGGTCATGCACTCACCTTGAGAATAACGAATTTGATGAAGAACAATGAGAATCAAGCTTTCCCACGACCCCTACTCGACACCAACGCTCAGATCTCCTTCTTCACGCTCCAAGAACACTAAAAACTGACTTAGAAGGCCCCAAAACTCACAGAAACCCCTCAAGAACTTTTCTAACTCTTAAGAATGACAAAGAACAGTCAAACCTTCACACCAGTCGACTTCTCACCCTTTTATACCCGATTAAAGGGTTTACATAAACATAAACGCAACAAAACGATTGTTTAACTTAATCTTTCCGCACAAACCAAACCTTACATTGATCGATGCACACCCTAAACCGTTAATTGTTTGATTATAATGAACACTCTTTCACTACCATCGACTTGGTCAGGATTTGTCTTGGAATTCGCTTTCTCCCATCAATAAGAACTATAAAATTTAAAACCCCCAAAATAATTTTTTTTAAAAAAAAATCGTGTGCTAGTAGTTGAGAAGGAACTCAAGTTGGGTTTTTCTAGAGAGCCTGGTCGGCTAACTTAGAGAACCAAGTTGTTTGGGATCTCATCGGTTTAATTGTTTTGGTTTAGATTTTTGTTCCGGTTCAATCTGTTTTAATTACAATATAACGGCTCAGTTATCGAAATCTATAAATAATGGCTGAAATGAGGTTTACAACATAACTAGGTAACAACCCACACTATGTGCAAGATAAATTGATTAAAGGAAATTTATTATCATAGAACTAATATTTATTTGTGTCGAACATAATATGTATGTGGATACATAATATTTATGTGAACAAAATATGTTTAGTCATAAGACCAAAAAAATATAAAAAAATTAATGAAATTCAAAAATCAACATATTTATGTAAGAGTACATTTCACCCGTGATATATGTGAACGTGGTAAAAAAAATATTTAGAAAATGTTACAATATATGGCAATATATATTTTTGTGTGCTTTAAAAATCAAATTTATATTTATGGTTATATGATTAACTATAAGAATTTTGCATAATCTAATAATTATTCATTTTAAATAAATTATGATTTTTTTTGGGTACTATGTTTATTTCTAGTGATAAAGGTTATTGTCTCGTTCCTTTTTAATAGCACATAGATTAATGTACAATTAGAACATATATTTTTATTCGGTTATCAATATTCCTATTTCTATCGCACTAAATGTTGAGATTAATTAGTTTCCATACTTATATATATATATATAATCACATTTCATGATATCTCCTAATTTGTTATCATTTTTATATTTATTTATGAATATATCAAAATCTATATTTATTGGGAATAAGTTTCTTTTAATGAGTTAAAAATAATTCAGGGGTACTATACTTCTTTTTATAATCAGTTATAATAACAATTGAAAGATTGTTATTTAAATTATTATTGTAATAATACTAACATAAAAAATAACATTTTGTTTTTATATGATTTTGTTAATAAGTTATATGTTTAATAAGTTATCTATTCTTTATTTTTATTAACTTTATTTAATTGATATGTTTTTATAGCCTTTTGAGGATATTTTACTTATATTGATTTTAAGAAACCAATATTAACTTTGACTTGTATATTCGTAATTAAAGTTTAGTGAAATTTTGCCATAAAATAGTAAGTAATTATTTAATTAGTTTTAATATGTGATATTAAATTTTGTGAGAGAAATGAAAACATATCTAATTATTATTCAGTTAATTGTTTTTAAAAAAAATATAATGGCATATTAATGTAATTAAGTAGAAAATTTAAGGGTATTTAGCTAAAAAGTGCACCGAGCTCTCTAGCGATGATACATCAACTTTCTCAAGAGTGTGCTTCTCTACTAATATATATAGGATTTTTAATTCGTTGTGTTTTTCACTATGCATTATTTGTTTTCTTGGTGTAGTTAAAATGACATTTGGATAGTTCGTCTGTGTAGCGTCTCATCTATATTAATACTACCCTGTTATATTATAGTTTATATATATATATATATATATATCTTGAAATAGTTAATAGTATTTTTATTAAATAAAAATAATAAATATTAGAGGATGAAATGATTTTTGTTGTGTGACACAAGATGAAATATATTTAAATTTATGTAAATATCGATCCAACATGTCCTACCCTATATTTCTGCTGGCGACATTTTAAAATAAATTTGGATATACATTTATATTTAAACTCAAAAATTCTTGATTTCACTATATTACAAAATTCTCTAAATTTTATATAAAAAAAAAATCAAATAAATGACCTATGGTATGGTGTACTACAGGGTAAATCTTAGTTGAATAATATTTTGCAAGATTTAGTTTGTCCAATCTAAATTTCAACGACTTATAATAGATGGACTAAAATCCGTTAATGACATTTTTTCAACGGAATTTAAACGGTTTTTGTTTTCATTTGAAATTGATTGTTTCCAGTTTATTTGATTAGCCTGATCACTGAATGAAACCAGTTGAGTTTACAATTCCCAGGAAAAGTGGTACATTACCCACCAAGATAAAGAAAATAAAACGTTTCATCAACTGTCATTTGTAACCTTCAGAACATTAAAAACTACAAAATTCTATTAAAAAAAAAGCCACATACAATCACGATTCACAAGGTTGACAAAAATATGAAGAAAAAGAAAGAGTGAAAAAATGAAACTAAATTTATAATCTTATCATATCAATCACTGATCATGTATATTAGAAGTTTTCCGTTCCATCAGTTTTGATGGTCACCGTAGGATCCAACTCGAACCACCGTTGGATGCCTTCTTTGTACAGCCTCTCGGGTGTGCTCGAGATGATGATGAGGGCTAAAGAAATCAGAGTAGACCTCCATGAAAAAATGGTCAACCACGTCGCGGTAAGCAGTGTAACGAAGGCAAGAGTAGCAATGCAAAAACTCTCTTACATCTGAGATATAACGCTCATCGCTTATTATATCATTATTCATCATCTTCTCCATCTCCTTTAGCTTTCGACGAACAAGATTCACCTTTGGTTGGGAAAGTAGTGTCTTGTCTCTGTCTCCTCTTCTCGGTTCTAGAGTCAAAGATCTTTTTGTAGTCACATAGTCTTTGGGTTTCGGTTGAAACTGTTTGTGTGTGGATGATGTTGGTGTGATGATGTTGGACTTTGGATGATGATGTGCATTAATGTTAGGTGTTTTGGGTAGTTTGTGATAAGTACCATCGTTGGAGAAAAATAACTTGAAGTTGTCAATAGTTTTTTGGAAGAACTTTCTTGTGTTGGAGATTGAGCTTCTTAGAACCATTTTTTCTCTTCTTTTCTTCTTGTAATTCTGAAGATTGAGAGACAGATCTGTTTGCTCTTATTACTTTAGCCTTTTTTTTTTTGAGTTTGGTGATTTGTTTTATCAGAAAGCTCTTGTTTATGTTATGTTAAATAGTAGTTGAAAAGACTTTAAGCTTATATATTTTTATTGTTATTTTTTTTTTTTTTGGATGACTAAAAACCAAGGGTTGGTTATATTTAAGGGTGTAAAGGTCAATCATATATCTATGTATATAGATGTAATAATGAAGGTATCTTTAAGCAAACATGCTACCATGAATTGTCAATTATAATGAAGGTAATAGATGGTAACAAATCAACTACTGAGAAAATGAAAATATCATCAAATTATATTTTCTCGTCCATTACTCAAAATAGTTAATGAATCAAAAGACTAAGAAACAAACTGGCAGTACTACTTACTACTTATTGCTTTCTAGTTTATTTTGCTGAAAATGATTTTTATCTTAACATTTTTCTGCTTTTAGGCTCAAATTTTGATGATCTAGTACTGAGAACTTTAATTGACTGTGGTAATGTTAATTTTTTTTTTTACAATTAATTATGAAAGAATACTCATTTTTTTATATATATAATTCGAAGAATAGTTTAAGTTTTGTTTTCAAATTTCCTGATTATATAAATAAATAAATAATCAAATGCCACTTATTTTAGAAGTGAATTTGATATAAAAGAGTGTTTAATTACATATTCATAGTATTTATATCAAGTCGTGTTCTAAAAATCTCCGCCTAGCACCGATTACACCCCGTCAAATCGCTAAGCCCACGCTTTTCGCCTTGATTAAAGGCTAATCCCCACCTAGCATCGATTATCTAATTACACTGTCTATATCGATTATTTTTGGAGCCAAATATAAATCAAATATTTTTTTTGTTATTTAGACATTTAAATTAAGAGTTTGTGATGCTTTACAATAACTTATGTACAAATCTTTAACAAAAATCATAAAATTTTATTTTAAAATTATGTTTTTATGTGTTTATCGTAATTTTAAAGATAATACTATAGTTTTATATTTTATTTAATCTTTTTTTCTTTTAAGATAAATAGAACTATACATATATTTAGTACTATATATATATTTTTATTAATTTAATAAAATAGACCTAAAATTAGTCCCAGATTAATCTCCATTTAATCTCTAATTTTTTTGCTAGGCGCTAGACCCACCTCGACTGCCCGACTAGTGCCTAGAGATCTTTAAAACATACATACATATCAACAATGATTACGTGTGTCCGTCGAGTTGCTCTTGTCTTGTTTGTTTATTTAAATCACCGAAAAGTCCATAGTCTACCTATATATAATACTAGAATTATAACCCGAGCATTGCACGAGACTATAATCTTTTATTATTAATGCTAACCATTGAATATAATTATAAGTATTAATTATCAAAAAAATAAATTTATATAGATATCAAATTTATTTTATTAAGCGATATATAACTTATCTATTTTCTTAACATTTTTTTATAAATTAATTCTCTCTTTCTTTTCACATTCTTTTATCTCATTTATAATATATTAATTATAAAGAGATATAACAACCTGTCACGTAGACCCCACTAGCCCCCGCTAGTTTGCCCCTATAGGCTCAAAGCTGGCCCTGCAGGACATCGATCATAACCCCTCACTATAGATATCTCAATCCACCAATAGGTTATTGGTGCGCCAGGCGTTCCTCGAACTCTGGTTCCACTTTTTAACAAACCTTGACACAGGACAAGCTTTCAACAATTGAAATTGCTTTATTTTGTATGTATTAGTGATTTTAGGTTCATTTCCATTGTATTTACCTATTTGCTAGCAAACATACTTGGAAGACAGTTGTACATTGTTTAGAGTTTTCATTTTAAAAGAAATAATTTTAAATAGCTAATACCATATTTGTGTATAGTATATATAATAAGCTTAAGTGAAGTACAACATATTGATGGTATTTTCTCTTGTTACAGTTAATAAATATATTGTTGAAGAAATGTAATTTATCTCGTTTAAAAGTAAAAAAATCGTAAATAATTTTGTTTTTTTTTATTAAATGTAGAAGAAATGGATCTTGACTTAAAACTTTTAAGGAAGGAGTGAAGTAAGAGGGAGGACACTTAAATCCTTTTAAATGTAGAAATGGGGTCGATCTTTTGCAGTAGTCTATGGTGGTTGAATTGGCACCATTCTAATTTAGATACTCTTGATATATATATTTTACCTATTCTATCTACACCAACTTCTTTCTTTATTTTTATTAACTTACACATAAAGCAGATAACAATAGTCTTGAGTTTATCCTGTTATATTCTTTTATTTTTCAATAAATATTTGGTAGAGATATAAATATATTATTTTCGGTAAATAATTACATATATACCATAATTTGAACCATATGTTTACACGAGTGTATAACTTTTTTTTTGGTTTTTTTTGCGTGTATACATCATAAGAAAACTATTTGAAAGAGTTATCATGGTAATATAATGTTTGCTGACCTGTTAATTTTCGGTTTAAAGCTATTAGGATATATCTATCTCTATATATATATAAGAAATACTAAAAGAAGAAATAACTAGTTTAGAACGAATTATTGTATTCAAATTATAAATTAGATTAGGAACAGTTTGATGTGCAAGTTTTAATGTCTTATGATAAAATTTAACGTAAGAAAATGTCGAATTAAAAAATTTAGGTAGTCAAATGTTATTTAGCAAATTTTTACATTAAAAACTATAGTATATATATATATATATTTTTTTTTTATTAATTACTTAATATGTCAAATAAACTTATTTGTATAAACTTTTTTATTAACACTTAGAATAATAATCTTCTAATTTTAAATTGCTAATCATTGTAACGTTTCGAGCATCACCTTGCTTAGTGGGCGTCGTGTCCATTCCCGACTGATGTACCTACCTTGCTTAGTGGGTTTCACGTCCACTCATGGCCTGTAGGCCCATCCATATGAGACGGTCGGTTGGCTACGTCCGGGATACTTTAAAGACTTCTTTACCGTCTCTACAAATCATCATATAATTTGTCCTCACTCGCACAATTCGACAATCACTTCCCGCATGATCACCCATCCTGAAACTACTCAAGCATAAGCACGTGTAACTATGAAGTTCTGTAACATCCGCGAACGAAACTGTGAGTTTTGTGGATGGTGTCGATCGACACCAAGGATGGTGTCGGTCAACACCAGCAATTTCTGGTTCGATTTAATTGTCGATTTGGGTCGATTTGATTTAAGAAAACCCTTGAAACTGAGCTATATAAGTGGAAGGTCGACGAAAAGGGTTTTGGGAAGCTGTTTTTGTCGCCGTTTAGAGAGAGTAAGAGAAGAGAAAAGTGTTCTTGAGGTTTTTGGAGAGTTTGTTAGTTTTCTTGGCTGGTTTTGAGAGATCTTGTAACATCCGCAAACCAGAATCCCGGTTTAGGGGATGCAATGGTCGATGCACATAGTGCATCGGTCGATGCAAGGTTGGTTCTTGCGAACGGATATTAAGTTAAACATGGCGTTTTGGGGTTAGGAAAACCCTGGAATCGCTTATGAAAGCAGAAACTCGAGGGTTTGGCCGAGTTTGGCCGTTTCTGGAGAAAAAGAAAAAGAGAAAGAGTTTTTGTGGGTGTTCTTGAGAGTTCTTGGTGTTTTAAAGGTGTTCCTGTAGAGATTTGTAGTTGGGATCGTCGTAGGAGCTTCCTAGGAGTGTTTCTCTGCTTGGTTAAGGTTCAGAATCTTCTTGGAAAAGGTGAGTACATGACCGTGGCTTATCTAAGTCTGAGATTTCTCTGATCTACTTGTTTTATGTGTTCTATTGGCTTGTTAGAATGTTGTTGCATTGCAAGAGGCTTTGGGAAGCTTTTTGTAGCATTGGTTTGTGTTCTTAGTGGTTTAGGGACAGAGATCCGGCGAGAAGTTTTAGGAAAAACGATGCTTGGCGTGTGCATCGGTCAATGAACATTGTGTGTCGGTCGATGCAATGCGAGGACGACGAGGGTTGACCTAGGATCATCGGTCGATGCCATGTGGAGGCGTCGGTCGATGCAATTAGGGATTTCGTGCAATGTCGAGCATGCGTCGGTTGATGCAATTAGGGATTTCGTGCAATGTCGAGCATGCGTCGGTCGATGCCATGTGGAGGCGTCGGTCGATGCAATTAGGGATTTCGTGCAATGTCGAGCATGCGTCGGTCGATGCAATTAGGGATTTCGTGCAATGTCGAGCATGCGTCGGTCGATGCATGTGAACCTTGCGTCGGTCGATGCAAGCTTGTCTCGGCCAATGCAACCTTGTGTCGGTTGATGCATACCCTGTTGGTGTCGGTTGATGCATGGTTGGTGTCGGTCAATGCGGATGTCTGGTTTGTTGTTTGGTTATTGATTGTTGTTTGTTGGTTACAGTTATTTCAATTGCATGTGTGTAGATGAGAGGATTGTCTCACCGAGTGTTTATAAAATACTCACGCATCTCTGGGTGTGTATTCAACTTGACATTTTAAGTGATTTGTGTGAAATTATCAAATCATATGTTATTCAATCATGGATTTTAAAAAGTTTATTAAAATCCACTGTTATTGAACTGATGATTTAAAAATCTACTTTAAAATCCACTGTTATTCAAAATAGTTTTGTGGATTTGAATTTTGATAATTTTTAGGATTCTGGAGGATTTGAGAGGATTTGTTTAGTTAAAAATACAGAAATCCAAATCTCATGGTTTTAGGTGGGATTTGAAAGAATTTTACAGAAAATCATATGAAATTCCCTAAAATCTATCAAAATTCTAAATTTCCTAAATCCCTTCAAATTCTCCAAAATCATGGTTTAAATACACCCTTCCCTCATATGTGTTGTGGTGCAGGTAAATGCACAGTGTGATTGTGGAATCAAGGAAATGAAGATGAGGATGTTCTAGTGTCTCATTGATTGTGGTCTATCTTCTGTTAGGTTGTTAGAGATGAGTTATTAGAGCATTGCTAGGTTGTTGGTTCTTATGTTTTATGTTGTTGTAGTTGGGTTATTATTGAGATTGGTTTATTATTTATTGGTTATTGGTATTGTTTTATGTTATTCGCTGTTGTGTGATTGTGGTTATGTGACTAGTGGGTATGAGACCACTAGTTTAGATTATTATTATTATTCTTATATTAAAAAAAAAAGACGGGTCGGGTCGTTTTAGATCTCTCTATGGAAGTGAAGATCCAGGGTTAGAGACGTGTTAGGAGGATTGCTTGGGTGTTGGATTCGTCATTTTGGGTCAGAATCTTCCTACGAAAGAGGTGATTTCATAATCATGGCTGATCTAAGCCTAATATTTCCTTTGTCTTGCTTGTTTGGTGTTGTTTGTGGTGTTTTCTTGCTTGTTATGGTTGCTATAGGTTTCCTACGGATTCATATGGCTTTGGCATTGAGTTTTGGACAGATTGGAGGTGATGAGAAGCGAGATTCGTCTCTCGGCTTCGAGCAGATCGCCTCTGCGGAGTCAGTGTCGATTGAGACCAGGAGGGTGTCGGTCCACACCATGGAGCAGCATTGATTGACACTGTGGGTTAGTGTCGGTCGACACCAATGGCCAGTGTCGGTTGACACTTGGCTGGTGTCGGTCGACACCTCCCTTCTAGCGAACACGATACTTGTTTTCCTGGCTTGCATGTCTTGATTCTTGATTGTTTTTGACATTGGTATCTCAGTTGCTTGTGTGTATATTCCAGTAGGTGGGACGATTGCCTCATTGAGTGTTTATAAAATACTCATGCATCTCAATTTGTGTTTGTGGTGCAGGTAAAGGCAAAGTATGATCGTGGAATAAAGGCAATGAAGAGGAGGATGTTCTAGTGACTCGATCTGTTGTTTTCTGGCCTTGCTAGGTTGCTAGAGTTGAGTCATTCGAATGTGGTTTAGGTTGCTGGTTCTTTGATTCATGTTGTTTGGATTATTGGTTTAACTGTCATGAATTAATACTGGGTATTTGAGTATTGGTTATTTATTTGTTTAATTGTATTGGTTATGTTATCCGCTATTGTGTGATTGTGGTTAGGTGGCTAATGGGTATGGGACCACTAGTTTTGATTATTATTATTATTATTATTACTATCTATTTTTTATTATTATAGAAAAACGGGTCGGGTCGTTTTAGTTTGGTATCAGAGCCCTTTATGTGAGTTAGTCAATTGTGTGTGGTATTGAGTCATAGAACGTTCTCTTCGAGCCTACAGTGTGATTCCACGGTGATTTTATGTTTTTGTGATCTGTTGAGTTTGCTTGCTTAGCCTTCTGTTCATGGTAGTGCAGATGGGTAGAGGTGGTGCTGTTGATGGTCTTGGACGTTGTCATGGACGCAGACGTGGTCATGGTAGGGGCATAGGCCCAGTGGTTAGTGATAAAGTAGATCAGAGTGCGACAGTTGAGGGTGTTGGCGAGTCACAGAGCTTCTAGGAGGGGTCCATGAGTTTTGCCGGTGGTACTGTTAGGATCGTAGGCGCTGAGGGAGTCAGTGTGGGCGGTGTCGATTTCGGGTTGGCCGGTGATGCAAGGGTTCCGGGTGCAAGAGTCACAGCAGGTGGAGCCCCTAGAGGAGGCGTTGATCTTTGAGGTGTGTGGTTTTTACTTCAATATTTTATCTTAAAAGACCACACAACTGCTGCAAGTGCACAGCTAATTGGTAGTAGTATTTATGGATCGATCCCACAGAGAGAGAGTTTTTGTTTAGAGAATCCGTTGGAAGAGATGTAAGGCTAAGACTCAATAAAATGGGGGTTTTGGTTGTCACGGTTGTAAGTAAGCAATAAACGTAAATAAAAGCAAATAAAATAAATAAATAAAAAGCGTTGGGCATCAAGGGAAATCTCAGGATTTCAATGATCTATCTATCTAGGAAAGTTTAGGATTAGTTTGTTTATCTAAAACTCGGACTACAAAACACGAATGAACCGTTAACTTATAGTTCACAAGCTAACCGTCTAAGATCACTATACTCCGTTACTCAACTGTTGCAGGCAACAACGCATAGATCAAAACATTTAAAACAGGTTCGATTCTAATCCATGGAATTCCATAGGTAAGGGGTATGTGCTTCCTATGACTCCCCACACATCTAAGCTAGCACTACAAGAAAACATGGAATTTCCTACTACAAAAATAGTCACTAAACAGTCGCAAATACCTAGTAACGACTGGTTGGCGACTGAAAACCGTAGTCGCTAAACAGAGCGTCGCTAAAATAATCAGTCGCTAAAGAGTCAGCAAATAGTTTTGGTCGTTGTTCCCTCGCGAAAGAGTCGCTAAAATGGAGACTGAGTTGCAACGCTTTAGTGACTGATTTGGTTACTCATTTGCGACTGTTTTGGTTACTGATTCGTGTACGTTTCGTGACTGTTTTACGACTGTTTAATTATCGATTTATCAGGTTTTTTTCTTGTAAATCCGGTCAAATTGAATTATTTGATTTTGTATTACATGGGCATTCAGTTATTTCGGGTTATTCGGTTTCGGTTTATTCGAACCGAATCAGAACAAAATAATGATAATGGACCTTAAAATTTACAATTACAACTCAATAAATCATGGGCCCTATACAATACACAAGCTCAAATTAGATAACAAAAACAAGTCCATAAAAAATTAGGGTTCACGGACTCCACAACCGCCGGATCTACAACGGTGATAATGGCATCCGATAGTAAGATCTCCCAGTGAAGAAATCTGCCCTGTCGAGATCACCTACAATCATCAAAAACCATGCAATCCAGTAGATCTAAGAACATCTAAAACGGAAAAAAAATAGGAAAACAACAACAAACAAAAAATGAAAATCGAGTAGATCTGAGAACTTACCAACTGTGGGTGGGTGTGGTGATGAGGAAACTAGTTACAGAGAATCCAGAGACAAGGCCAACAACGTTTCAACTCTCTCTTGAAAAACACTAGCCATGGATGAGGACGAGTGAGAAATGATGTCGCGACGAAGGAGAACAAGAAGATACATAAAAAGGTGGGATTTGAGGAGTTTCTTCTCCCTCCTCCTCTTTTCTTTACTCTGGCCATCAACAACAAAAGAGAAACAAGATCGAGATGAAGATTTAGGATTCTCGATTGAGAACAATTGAGATCTAAGGTTTTTTCGGGGAAGAAGAGAAATGAGGGATTAGGGTTTTCTCGGGATGAAGATGAGATCGATTTGGGTTTGGGCCATTTTCTTACGGACCAAATTTGGTAGGCCCAAATTAAATAAATCAATCGCTAAATAGTAGCTGCTTAGTCGCAACGATTGGCGACTAAAAAACTGGTCGCCAAATTAGTCGCAAATTGGCGACTACAATGCGACATTATACATTAGTTTCGAATTAGCATCAATTTGGCGACTGTTTTTTTTGTGTAGCTATTGAGTAGCAAAACAATCGCAATTCAGTCGTTAAATTTAGCGACTGTGTTTTAAGTCGCAAATTGCAGTCGGCAATTCCATGTTTTCTTGTAGTGTAGGTCAAGCACACATGCAAGTTTTTGGGAAAGCATACACATTTTAGATCATATTTAGTTCATGAAGCTAACTTAAGCATTAAGCACAGACTTAGAATTAAAGCATAGAATAAACAGAATTTAAAAATTGCCACCTAAACTAAGATCATCTCCCCCCCCTTTAATTATCCCTTTAAACCCAACTAGAAAACTAGTCTAGCATGTTTAAGGGAATCATTAAAGCAAGATTTAAATAACTCATAAACATAAAATAATAAATAGAGAAAAGGGATTTAGATATTACTTCAATGATTGTCAAACAATGTTGTAGGATCTTCTTCCTTTAGAAAACCAGAACAAAAGATGGAACAAATAAAGAGAAAGAGTTTGGTGTGATCTCTTTGGAGGCAGGTGAAGGCACACACTAAACCCTAGGGCTTAGAAGAATATTTATAGGGTTTTGTCTAGGTTTAGGGTTTTGTAAGAGTAGAAACGTATTTTCTTGTTGAGTGCGGGAAAAGGGGCGGCGTAGGAATGTTCTGGACCGCCGTGACTCCTCCGGGCCGGGCTGCCGTGATGGTTGCTAATCGGGCCGTCATTAAAGTCCACTTGGCTGGTTGGTTCTCCTCACGTCGGTTACAACACGTCTGGGTAAATCGGACATAACTTCCTGTTGAATGAATGGATTGACTTGATTTCACTTTGAGAAGAAAGATGACTCTTCCAGATTTCCATGGACACCAAGTACGTCAAAATGTGAATTCTAGAAGTTCTTCAAAAGTGCCTCGTACTGTAAAGATCTGAATCTGTCCTGAAACGTATTGATGGGACCCGGGACGATGGCCAGCATACGGACACAGACGAGGACCGAAGCGCACAAGGAACCAAGGACGCGGCTACTTTCGGAAATAGACGGACATCAACCCAAGCACCGAATTTGATGCCCGGAGCCACAACAAGAAGCCGGACAGCAGCAAGGACCGCAAGGAAGAAATGTCTCATTTTTCTCCAAGCTTTCGTCCAGGAACAAGAGGAGCTCGACCACGGACCCAACCGACCCGACGTATAGCCAACCGAGGCTCTACTAACGGTCTTCACCATCACACAAGGGTGAAGACCTCCGAGTCATTAGGGAAAGTAGTACTCTTTTCTCACCTTGGGTTTGTCCCAATGGGTTTACCAAGGGGGTTTTAATGAGGCTATAATCCCTAGTGCATGGCCACGGCCAAGGACCACTTTGACCACGTGTCAATTCTATCCTTAGTTTAATTTCACTTATGACCGTTGTCTTTTAAAACTATTTTTCTGGACGCTGCGTTTTAGTTTTACCCACGTGTTTAGGGTTTTGAGAGCTCCCTTATGTAAGCCACCCAATATAAAGGGCCTAGACGTTATCATGTAAAATGAGACAATCATTAATAAAGAACAAAGTTATCTCTTTCCTCTCGTTTTCAGTGGTTGAGACAAAACCCTAGAAGCTTCACGAACAGGGTTCGTAAACTTCTAGCTTAGTCGTATCACAAGGAGAGCCATCCCTCGTGTGTCGCTACTTCTTTCCATATCTATCACATGTCCGTTGAGATATTAGCGAGTCGAGCATCTGATCGCGAACCTCTTTTCATCTGTTCCTATTGTCCTTGGTGTCGTCTCCATCCTATATCGCTTCGTCCGCCGTTCCTCGTCCATTCACGTCCTGAAACGAACCGCATCTCCAATCCGCTTTGCTGGCTTGCTCCGTCCGTATGTCCGTGGTTCACGTCAGTAGTTTGGGGTCACATCAGTTGGTATCAGAGCCGAAGGTTCCTCACAAGGTTGTATCTTTCCTCTCTTTATGTTTTCCATAGGAATTAATCGAGTCTTGGTTCGTTTGTTTATGGTTTGTTCTTGTTGAGTCTTTAATGTTCTTGAACTGTTCTTCGCTATTCTTTGTCTAGATCCGAAAAAGTTGTGTTCTTTTGTTTGGTCATTGTTAGTGGTGGTCTAAAACCACGTGTAGCGTCTAGAGTCCCACCGCGTGAAGTCCGTCTTTTGTTTTGATCTTAGGTTGTCTTGTTGTGCTTTTGCTTTTGCTTTTACTTTTACTTTTGCTTTACCTTTTTTCAATCATTAGCTGTCCAAGGTCTCTCTATTTTGTTGATCCCAACGAGCAGAGAACCCACACGTTCACCTTTGTGTAGGATCTGCTCGAACGACCACGCGTCACGGATCGACCAACATTACCGTTTGCCGCCGTCCGATATAACCGTACGCCAGAGGACTTATCAACCGCAGCAGTACCCACTACTGACTGCCGTTGGTACCATTTCTCCAACCAGCCTTTCTGTAGGCCACCGTCCGATCAGTACCTGGTTGCCGTCCGTACAACATCCACCGTCCGTACCGCAATCGCCGTCCGTACCGCGACCGCCGTCCGTACCGCAACCACCGTCTGTACCGCAACCGCCGTCCGTACCACATTTGCCTTCCGTACCGTGACCGCTGTCTGTATTGCAACCGCCGACCGTACGAAAGTCATGGCCGAACAACCTAGAGAGCCGCTTCCATCCCGTAGATCGGAGTTGTCTTAGCCGAGATCCGGACTCAACTAGCCCAACTAGGAGACCGACTCCAACGGATAGAGGGCGGACATCGTCAACCCGCGGTTCGAGGTCCACCAGTCCAGGACCGCCAACAACACTATTAACCGGATCCAGGAGGAACGTCCGAAGAAGATGATGGCCCACTTTACCAAAGGAGATGCCATCGCCGTATTGACGAACATGTGGACGATCAACTCTACCCTCCGGTTGAACGAGGTCACAAACTCACGACTCTGACGTTTGGCGGAAAGGTTGATTCGGAAGCCTATCTTGACTGGGAGGGAAGGATGGACCATATATTCGCCTGCCAAGGAATGTGTCATTCATACCGATCATGAGACGTTGAAGCACTTACGCGACCAGACCAACCTTAAGAAGAGGCACGCCTAGTGGTTGGAGTTTATTGAAACCTTCCCTTACGTCATTAAGTACAAGAAGGGCAAGGAGAATGATGTGGCCGACGCACTTTCACGGCACCATACGCTGATCACCACCATGGACGCACGGATCCTCGGGTTTGAGCACATCAAGGACGCATATAACTTGGATCCGGACTTCGCCGATTGTTAACGGGAGCATGGTAAGGGGAACTATACCAAGTTCTTCATACATGACGGGTTCCTATTCAAGGAAAGGCACCTGTGCGTCCCAAATGGATAGATGAGAGAGTTGCTAATGAAGGAAGCACACAGAGGAGGGCTCACGGGTCACTTTGGCGTGGCCAAAACAATGGCCATCCTGAAGGAGCACTTTTATTGGCATAAGATGAAGCTCATGGTGGAAAACTTATGTGGGAGTTGAATTACGTGCAGGACAGCCTAGTCAACTACGCGTCCCTACGGTCTATACACACCACTTCCGATCGCATCTAGTCCTTGGGTTGATTTATCTATGGACTTTGTCCTTGGTCTACCACCATGCGACAAGAAGGACGCTATCTTCGTGGTAGTGTACCATTTTTCCAAGAAGGCCCATTTTATACCGTGCAACAAGACCAACGATGCCATGCACATCGCTAACCTGTTCTTCCGTGAAGTAGTGCGGCTACATGGCCTTACCCGCACCATTGTGTCCGATCGCGAGCCCAAATTGCTCGGCCATTTCTGGAGGACAATATGGATAAAACTTGGTATGCGGTTATTGTACTCGACCGCGTGTCATCCGCAAACAGACGGCCAAACCGAGGTCGTCAACTGCACCCTCAAAGCACCATTGCAGACCACCATAGGCAGTAACAGGAAGACTTGGGTTGAGTGCCTACCATTTGTGGAGTTCGCCTACAACCTTGCCACGCATTCGGCCACCAAGAAATCGCCATTCGAGATCGCTTACGGATTCAAGCCGCTGACTCCTATGGACATGTTACCGTTACCACCCGGTGAAGTAGTGAACCAAGATGGCGCGAGCAAGGACGAGCTCATTAAGAAGTTACATGCGGAAGTCAAGGCCAACATGGAGGGCGGACCGAACATTATGTGCGGACAACTAACCAGGGCCGTAAGACCATGGTTTTCAAGGAGGGCGACTGGGTTTGGTTGCACCTACGACCAGAGCGGTTTCCACAGAAGAGTAAGGACAAGCTGAGCCCCCGCGGAGATGGACCGTTCTGAGTCATTGAGAGGATCAACGACAACTCCTACCGCCTAGAAATTCCCGGTGAGTATTTAACTTCGACTTCATTCAATGTTTCTGACTTGGCCCCGTTTGATGTAGGTACCGAGGAAGATGTTTTGAGGGCAAAACCTTTCCAAGGGGGAGGGAATGATGGGACCCGGGACGATGGCTAGCATACGGGCACAGACGAGGACCGAAGAGCACAAGGAACCAAGGACGCGGCTACTTCCGGAACTAGACGGCCATCCACCCAAGCACCGAATTTGATGCCCGGAGCCACAACAAGTAGCCGGACAGCAGCAAGGACCGCAAGGAAGAAGTGTCTCATTTTTGTCCAAGCTATCGTCCAGGAACAAGAGAAGCTCGACCACGGACCCAACCGACCCGACGTACAGCCAACCGAGGCTCTACTAATGGTCTTCACCATCACACAAGGGTGAAGACCTCCAAGTCATTAGGGAAAGTAGTACTCTTTTTCCCACCTTGGGTTTCTCTCAATGGGTTTACCAAGGGGGTTTTAATGAGGCTATAATCCCTAGTGCATGGCCACGACCAAGGACCACTTCAGCCACGTGTCCATTCTATCCTTAGTTTAATTTCGCTTATGATCGTTGTCTTTTTAAACTATTTTTCTGGACGCTGCGTTTTAGTTTTACCCACGTGTTTAGGGTTTTGCGAGCTCCCTTATGTAAGCCACCCTATATAAAGGGCCTAGACCTTATCATGTAAAAGGAGACAATCATTAATAAAGAACAAAGTTATCTCTTTCCTCTCGTTTTCAGTGATTGAGACGAAACCCTAGAACCTTCACGAACCGGGTTCGTAAACTTCTAGCTTAGTCGTATCACAAGGAGAGCCATCCATCGTGTGTCGCTACTTCGTTCCATATCTATCCCCTGTGTGTTGAGAGATTAGCGAGTCGAGCATCTCCTCGCGAACCTCTTTTCATCCGTTCTTAACGTCCTTGGTGTCGTCTCCATCCCTATGTCGCTTTGTCCGCCGTTCCTCGTCCATTCACGTCCTGAGACGAACCGCATCTCCGATCCGCTCTGCTGGCTTGCTCCGTCCGTACGTCCGTGGTTCACGTCCGTAGTTCGGGGTCACATCACGTATTTTCCTTGTCTTTTGGTCCTTTTTGCTATAAAACCTGTAAAACCTTTTTGAAACCTAAAATACTTGAAAATAGACATTAAAGCATTGAAATCATACTAAATTATTCCTAAATGCATACTAAAACTATAGCTAAAATGGGTAAAATAATGATGTTATCAACTCCCCCGGACTTAGACTTTGCTTGTCCTCAAGCAAACAATCAAAGTAAATCATGGAAAAGAAGTTTTGAAATTAATGGGAATTCACTTATCTTTGGGGATATCGTCTTTGCACTCTTCTTCGCCTTGACATTAGGAACTTACATTTGTAATCGTCCATGAGAGTCATCAACGCTCCTTGATCCCATAATTTTTTAGGGTCTCCAAAATCTCCATTGTCATCTCATTACATAAATTAAAGCAAGAATAAAAAGTGAAATCTTACCAAGGGAAAATCGATCAGAGGCTGGCAGACTCTCTTCAAGCCAAGACTTTCTTCGTATGATTCCTTTCCTCTCTCTTTTCTTACTTCTTCTTCTTTTTAAATCAAAGGTGTAGGCGAATACTGGGGTCATCGGTAATTTACATACCCCTCGCTTCCAAGCTTTATGTGATGATTTGAATCAAGAGTTGAATAATGAGGTCACATGTAATTTGCCTACCCCTCTAAACTGATGAAAATCATCTCATCTTTTATTCTCTTTTTTTTTTTTCTCTTTTTTTTTGTATTGAAGGGAAGAGAGAGGGGAACATACTTTTGAAGAAGTGCAATGTCTTGTGTGGCTTGAATGTAGAGATCTAGTCCAATATATACCAATTCCCAGGGCTTAATAATTAAGTCCGGTTTAGGTCCTATAAAAGTTAGAGACAACGTTAGATCATCTGAATATCCATCGAATAGGGACTTTGGGGATTTTTGAGGCGGTCACAGTCTTTCCAAACTTTGGTTCTGTTGTCAAGCGTAATCAAGAATCATAAGAGTGTTAATCCAAATCACGCAAAACGTTAGAGTAAGATCATAATCCCCTACTAGTTTTGACTCAATGAAAAAAAAATGTGACTCGATAAAAACGTCAAAATTATTGATGTAAAAAGTGGAAAAATGTCTCAAGTCAAAAAAATAGAAAGTAGCATTAGTATAGGATGGAACATCCTTCCCCCAGACTTAAATCACACCATCCTCGGTGGGAAAAAAGAAAGAGTTGAGGATTAAAAATCATAAGGAAAAGGTGTAGGGTTTAAGAACAATGTCACCTTGATGGAATGATGTTGTGTCGAGTCTAGACGTTTAATGGTTGCCCAAAAATTGTATAGAAGTTCAGCTTTGGTATGAAAATGTGGTGACTAACCGTTTGTACTTCCTTCGGTTGCTTGACATCGAATATGAACTAGGCTAAGTTCATTCGAATTCTATTTGAAATATCTCTAAATGCATCCTCTTTGAAACAAAAACCTAAAACCATCAATAATAATGAGAAAATAAAAATAAGAAAAACATACCTAAATAAAAGAATGGTGATGGTTGGTGGTAGGATGGTGGTGGTTCGAAGTTGTCTCGCGGTACACAGATGAACGGTCGCGGACAGCAGCAGCAGGTACGGTGGTACTTGGTACGCAGGACATAGTATCGGCTATGGTTGGTATGGCTGGTGGGGACTCTCGGCATCGATCACATGGGGATTATGATTGATCCGTCGCCTTTGGCATTCTTCGGTCAAGGTGGTGCATGCCACTAGACATAGTGTGCATTGCCAATCCATGGATCTTCTTCTTCCTTCTCTTTGGCTTTTCTATTTTCTATTTTAAAAGTATTAAAAGTAAAAAAAAAAAAAATCCTAAAAATAAAAACTTACTAGACATGGGTTGCCTCCCAAGAAGCGCACTTGTTTAACGTCGTTGGCTCGATGTTAGTTGCTTTCTCAAGCAGGGTGAGGAGAGTGGGTTGTCCTTAGACAAGCTCTCTTGGATCTTTCTCCAATGTAGGCATCGGGTGGCTCCTTAAGTTCATCTTCTTCTCTTGTTTTGGCAATACAGTTTGCGGTTGGTAGCTCTGCTTCTCCCTTTGCTAGACCTTCTAGGTCTCGTGGTGTTGGAGCATAGAATGTGCTTATAGCAAAACAAACCTTTGTGAGGTTTACTCCTTCTTCTTCTAGGGAGTCCATAAGTGAGTTGTTGTTAAAGGTATTAGTTTCCATGGAAACATTTAGCTTGTTTCCCACGTCTTTTCGGATAAGACTTCTCCAAAACGTTTTTGTTCAAAATCGAGACCAAACATCTTCCTCTCAGCTTCATAGGCTCGGTTCTCAAGATTCCCCACACGTCTGCTTGTGTCTAGATCCTTGTTGATTAAAACTCCAGACTTGGACTCATGGTCCTTTGTTAAGTTCGAAACTTCATTGCCCAAGTCTCTAATGTTGATTGCAATGTCTTGAGCACTCTTGATATGTCTCTCTTGTTCTTCTTCAAGCTTATGGAACCTTCTCTCCATGGCTTCAGCATCTTTATACCTTTGATCCTCTATGCTTCTAACTCTAACATCAATGTCATCCATCTTCCTTGAAAGATCAGAATCGATTTTGTCAAGCTTCTCATGCAGCATCTTCATAGTCTCATCTTGAAGATCAGCTAACTGACTTATTAGGTTCAGCATATTTTCTTCTTCAGCTCTTTGTTGTGTAGACTCACAAAAATTGTCTTCAAATACTTGGTGAGGGAATCAAATTAAATCACACTCTCGGCGTGGATAGGGGCAGTTTAAATTGGTGTCGGCCCTTCTTGGGTAAGGCCTTTGAAAACGTGATGGACGGTGACTTGGGACAGGTTTCCAATCTTCATAGATATCATGTTGTGTTGGAGATGGTCGGGTCTAGGGTTACCTCGATAGAAAGTTTCCTCTTGGTGTTGAAATTGTCGAAAATTGTAGTTTTCGGGAACTTCTTCATTAGGGAACTGATATGTCATGCAACAGTAGAAGTCTTTGAGCTCTTCTTCTCCATCTTATTTAGTAGATGATAGATCATAAGACTCATCATTCTCTCTTGGCAAATATTCATAATGGTTCTCTTTAGCATTTTCTTCAAAATAAGCATCTCCTTCATCGGTTTGGTAGTCTTTTTCTCTAGTCCACTCCTTGGCCTTGTTAGGATCGGTTGGATACTCATGTGAGGCTCCAGGTTCTTCTTCAGCATCAGTAGGTTGATATAGTTGATCATCACTCCAATTATTGAATTCACCAGATTTGTTGAATAGGGCTTCTACTTTCCACTCTAAGCGGCTCTCGATGGTGTCAATGGTATAACCCATGTTGATAATCTTCGTTCCATGATCTTGTATATCTTCAAAAGTGTGTAAAACTTGGTTGTTGATGGCATTGATTTGTTCCTCCAAGCGTGTAACGTCCTTGGTTATTGTCTCGAGTTTAGCTCCAAATTCAATACTCATCATATCCAATTTTGCATTTAGAACTTTATCAGCCTCCTCGTGACTTGATATAAGTTCATCCATCATCTTCATGAGCTTATCTTCATCGTGAAAACTCCTTGAAGTGATTGGTTTGCGAGTCATATAAAAAGTTTTTGTTGACATCGACATTGATGACTTCTTGCGGATCAAGATACTGGTCCGTTGCAAAGCATGGTACGTCCGTGTGGTACGACATGTATGAATGGTCAGCTGGGCAGTAAGCTGGTCCCATAGGTGCTCGACCATCAGATGTTCGAGTGAAAGAATTGCGACAAGGTCGCCTAAGTGATAGTACAACTGATGGTCCTGATGGTCGAGAGTGACCATGGCGTGAACCGCGCGTCGAGTGAGCTTACGGACCAGATGGGTTTCCGTCCGTAGCTCGGTAATGTGACATGAGCTCAGCAATTGTAAGATTCTTAAAATCTCATGGGAGAGCGTCGAGGTTTATCCTCAAGGTCTCCTGAAACAATGAAAAAACAAAAAGAAAAATTAAAAAGCAAGGTGTCCTAGACGTTACTCTAGATCCTAGACTCTTGTAAACAACAATATCTCCCCGACAACGGCGCCAAAAAGCTTGATGTGCGTGGTTTTTCACTTCAATCTTTTACCTTAAAAAGACCACACAACTGCTTCAAATGCACAGCTAATCGGTAGTAGTATTTAAGGATCGATCCCACAAAGAGAGTTTTTGTTTAGAGAATCCGTCGGAAGAGATGTAAGGCTCAAAATCAATAAAATGGGGGTTTTGGTTGTCACGGCTGTAAGTAAGCAATAAACGTAAATAAAAGGAAATAAAATAAATAAATAAAAAGCGTTGGGCATCAAGGGAAATCTCAGGGGATCAATGATCTATCTATCTAGGAAATTTTAGGATTAGTTTGTTTATCTAAAACTCGGACTACGAAACACGAATGAACCGTTAACTTATAGTTCACAAGCTAACCGTCTACGATCACTATACTCCGTTACTCAACTGTCGCAGGCAACGACGCATAGATCAAAGCATTTAAATTAGGTTTGATTCGAATCCATGAAATTCCATAGGTAAGGGGTATGTGCTTCCTATGACTCCCCACACATCTAAGCTAGGTCAAGCACACATGCAAGTTTTTGGCAAAGCATACACACTTTAGATCATAGTTAGTTCATGAGGCTAACTTAAAGCATTAAGCAAAGACTTAGAATTAAAACATAGAATAAACAGAATTTAAATCTAACAAAACTCTAAAAATTGCCACCTAAACTAAGATCATCTCCCCCTTTAATTATCCCTTTAAACCCAACTAGAAAACTACACTAGCTTGTTTAAGGGAATCATCAAAGCAAGGTTTAAATAACTCATAAACATAAAAGAATAAATAGAGAAAAAGGATTTAGATATTACTTCAATGATTGTCAAACAAAGTTGTAGGATCTTCTTCCTTTAGAAACTAGAACAAAAGATGGAACAAATAAAGAGAAAGAGTTTGGTGAACTTCAAAGCTTCAAGAGAGAAACGAGAGAGAGCTTCAGGTCGTCGGCTGCTCCTCTAGTCGTGATCTCTTTGCAGGCAGGTGAAGGCACACACTAAACCCTAGGGCTTAGAAGAGTATTTATAGGGTTTTGTTTAGGTTTAGGGTTTTGTAAGGGTAGAAACATCTTTTCTTGTTGAGTGCAGGAAAAGGGGCGGCGTAGGAATGTTCTGGATCGTCGTGACTCCTCCGGGCCGGGCCTCCGTGATGATTGCTAATCCGGCCGTCATTAAAGTCCACTTGGCTGGTTGGTTCTCCTCACGTCGGTTAATAATACGTCTCGGTAAATTGGGAATAACTTCCTGGTGAGTGAATGGATTGACTTGATTCCACCTCTAGAAGAAAGATGACTCTTCCAGCTTTCCATAGACTCCAATTATGTCAAAATATGAATTCGGAAAGTTCTTCAAAGGTGCCCCGTACTGTAAAGCTCTGAATCTTTCCTGAAACGTATTTTCCTTGTCATTTGGTCCTTTTTGCTATAAATCCTGTAAAACTTTCTTGAAACTTAAAATAATTGAAAATAGACATTAAAGCATTGGGTGGTACTAATCCTACTGTTCGAGATGCGTGGAGGACGAGAGTGGAACGTAACTTTCAGTCTCTCAGATGTCCTAAGGAGTTTTGGGTGGACATAGGGGTCAACAACCTGATTTGTGATGCTCAGTTGTGGTGGAGATCAGTGGCTGTTAGGAGAGCGCAGAAGGAGATGTCTTGGGCTGACTTCGTCGAAGCAAGTATTTTCCTAGAGGGCACTAGACCGGTTGGAGGTGCAGTTCCTACAATTATCTCAAGGGACTCGGTCAGTGCGGGAGCTGGACTTGGAGTTCAGTCGACTTCTGATGTATGGCGGTCGGCCGATGGAGTTTGAGGAGGCTAAGATTAGGAGGTTTATTAGGGCCCTTTGTGATGATTTGAGGGTCCATTGTAGAGGGCGGATTTATGTTACGCGTGCAGAGCTGGTTGATACTGCAGCAGAGATTGAGGTAGAAATATGGGCATAGTCAGTTACGATTTGTCCAGCAGTTCAGCCTAGGAAGGCTCAGCATCCTAGAGGTTCTGGAAAGGGCGGCAAGCCTGCGCAGGGGAACAAAAGGAAGTGGGAGGCTACGCAGAGGCCGAGTGGTGCAGGGTGATTCAGGTGTGGGAGCATGGATCACGAGGTGGCTAGCTTTCCCTAGAGGATTCTCCGACAGGAGTGATTCATGTATGCTATCATCGCAGGGAGCCTGGGCACATTAAGCCCAAATGTCCCAAGTTGCAGCATATGGAAGTGGCAGTGGTGCAACATGTAGTGCACCCGAGAGTGCAGCAGGTGGCACGGATTGAGAAGGTGCCACAGGTGTACACAACTGTAGAGACTGGTGGAACCAGTGCCAGGGCGATCACAGGTATAATTTCTGGTATCCAAACTTTGTGAATTCCAGTAGGTTCAGATTTTATGTTTTCTGAACTGAGGAACTTATCACCGTTGTAATTCTGAACTGAATCTAAAGGCAAAGTGTTGTGAAAATGAAAATGACTATTACAACCCTCTCCACTCTCTACTTATACTGCCTAATTACAATTAATACCATATCAATTTATCCTTTGAATCTTGCACTCTATAATAAATGAAATCTTTGACCAGTCTCTCGACCTCCGAAGTGACTTTTCCGTCGTTACACTCTACTTCACTTCTCTAGTCGAGCTTAATGGGTCGGACTCTTCCGCGGCTTCAGCCTGTATTGCTTGTTCGATATGGGCCGAGGCCCACGACCCGAGGTAATTGATCGTGGTACCAACAATTGCCCCCCAAGTCCTTTGAGCTGATCAGTTCGGAGGACTTATGATCTTTTGTCGATCGTTTCAGGAAACTAAATATACTTTGTATCCCATGATTTGATCGTGGTAATGATGAGATTTTACCTTCCCCAACAAGCATTGGGCCCACCATGCGGCGTGGCACACTATAAGAGAGAGAAAAAAACAAACCAAGACTTTTCGCTTTCCTAGGTCATCATTGTTTCCCTTCGACCCTGCGTATAAAGGTAGTCACCTTTTTTCTCTCTTGTTATTTTCAGAATTAGTTTCTTTTGTCGATTTAATCTTCTTTGCTCATGCTTTTCTTGTTCTCTGTCGTTCGCCAGAAAGTTCTTCATCTCTTTCACGCTGATTCATCTTTTCTTCTGTTATAAAGTCATGTCTTCCCCGAAATCTTCTTTGAGTAAACTCACGAAACCGCTTATCCCCGGCACCTTCGGTCCCCATCCACCGTCAATTCTTTCTGACGGTGACATGGCGGAGGTTAGGGGGTTTTACGGAATCCCCTCAGAGATTGAGATCCGGTTTCTGGAGGCTCATGAATCCCTGGAAAACCCTCCTGCTGGTTACTGTTGTGCGTTCGAGAAATTCTTCTCCGCTTGCGGATTATCTTTCCTGCCTCCCGAGCTCATCGTGCGGATGATGTTCGAACTGGGGTTTGCTCTCCCTCAAATGTGTCCGAATTTTGTTCGGATGGTTCTTTGTCTCCAAACTTTGGCTGAGGAGTACAACTATTCGTTGTCCTTGGCTGACTTTTTCCATGTCTATACCGTGAAAACAGGGCGCACCAAAGGCATCCTCTACGTGAGTCCGCTCTCCGGACTTAAGGTTTTCGACGATCTCCCAGAGAAGGACGAGAAATGGCGGAAATTGGTAGTGTAGTGTGCTCTGCTTGGAATTAGCTAGTCTTTTTGACCTTGTATCTTACCTATGTTATTTTTGTTTCAACTCGCTTTGAACGTGGTCAGCTCTCCCACCTCCGCAGAGTTCTTTTCCCGGTTTTGTAGTCATGGTCAAATCGCTTGGGACTCCTTCTCGTGTGAGCGGATCAGAGAGTCCGGAGTAAGGCTCAGAAGACGTTCCCTTGTTCGATCTTCCCCTCCCTGAGTCTTTGACACTTCTTCAATGGGTTCGAGAAAACCCGCTGATTCGTCAGCTTCCGAGGTGAGTGAGACTTTCGTCCCTCCTTGGTGCCCTCCGAACCCCCGTGATTGTTATCGCAGACTCGAGTGATGAACCTCAGGAAAGAGAGGGTCATCCGGCTCCGAGCAATGATCGGGTTGAAGAGAGCCCGCAGAAAGCCGAACAGTCGAAGAAGAGAAAAGAACCTGAATCTTCTTCTACTTTGTGCGAGAAAACCCGAGCTCGAACCAGCTCTTCTGGAGAACAACAAGCTCGGACCAGCTCTTCCGGGGAAAATCGTGGCAAATCCAGCTCGAAAGATGGAGCGCCCCTGTCTGAGAAGAAGTCCAGGGATCCCTCCTCCGTCAAGGAGTCTGGCTCGAAACACGGAGCACCTGTGTGCGAGAAGAAGTCCACGGAACTCTCCTCCGTCAAGGAGTCTAGAGGTTCTTCCTCTAAGCCTCCCCCCCCCCGAAAGAACAGCGTCACTCACCTCGCGGTAAGTAGGATCTTAGGGATAGTGTGTCTACACCTGAATTTTAGTTGGAATAATTTGTTTACTTTGTGCTGCTCCTCCTGTTTCCCCAGCTTATTTGATGAGAAGCTACGCCCGCCCTATGGTTCGCGTCCCAGCTTTCGCTGATATGTCCGGGACTAACCGGGGGAACTTCTTCCGGTTTGCGGATAAAATCGGGGAGATCAGTAACTAATTTTAAACTTAGTTAGTCTCTGAAGTGACTGCACTTCAACAGAAGGTGGCAGACCTCAAAGCCCAAGTAGCAGAGTTCACCCGGCTGGAAGCTAAAAACACTAAGACCGTGGAGAAGGCCGAGCAGATCCGAGTTCGAATGAAGAAGGCTGATGTCGAAGTGCTGGACCTCGGGATAGCCAACAAAGATCTTCGGGGAAAATTAAAAAAGGTCGGTGAGCTCTATTATGAGGCCGCGAATAATGAGAAGGCTGCCAAGAACATGCTGCACGAGGTCGAGCTTCGCAACCAGCTTCTGGAGGCCGACAACAGCTGCAAGATGGAGAAAGTGCAGAGGGAGGATAGGCAATCAATGAGGCGGGCCCTTCACCCTCTAATTGAAAAGATGAAGGTACACTTTTAGGAGAGGGATAGGTTAGCTCCCGCTCTAATCCGAGCTGCCGAAATTAGAGCCAATCGAATGCTTATTGAGGAGATCTCTCGGGGGGGGGGGAATCCAAGACATCGAGGCGGAGCTCGGGATCCTACGGGTTGATGAGGAGAAGGCTGATGTTGAGGTCACGAAGGTAACTATCCGTGACTTTGACCTTTCTGCAAAGAGCCCTCCCTTAGTATCCTGGACTAACTTCGGACAACTGTCAAACCAGGAACTGGACATTATCCGTGGTAATACTACTGCGGAGGTGGGAATCGCCCGACCCTGCCCTCGCTTCTGATCAGCAATTGACCAAGTTCGGGGTTGTTTTTGCACGAGTTGCCCCCTTTTGCTAGACTTTGTTCAGGGCTTTTGGTCAGGGTGACCGCCCCGGACTAAAGATATTCTATTTTAATCCAGCTAGTTCCATTTTTCCTCTATGCTTACTAAGTTCAAATCCTTTACTAACAAGAATTTAACTTTAAAAAACTCTTAATAGAGAGAATCTCGACTTATAAAGAGTTAGAAATTAGACTAAGCCCGCGAGATCGGATTGTGACTAATCGGGGTAAGACTGCAAGCTCTCTAAGGGATTCCTAGACAGTATGAAGTAAGACTTCGACTTAAATGGATCTACGAAGTTACTTCAGTTTTTTAAAAAATTCGAAGCTAACAATGTTTCAAGGTAAGATTTCGGTTTGTAGTAGTACTTCAGTTTTAAAGATTATACGAAGCGGACTTCGGTTTTCATTGTTACGAAGTGAAAATTCGGTTTTTGAATTGTACAAAGTAGTACTTCAAAATTATACGAAGCGAGGCAGACTTCGGTTTTAAAGATTATAAGAAGCGGACTTCGGTTTAGATATTATACGGAACAGAACTTTGTTCTCGTCGCTGCAAAGTGAGACTTCGGTTTTCGGTTTTCAGTAAAAATTTACAATGTGAAACTTCAGTTTAAATAAATTTCACAAAGTAAGACTTCGGTTTTGAGAAAGTGAGACATTGGTAGCAGGAAGTTTAAAGAAACTTTGTTTTTATTTGATGTAAGTAGCTGGTCGTAGTTCTCGGGATCAAGCCAGTCGTAGTTCGATACAAAGTTAAGATCAAACTAATTATAAAAGCGTTTCAGGTGTAAAGAGTTCCACGACCTCAATACGGGTTTCCCATCCGAATCATCCAGTCGATAGACGCCATTTTGGACTTCGCGTGTGATCTTGTATGGACTTTCTCAGTTGATTCCTAGTTTTTCAGCATTTTCCTCCTCGGTATTCTCATAGACCTTCTGAAGCACTAGATCGGCGATTGCCAAGAGCCTCCCTCGGACTTTGGAATTATAGTAACGGGCTACCGCGTTTTGGTAGTTTTGCATTAGAACCGTGGCCCGTCCCCATCGTTCGTTTATGACGTCGAGAGTGTCTTGTAGGAATTCTTCATTTTCCGCTGTCCAAGATGGATTTAATGTGGTGCGGACTACGGGTACCTCTATGTCAGCTTGGAGAATGGCATCGACCCCATAGACCAAGGAAAAAGGCGTCTCATTGGTGACCCGGCGAGGTGTGGTTTGGATTGCCCAGAGTACGCCTTGCAATTTATCCCGCCACCGTCCTTTGCGAGACTCCAGCCGTTTCTTTAAATTAGCTAGAATGACCTTATTCATTGCTTCAGCTTTCCCATTCCCTTGCGGATAGCGAGGAGTTGACTTGCTAAGCCGTATTTTCCACTTTGCACAAAAGCTTTTGAATTTCGAGGAGATGAACTGTGGACCATTACCTGTGGACTCATCACAGCTGCATAAACCGCTGCTTCTACCCACTTGGAGAAGTAATCAGTAAGTGCTAGCACGTACTAAACTCCTGCCGGTCCCCGATGTAAGGGACCAATAATATCCATGGACCACCTCATAAATGGGTAAAGTGAGGACACGGAACACAGAAGCTTGGTAGGGTGATGAATTATCGGAGCGTGTTTCTGAAATTTCTCGTAAGTTCGGGAATATTCCTCGTAGTCGGCAAGCATAATAAGCCAGAATTATCCCTGTCTTTTGATCTTCAAGGCCAAAGTATGGCCTCCGGAGTGGTTACCTTGGGTCCGTCCTGAACAGCTCCCATCAATGCTGCAGACTCTTTTTCAGCGATGCATGTTAAATAAGGGCCAGCTGTGCTTCGACGCATGAGTCCCTTACCATAGATGCAATAACGCGCACTTATGATCTTAAGCTTCCTTGCAGCCCACTTATCGGTCGGGAGGTCACCTTTTTCCAGATAAGCCCATATCGGACTTCGCCAGTCTCCTGCCCCCTGATTATCATTTGTATTGTCTAAGGGTTGATGTAGGACGATAGGCAGCTCACGGCTCGGTGTGTGAGACTGCTCTGGTGTGCTGACTGCAGCATCAGTCTTTGTCTCCTCAAGAGGCGGGTGAGTAGCTTCTTATATTGTAGCAGGAGTTTCTGGATTTTCTACGGACGAGGGAGCGCGAGCTACCTGCCTGACTGACTGGGACTATGGAGTACCGTGCGTAGTGGTTGTGTTGCTAGAATGATGATTGAATGAGACTGGAAGTATGGTCTCAACTTCCTTGCTTAAACCACTACGGCCAAGGCCAATATTTCCATCTATGGATACCTAGATTCGGCTCCTGTGAAATATTTATTAACATAGAAAATGGGCATTTGCTCCTCCCTTTCCTCACGAACTAGGACTCCACTTACTGCAATTTCCGAGACGGTAACATACTGAAAAAGTGCCACATTAAATTCTGGCTTTGCCAGAACTGGCGGTTCAGATCGATAAGTCTTTAGCTGGGAGAACGCCTCTTCGCACTTCTCGTCCCAATCGAACTGCCTCCCCCCTTTCTTCAGTATTTGGTAGAAAGGGAGACATTTTTCCGTGGACCGCGAGATAAAACGATAGAGCGCTGTTATGCGTCCATTAAGGCGTTGAACCTCTCTCAAGGTCCTGGGGGAACTCATGGATTAAAATACATTGATTTGCCTAGGGTTCGCCTCTATGCCCCGATGTACCCTAGGAATTCTCCTAACGGAATTGCGAATGTGCATTTCGTGGGATTGAGCTTCATTCTGAACTGATGTAAGTCGTCGAGGTGCGAACTGGCTTCCACTGACTTTGCTAACATGTCGTCGATATAAACCTCCATGGTTTTCCCGAGCTGTTTTTCGAACATACTATTCACCAGACGTTAGTAAGTTGCTCCAGCGTTCTTCAGTTCGAACATCCTATTCAATGGTCTATGATGAACGTTGTCTTCTCCTACTCGTCTGGGTGGATGAGGATCTGATAGTAACTGGAGAACGCGTCAAGGCAGGACATTAGCTCGTGGCCCGAGGTCGACTTGACAAATCTATCCATGTGCGGGAGAGGAAAACAGTCCTTTGGGCATGCTTTATTCAGGTCGGTGAAGTCAACACAGACTCACAACTTTTTGTACTTATTCTTCACAGCTATAGTGTTTGCGAGCTATTCCGGATATTTCACTTCACGGATCTGTGCAGCCTTGAGCAGCCTGTTTACTTCCAAGTTGACGACTTCGGCTCGCTCGGGACCTTGCTTCCTTCGCTTCTGTTTTACTGGTCAGAAAGTTGGATCCACATTTAAATCATGCGAGATGATGTCGAGACTGATTCCGGCCATTGCTTCGACTGACCACGCGGAAGTAGTTATATGCTCTTGGAGGAAGGAGATTAAAATGGCCCGCAGTTCGCTCCCCAATCCTGCTCCTATCTTGCTTCCTTGATCCAAATACTTCGCATTAATTAATATGGCTTCGGTGAGGTTGCTTGTAAGCGGCTTTCGGACTGGATTCTTGGCGACCTCGAGCTCTGGCTGCTCTTGGACCAATAGCTTATGACTCACGAGATAACAGCTCCTTGCAGTCTTCTGGCTTCTCGGGATCTCTTGAACTCCTTGAGTGGTTGGGAATTTGACGCATTGATGGTACGTCGACGAGACTGCCCTCATTTGAAATAGCCATGGTGTCCCCATTATCGCATTGTAGGGCGCAGGTCGGTCAAACACCGTGAAATCCACCATTAAACCTACACCTTGAGTGGAGACAGGGAGAGTAATTGTCCCTAAGGACATCGACGTCTAACTTGTAAACGAAACTAGAGGTGAAGGAGGACCTGCGATGTGTTCCTTCCCGATTCCCATTCTAGTGAGGGTTTCCAAGAAAATCAAGTCCACCGAGCTCCCAGTATCTATTAGGATTCGGCATACCTCAAGATTCGCGACGTCGACTGATATGACCAAAGCGTCGTCGTTTGGGGAGTTTAAATCCTCCCTCTCCTTTTCCGAGAAGGTGACTTCGGGTAGGTCATTCGCAGTAAGTTTTATCCGCTTAGGTCCCGAGGTAGTTCGTTTATGGTGGTGATCCTTGATCGCCGTTATCGAGTTGCGAAATAGACGTGACCCGCCCATAATGACGTCTATACTTTTCTTGGGACCTGCATCGTTATCAAGGTCAATATATGCCTACTTTGGCTTCTATGATGGTGGGGCGTCCTCGTCTGCCTCGGACACAAATTTCTCAGCGAGAAGATGCATCAGTTTCTTGCAATCCCGAGTTGAGTGTTCGTTGGTCTTCTGAAGTTCACAAGATGCGTTTTCATCTCGTATCTACTTGTTACTTGGCAGGATTCCGCTCTGGGAGCATGGTGAAAAGGGTGGCTTAGCCGGCGATCCTCTCTGAGAACCCTTTTGAGGAGATTTCTCTATTGCGAAGGTTCCGAACCTGTGGTTTTTTTAACCAGTATTGGTGCCTCGAACCTAGGTTTCGACGTGGCTTTATGCTTTTGGGCTGCTGCCGCATTTTCTTCTTCCGCGACTATCCAGTTCGAAGCGCGCTGCAAGCCATCCTGAATGGTGGCGAACTGGTTGAAGGTTAACTCTTCGCGAACACAGGATTCGTGCCAGAGGCCGTTCTTTAGAGCGGCCAGGGCAGTTGAATTCGAGAGTCCCGGGATCTGGACTTGGATTTCCTTGCACTTGGTGAATGGTTATATAAGAGCGAAGTGATTCCCCAACTGCTGGCTTAGGTTCCAAAGTTTGGCATTCGTTACCGCCGTTTCAATCAAGCTAGAGTATTACTTGAAAAAAGAGGTTGACAGTTCCGTGAAGTTAGTAATAGAACCGGCTTCTAAGGACACGAAGCAAAGCAGAGCGGGTCCGCAAAACGTTTTTGCGAACAGCTTACATTATCCGGCGTCGGCTTCGTGAGGTTGGAGGTCCACACGGCTGGCTGTAAGCAGGAAACCTTTGAGGTGGGTCATCAGATCCCATTTCCCTTCGTAGCTAGAGAAAGTTATCTTTCATGTGTCCTTAACACGGACTCGAGATATATCTAGTGCCGAAGTGGTTGCACTGTGCACCATGGATCGCATGTCTCGGATCTCTTCTTGTATGCGATAGAACTCGGGGTTCTAGACGAAACCCGAAGTTAGGTTTTCCTGAGGAAGACTCCCTTCCATGGGTGGAGGGACCCGAACTGGGACTTCTGAGGAATCGGCAACTTCAACTTGCACTGGAGTACAGTTGTCTGCGACACGTGATGGTGCCACTTGAGAAGTAGTTTGAGGTGGGAAACTGTCTCCGGGAGCGTCCTGTTGCGGGGTGAGTGGTTGGTTGGTGCCTGCGAAATCCAGAGCGCGTCGTCGTGGATTTTGCTCAGAGGAAAGGAGGTCAACGCGGTTGGTATACGCGCGGTCGGTATATGAAGCCGACAGATCGGTGACCGAATTGGCAATTGTCTCTAACCGAGCAGAAACTTGTCCTTCCAGACCGTCAAAGCGATCGGACAAGTTAGTGGAAGCCGCTTGTTGGCGATCTGATTTCTCCGCTAAATCTTGCAATAATTTTTGAATTATTTCCAAAGGTACCTGGTTGGAGGATTCATGAGCCATAACGGCGTTGTACGGCGCAGATCTGAAAGAAAAAGGTCGGAACTACTAAGAGTATAGGTGATAATCACCCTCCTTCTAGCACGAAATGTGAGAACAGAAACTGAATTCTCCTTACGAAGTGTTTTCTGAACTGAGGAACTTATCACCGTTTTAATTCCGAACATAATCTAAAGGCAAAGTGTTGTGAAAATGAAAATGACTATTATTACTCTCTTGAAAGTTTTTCGATCCCCTTTTTTACAATCTTCCCCCTCTCTACTTTACTGCCTAATTACAATTAATACCATATCAATTTATCCCTTGAATCTCGCACTCTATAATAAATGAAATCTTAGACCAATCTCCTGACATCCGAAGTGACTTGTCCGCCGTTAAACTCTACTTCACTTCTCTGGTCGAGCTTAATGGGCCAGACTCTTCCGCGACTTCAGCCCGTATTGCTTGTTGGTTATGGGCCGAGGCCCATGACCTGAGGTAACTGATTGTGGTACCAACAACTCTTCCCAGGATCGATGAGTTGGTTGATCAGCTGAGAGGTGTTACTTGGTTCTCCAAGATAGATCTGGCGTCGGGTTATCATCAGATTCTGATAGATGAGGCATATGTGAGGAAGACTGCATTAAGGATGAGGTATGGGCATTATGAGTTTGTGGTGATGCCGTTTGGGTTGACTAATGCACCAGCATCGTTTCTGAGATTAACAGATCATGTTTGGTTGCACCATTCCACATTAATATGAGCATGATATTTAAGAGACAAAACACGATCACAAGGAAACATATATCTATTGTCACAGTGGAAACCATTTTTTCTTCTTCTATACACTGGGTAACCTTCCTTATCAATGTTTGTCGTGTTTACATGTGGTTTTGGGAAAAACTTTGTATAGCTACTGTAACGCCCCCGAACCGCCGTATGGCCAGGCGGACCGCGGACGGCACCAGGACGCCACTATGGAAACGTTCACCAACGATACGGCCGGGTGCAAGAACGAATTAGGACCCTTTGGCCAGTCCATTCCGGTCAGGTACAGTTATTCTTCCATTAAGGAGTAAGGTGTCATCATTCGCTAAATGGTAACCACTTGCATTCGGCCAGTCTAAACTCTTCAATTCCTCAATGATCTTCTTCAGGTTCTTGTCTTTGGGTTGCTCTTCACGAATTTGATGTAGTAGGCTCACTTGAGTTACGGCTTGTAAACCCAACGGGTCACTAGATTCTCCTTCTAAGGCTAGAAGCCTTACCTTCTTCAATTCGTCGGCTAGAGACTCCACGTCTCTTTCGACATCAATTTGTGCTTTCCTTCGACTTAGCGCATCTGCCACTACATTTGCTTTGCCTGGGTGGTACTGGATCTTCAAATCTTAATCGACAACAAATTCCATCCATCTTCTCTGGCGCAAATTAAGATCTGGTTGCGTGAACAAGTATTTAAGACTTTGATGATCCGTAAATACCTGGACAACTTCTCCATACAAATACGATCTCCATATCCTTAACGCAAACACCACGGCTGCCATTTCTAAGTCATGGGTGGGGTAGTTCTCCTCATGCTTCCTTAACAGTTTGGAGGCATAGGCAATCACTCTATCTCCTTGCATCAAAACACATCCAACACCAACTCTTGACGCATCTGTGAACACAGAGTATGGCTGATTCGGCTCGGGTAGAGCTAACACTGGTGTTGTTGTCAATGCTCCCTTTAGCTTTCTAAAAGCTTCTTCCACCTCTTCGCTCCATATAAAAGGTACTCCTTTACCAGTGATTCGTGTCAAAGGTTTTGCAATAGATGAAAACCCCTTTACGAACTTCCGGTAATAGCCTGCCAGGCCTAAGAAACTTCTAACTTCTGACACTGAGGTTGGCTTCGGCCAATCCTGAATTGCGGCAATCTTTTCTGGGTCGGCGGACACGCCTTGCTCTGAAACTCGGTGTCCTAAGAATCCAATTTCCCTTTGCCAGAACTTGCACTTGCTGAACTTGGCAAACAGTTTCATCTCCCTTAGTCTCTCCAACACTTTCTTCAAATGCTCCGCGTGCTCCTCTGCACTCCGTGAATATATAAGGATGTCATCGATGAATATTATCACAAATCGATCCAAATAGTCATGGAAGACTTCATTCATTAACCGCATGAATGCTGTCGGTGCATTGGTAAGTCCAAACGGCATTACCACGAACTCATACTGGCCATATCTTGTTTGAAAAGCAGTCTTCATCACATCCTGTTCTGCAATCGAGATCTGATGGTAACCGGAGGCTAAATCAATTTTCGAAAACCAACTTGCTCCTCTGAGTTGATCTAACAGCTCATCAATCTGCGGGAACGGATACTTGTCCTTGATAGTTATGTTATTGATTCCTCGGTAATCAATACACAAACGCATGCTTCCGTCCTTCTTCTTGACAAATAGCACTGGGGCTTCCCATGGCGATGAACTTGGTCGAATAAAACCCTTCTCCAACAAATCCTCTAACTGAGTTTTAAGTTCTGCCAACTCGGCTGGTGCCATGCGATAAGGTGCTTTAGCAATCGGGGTAGCTCCGGGCTCAAGATTTATGGTAAAAGGATGATTCCTTGGTGGAGGCAATCCTTCTAACGGTCTGAACACGTCCTCGTAGTTCCTGACTACGGCGATGTCCTCAACTTCCATGCCTTCTTTGTCATCTCCTCCCACAGCGGTAAAAGTGACTAGATAAACATTATCTTCTTCGAATGATCTTCCAATCCTTACTGCCGATGCGAAGTATGCCGTCTTACTCGGGCTAATTCCATTGAAAACTAGAGGTCTATATGGGCTTGGTGCTCCGACAACCAATCCATTCCCAAAATAGCATCAAATCTTTCCAACGGCATCACTAACGGACTTACCGGAAGGTTGATCTCTTGCAAGACTATCGACACTTCCCTGAACCATCTTCTTGTCTTCAGCGGTGGTTGATTACCAGCAGTGTAGACATTAATGTTCACCTCTTCTTCCTCACACAAGTCTTCGAACTTGTCAGCCACTTCAGGAGTCACAAAACTATTGGACGCTCCCGAATCGAACAGTACATGTGTGGGGTTACCACCAACAAGTAATGTTCCTAAATGCAAGGCAAATATAAAAAAAAATGCAATGCAAAAACTAATCACACAAACACACAAACAATCACAAGAGAGTTATAACCCAATCAAACCTGTTATAGGGCCTTTCGCGGGCTTTGGAGGTTTGGGTGGCTCTATTCCTAAAGCAAAAACATTTGCTGGGGTTTCTTGCTTCTTTGATGGGGGTTCCTTCACTTGCTGCACTGGCTGGGCACGGTTCACAGTTTGGGCGTTCAGTTTGATCGGCTTCGATGGACATGAGGTCGCATAGTGTCCCATCTCGCCACAGTAGAAACATGTGACGGATGACAGACCGGTATTCTTTGTTTCCACAACGTTTGGACAAGCTCGAGCAAAATGCCCCAGTTGACCACACACATAGCATCCCCGAGGGTCCATGTTGTTCGCAGTACGTCCTCCTTGGTTAACAGTCATATTGACTTTACCACGGCCTGCGCCCCAATTTCGTCCTGCTACTTGATTCACCTTCCGAAAGTTTACAATCCTATTCTGCTGCACTGGTTCCTTCTTTTTCTCTTGGGCCATAATCTCTTTTTCCGTCTCGATGGCCTCCTCAACACTCACTGCTCTCTCCTCCACTTCTGCAATGCTCCAGTATGTCACAGTGTGCAACCTTCCCTTTATATCTGGCCTGAGTCCGTTAAAGAATCTCCGGGCCATAACTAACTCATCGTCATTACCTTGGTACAAATATCTCCGAAGTCTTGTAAAAACTCTCCCATAGGCTCGAACACTTAATTCACCTTGTTCTAGTCGCAAGAATTGATTCTCTAGTCGGTCACGCGTCTCTGGTGGAAAGTACTTTTGGTCAAACTCCCTCTTGAATATATCCCATGATATAGTCTGATATCGATAGCGAGAAACCACGCTATCCCACCATGCAAGAGCATCTTCTTCTAGGAATTTGACTGCGATTGGTCTTCTAAATTCCTCTGGACATCTTGACATTTCAAAGTTAGTCTCCAATTCTCTTATCCATGTGTCTGCTAGGACCGTGTTCGGATCTCCTTTGAACTTGGGAAGTCCTAGATTCCTCATCATCGTCACTAATTTTAAAAAGTGATCTGATGAAGTTTCTGCTGATTGATTTCCTTGGTTTTGCTGCTGCTGCTGAATCATGTGGTTCAAAATATCTTGAATCATCTTAAGTGTTTGTTGGGTCTCTAGTACATTCGGCTCTCTCGGGCCTTCTCCACGAACTTGGTCTCCTCTTGGCATGTTCTGGTTCAAATTGGCAGTAAACTGACCATTCGATGAAAATCCTGGTGCTGGCTGGTACATATTCTCCGGCGGATTGTACCGAGTTGAACGTAATGGTGTATATCTCGGCGTCGCGACAGGTACATCCCATTCAGGCATAAACATGTTTGGTTCGAATATGCCTGGAAACGATTCCTCCTCTTGGGCATCCCCAAAATGCGGACCCCATTCCTCCGGACCAAACTGTTGACTTGAACCCCTCCCTGTGTCTGGTGAAAAGTGCATCGATCTAGACCTTTTGGATCCTTGACCAGACATCTGCATCCACGATCAACAAAGGGTTTACTTAATCCCATCTAACCCTAAGTGATGAACGAACCGGATTATCCTAAGTGTCTACTGCGACCATTTTGACTCGATAAAATCTGAAAACGCAAGTAATATATAGCATCATAACCATGCTCTGATACCACCGTTGTAACGCCCCGAACCGCCGTATGGTCGGGTGGACCACGGACGGCACCGGGACGCCACTATGGAAACGTTCACCAACGATCCGGCCGGGTGCAAGAACGAATCAGGACCCTTTGGCCAGTCCACCGGTGAGGTTCCCGACCACACGATACATCCTTAAGGCTTTGCAACCCTACAGACACGCCGTGCGTTGAGCCGACTCAGACAAAGTCTATATCAATACCACTCGCCCGATTAAAAGAAATCTGAATACTTTATTAGGTGAAAAGAGTTTATTACAAAACCGATACCAAAAGATCTTAGAGTTCTTGGATAAGGCCTAGTGCCAAAGTTTGATTCAAAGTAAAACATACTTGTATTTTACAATAGACACAAAATAAAACTACTCCGGGTTCCTATCGTTCACCACGCCCTCTAGTTCCCTCTAGGGTTTCCTGCAACACAAATTATTATCATAAGTAATCTAGTATTACTTAGTGAGCTAATGGTTCCTGCAAAGAGATTAGCCCCAATCCCAAACCCCAATAACATACAACATGCAAGCAAGCAATCAACAAACACTCAACAACAATCAGAGAATGGCATGCGGAAGATAATGAGCTACGCAAATTCATCTAACAAGCAAATACCACAACATGCAACAATATGCAACAACATGCATGCAACAACATGCAACAACACAAACTTGAATAAAAACAAGAAGTTTTAAACAAGTTTAATTTATGGGCCCGGTATGCTTCCTTTCCTTAACACCCCTTTAAACTACCGCATTACAACCACAAAGGCATGTAACCGGACTTCACTCAGAGCCACACCATCGTGTAGACAGCTTCGGCCAGGGTAGCGAGTCCAGTAACCTCGGAGCTCTTCGTAACCAACCATACAAACACACGAACATGGGTTGCATGTCGCGGCTGCATGTGGTACGGAATAGGAAGGACAGCCATACCCCAATCTTACTACGCTAGCCGGAATTTCTCGCGGACTACAACGCATTAAGACTTCACCAAAGTTGATACTTGAGTTTTTATGGTTTTTAAGCTCATAATTTTACAAGTATCTTAA
The DNA here is from genome assembly GCF_030686135.1 of Camelina sativa. Taxonomy (NCBI): domain Eukaryota; kingdom Viridiplantae; phylum Streptophyta; class Magnoliopsida; order Brassicales; family Brassicaceae; genus Camelina; species Camelina sativa. The sequence goes on along the minus strand of NC_141892.1, from coordinate 13,848,134 downwards.
CTTAGTTACCACCCTTGTTACTAGAACATTTCGAACTAGCAACCGGTGTAACCTCACAGCGCATGCATTTAAACAAGAAAATCACAAAAAAAATTCAAGTAAAAATGCAACTAAATGCGCATGCAAACCGTGCACTAGATGGATGTCTTTAATCCCCATCTAGCCCGGCGAAATATGTTCCTAAACTCACAGTAAACCGTCGAGGATCGGTCTCCCTTGATGAGCTTTACTCGCGGCACACTCGGATGTCTTCCTTGTTGAAAACGATTTCCTTGTCGTTTCACCTCGCGGTCGATAGTCGATAGTCTTGGCTTGCTTCTTCTCTTCTTTCTTTCTTTCCCTCGCGGCAATACTCTTCTTCCTTCTCTCTCGCGGACTTGCCTTCTCTTTTCTCTCTTCTCTCTCGCTCAACTTCTCTCTCAATTTTCTCTCCTTACCCCTTTGTAACTTTGTGCGAAAATGAGATAAGTGAGGCTCCATTTATAGAGAGCTTGGACGGTGGAGGCAACCAATGCATGCGATTCTTTTCTCTTTCTCTTAGTGCATGTGATTTCACAAGTGTGAGAGTTTAGCATCAACACTTGGCTACTAAGCTCCACTTCCTCCACTTGATTTCTTTAATCTCCCACTAATTCTCCATTATCTCCTCTTGATTTAAATAATCTTAGTGGAAAATCTCACTTTGAATTTTTTAATCTTCCATGAATAAAATATTCAACTCCAGTAGTGGGCTCCTTCCCACCTTTGGTTCACGTCCGCGTACGTTCTTGATCGTTCGGCTTCATCCATTACGTTCGTTCGTGCACGTACATCCGGTACGGTACATGGTACATGGTACCATCGACCATCTCTCGATTCGTCCAGAATTTTTTGGACATTACTTCCGTAATTCTTCTACTCTCCTTCCTTGCCTTCCATTCGTGTCCCTTGCACGTCCTTGGACCAGGGATTTTTATTTTGAATTTTACCCCTTGGTGAGGGTCATTAGCCCTACCTTCCTCCATGGAAGGAGATAAAAGATTAACAGTACCACACGGACCAAGAATCTTAAATTATGATATTATATTGTAGAGTTCCGGATCTATATCCTTCTCTGGTATTTCAGCACAAATAATCATATCAATTATATCAGCTGTTGGGAACTTATAGTAAGGATTCATCCATACGATAATATGACCATGCAAAAGACTCCTCTTTTGAAACTCTACTATATACATAGCTGCATAATAATTTAAATATTTAGTATATGATATATAATTGTATTATAAGAATAATAGTCACTCTTTAGGAATTATTATTATTTCTGAAAAAGAAAAGAAGATATAGAATTTAAAACTTGAAACTGTTTTCCCAAATATATGTCTTCTGGTGATGTCATCCATTAGATTCTCAAGTTTGATCTTGAATACTTTGCAAATGGTGTTTGGCCTACCTTTAGCCTTTAGCTTCCTCTCATTTACAAATCTTGTGATTTATGGGCATTTAGGATAACATGTGAATGTAATAAACAGGTCTGGAAAACCAAACTTCTTACATGTAGTCATTGCATCAAGGTAGCTCTACCGCATATACCTTGGACCACCAGTAAAAGAAGAGGGTAGTACGAAAGAGTCTCCTTGATTGCTTTGATCATCATCAACGGCTTTTGCTGCTTTCCTCAAATCTTCTTTGTATGTCCTTCGGAGTTTCTTTTGCTTTTTTTCAAAAACCCAAGCCTAATTGTTTCGATCATGGTATCAGCATCAACAACAAAACTGTTGTAGTAAATGCTTTGATCTTAGTAGCATATACTTCTCATTTTTCCTTTCTTGAAGCATAAACGCAAATCACTGTCTCATGCTTATATCCTTTTGCGCCTTTTTTTTAATCCTTTTTCTTTGTCTGTTTCTTTGATTTTTTGTTACTGGTTAACTTTGTCTTTTTAATATCAAGCCTGTAGCCATCTTCTCCTCTTGGAAACAACAAAGGATACTGTAGAGCTATATATGCTACATGACATTCATGGATCCTTAGTAATTTTCCGCTACTTTTTTTAAGAACAATATCTCGCTTATCCATATCTTCATTGATATCTCCTGGAATCAATGCAACAACTTCAGAGTCTGGTGACACCCCGGTTTCAGAGACTTGCGGAGAGTTTTAAAAGAATTGACTTGGCCACCTACGTCACCAAAGTGCACTTATATTTTCGGTCAAGGGTCCTGAAACTAGTATCTTTCTTGTGTGTGTGTGATGGAATGTGAATGAATGATATGATGATGAACAATGGTGAAAGCAAGGTGTTTCAATTCCCCTTATGCAGTTGTAGTATAAGAGGTGTCAATCCAATCTGAGTGTTTGCAATCAATCAGGATGTGCATATATGTCTAAGTCAAGCCAAATATTAAGGATGTTTGTCACTAACAATCCTATGATGAAATGTAAAATGCAGAATGTAAAAGCTACTAGAACTAGGTGCTAAATGTAAATGAAACAGAATGATTATAACAGTTATGAAGCTAGAACAGAAATAGAAACTATGGTAATGAACTAATACAAGGCAATTAATAAACAGGACACTAAGTAAATGCAACAGAAATGCAACTTGAATGAGACAAGAGATAAGACAGGACAACTACAAAGCATAAACGAAACTTCTGGGGATGAACTCGAGCAAACACTCGATCGAGTGTAGATCGGGTGCAGGGTCGAGCTGGACAAATCCGGAAAACAGAGCAATGAAAGAAAACAGAGCAATGCAAGAAAAACAGAGCAATACAAAAGCAAATCAAACAACGATCAAACAACAGGATTTAAAATAGGAAATCAATAAACAAGGAAGGTCTTGAGGAGGGATTCATGGGCTGGACTATGATTGAGGTCATCTAACTTGGTCAACAAATCTCAAACAACTTGTAGCTAATCTCTAGACATATATTTCTAAGACATGTTTAATCCACTCTCATGGCAAGAAACAATCAAACTCATGCATCTCTAGACTTGTTCTCACAAAGTAAAGAATCTACACAAGTAGGCATTAAGCAATATGTCAAATACCAAACAAGACTTCTAATCTCTTAGCAAGCCTAATGGTAAACTCTAGATCTAGCCTTATCTATGCTCCTTAGACATTGGTGTGATGCTAAGATGCTTGAAATCAGATCCTACCCTCTCAGTTATAGGACCAGCATTAAGAACATCTAGCCTAGAAGAGATCTACAACAATCAAGCTTGAACAAATCAAACAAACCTCAAACACAACCCAGCCTAACCCATCCTCAAGATCCTAAGCAACTACTCACAAGAACACATGATGAACATCAAAGTCATAAACCCAGAAAATGATGAAACTTGCATGATTAGATAGATAAAGCAAAGATCTACAATATTGAAGAAGGAATCAAACAAGAATTCTTAATATCTTGAAAGTTATGGAACCGACAAAATCCAAGAATTCTTTGTTTTTCTCCTTCAAGGAGGTACAAGATCTAAAATATAAAAGTGCAAAAGGAATAATTCCCCAAAAGGGTAAAAACTAGGTTTTTGACTCTCTAAAAAGCTGGACTCATGGTGGCTGCAGGGTACAAGACCTTTAAATAGAAAAAGTAGAGGAAGCCCTAAAAATGCTAAAAGACAAAATAGCCAGGCGGCTCGGCCAACTCGACCCGGTGCTCGGTCGAGTGACCGGTCGAGTTGGGTTTTCTTGTGCTCCTTCCACTCGGTCGAGTCACTCTCAGCACACGGTCGAGTGTCTGGTCGAGTGGGCAGTCGAGTGGGACTCCGGACCTTGGTTCTCCAGCCTTAACTCCTTTGCTTTCTCCTCATGATTGCTTCACTTCTCCTCAGCATTGCTTCCATGCTCCTTAGGATCCAAAATCACCTGTTTATGCATGAAAAGATGCAAATGCAATGCAACTACACTCTAATGCAAGAACAATCTTAAAACTATGCAATAATGGTCAAAAAGGATAGCAAAGGATGCAAAAGATGTGAATATATTAAGGGAAAACAGGGTAAAATATGTGAACATCAACACCCCCAAACTTAGTCTTTGCTTGCCCTCAAGCAAATAAACAAGACATAAGAAGGTAGGTGAGGGTTGAAAGTGGGATCTCAGCTCCTAAAGCTTGCAAATAAACCAGCTAGAATCAATGTCCAAGTTACTAGTACTATGATGCAAGTTGAATGAGCTGTACTTAAAGATTTTAGACAAGCATATCACAACCTTTACTGATTTGAGCCTTAGATATCCACATGCATTCAAATCAACAATCTCCTTTAACATTCATTAATCAAGAACATGAATCAATTCTATGCAATGTTTAAACTCATTTGGCTTGGAGATAAAGGTTTAGAGACAATGATGGTCTCTTTTTAGAGTGGGGCTTAAAAATATCAAGGTTCTCTCATAAAAATGGATTGAGCTTTAGAAGAATGCTAAAGGTAAGAACACTTAGACACATACAAGAACAAAACCTTGTCTACCCAAAAGTAACCCAAGTGTTTGATCCTATCATTCTAAGCCCAAATGATCCTAGTTCTACCCTTTATCTTCTTCTCTTCTCAAATACCCTTTTCTCTTTTGTTTTCAAGCCTTAGGAGAGGTTTCTTATTTGATTTTTCTAGTGGAATGGGAGATTCTTACTTATTTGCTATGGTTCTCTTTTCTTCTTATTCTTAAGACATAAAAGCATTTTGCTATACTCTTCTTTTTCTTTCTTTCTTTTCTTTGACTGAAACCAGCTTTAAATAATGTCATACTTCCCATTCTTTCACTAGACTTTGATTTTACTTAAACACATTCCCCTCCTAAAGACTCTAACCTTTTCTTTCTCTTTTCCTCTTTTCTTTTCTTTCTTTTTCAAACAACCAAATCCCAACCTAACAATGAAATCACCTAGTCCTATCTAGTTTGGAAAATGCAAACTAGAACTACACAAGGCATTATTCTTGTCAGTTCAAACCTAACACTTTCTACCAAGCTCAATCCCAAAATAGGCCTTACACACTCAAGAATAAACATGGCTTGAAAGAAGGGTTGGTTAAGGGTATTGGAAACTGATTTTAATGATTCAATCAGATACTTGGATCAACAAGAGTGGTAAAAAGGAGAAAGATGATCCAAATATGTATATGGTATCCATGAGTCTAAAGCAATGCACAAACTGATAATTACAAGTCAATATTAGGTTCATATAAATAGGAAATGGCATCAAATCACAACATGCTTCAATTTAGACCAAATGCAATGCAGGAATTCAAGGCTTGGTTCAATCTTATGCTTCTAACTACTCAACTAGCATCAAAGTACTATTAACTTGGACATTGATCCTAGTTTACTGAATTAAACAAGCTAACAAGGCAAAACTCATCATAGATCCCTAATGCAAAGAATTAAAAGTCCTACATGAAACATGCTAAACAAGATGCTATTATGCAATGCAAACTACATGAACACTCTTTTTATAAAGATTTTTGCAAATTTTTTTCAAATTTTTAGGGGTTTTCTATGCCTTAGATGCTATGCAAATACTAACATGATGATGCTAAAAATTTGAAATAAGAAAACAAAACACAATGTCAAATGCTATCTCAAACCCTCCCCCAAACTTAAATCACACAGTCCTCTGTGTGAAAGAAATTTGTAAGAGGATTTAAGATAAGAAAACAAAACACAATGTCAAATTCTATGATATTTACAAGTGAAGGTGATAGTGGTACCTCAAGGATTGGAGAAGAAGCTGTCCACATCCTCATTCATGCTGTCAAATGTGTATTTGGGGTCTGGTTGGTGACTTCGAGAAGGTGATTGGGGCAGCTCGACGATGCCAACCGACTGGGAGTCGGTCGAGTACGTGCTCGAGTGGGAGGGTCGAGCTGGACTGCGAATCTCCTTTTCTTCTTCTAATTAAACTCCCTTGCTTCCCTGACCATGAAAACACCAAAACAAATATCAAAATAACAAAATCCTAATCATTATGTACAGGGATACCTTAGGGACTTCCTCCCTAGTGAGCTTGTTTAATGTCACTAAGCTTGACTTTTGATGCCTTTTGAGGCTTGAGGAGCATCCTAGAGAAGCATTGTGCACTTCTCAGGTGTTTCCTTTTCTCCCAAATACTTCTTAACTCTTTGACCATTGACTGTGAACTCACTACCATCCTTGTTGAGAAGTGTGACAGCTCCAAATGGTAGGATCTCCTTTATCTCAAAAGGGCCTCCCCATCTACTTTTCAACTTCCCAGGGAATAACTTGAGTCTTGAATTGTAAAGCAAAGCTTGGTCTCCAGCCTGTAGGTCTTTGATGAGAATCTTCTTATCATGGAAGGCTTTAGTTCTTTCCTTGTAGATTTTGGAGTTTTCATAAGCTTCCTATATGATTTCCTCAAGCTCATGCAATTCAAGCCTTCTCTTAGCTTGTGCTGTCTCTAGATCCAAGTTCAAAAGTTTGATTGCCCATAGGGCTTTGTACTCAACTTCAACTGGGAGATGGCAAGACTTGCCATAGACTAGTTGGAATGGGGTTCTTCCTATAGGTGTCTTGAAAGCTGTTCTATAGGCCCAAAGTGTTTCATCAAGTTTACTAGACCAATCCTTTCTTGTTGCTCCTACTATTCTTAATAGAATGGCCTTGATTTGTTTGTTTGACACTTCAACTTGCCCACTTGTTTGAGGGTGGTAGGCTGTAGACACCTTGTGTTTAACTCCATACTTCCTTAGCATTCCTTCAAAGATCTTGTTGATGAAGTGTGTTCCTCCATCACTAATCACAGCCCTTGGAATTCCATACCTTGGGAAGATTATGGTCTTAAAAAGTTTAAGAACCACTTTGTGATCATTAGTAGGGCTGGCAATAACCACTTTGATATTTGTTTTGGTGTTTTCATGGTCAGGGAAGCAAGGGAGTTTAATTAGAAGAAGAAAAGGAGATTCGCAGTCCAGCTCGACCCTCCCACTCGAGCACGTACTCGACCGAGTCCCAGTCGGTTGGCATCGTCGAGCTGCCCCAATCACCTTCTTCAAGTCACCAACCAGACCCCAACTACACATTTGACAGCATGAATGAGGATGTTGACAGCTTCTTCTCCAATCCTTGAGGTACAACTATCACCTTCACTTGTAAATATCATAGAATTTGACATTGTGTTTTGTTTTCTTATCTTAAATCCTCTTACAAATTTCTTTCACACAGAGGACTGTGTGATTTAAGTTTGGGGGAGGGTTTGAGATAGCATTTGATGTTGTGTTTTGTTTTCTTATTTCAAATTTTTAGCATCATCATGTTAGTACTTGCATAGCATCTAAGGCATAGAAAAACCCTAAAAATTTGAAATTTTTTGCAAAAATCTTTATAAAAAAAGAGTGTTCATGTAGCTTGCATTGCATAATAGCATTTTGTTTAGCATGTTTCATGTAGGATTGTATATTATTTGCATTAGGGATCTATGATGAGCTTTGCCTTGTTAGTTTGCTTGATTCACTAGACTAGGGTCAATGCCCAAGTTAATAGTACTTTGATGCTAGTTGAGTGGTTAGAAGCATAAGATTGAACCAAGCCTTGAATTCCTGCATTGCATTTGGTCTAAATTGAAGCATGTTGTGATTTGACACCATTTCCTACTTAGAAGAACTTAATATTGACTGTTAAATATCAATGTGTGCATTGCTTTAAACTCATGGATACCATATACATATTTGGATCATCTTTCTCCTTTTTACCACTCTTGTTGATCCAAGTAGCTGATTGAATCATTAAAATCAGTTTCCAATACCCTTAACCAACCCTTCTTTCAAGCCATGTTTATTCTTGAGTGTGTGAGGCCTTTTTGGGATTGAGCTTGGTAGAAAGTGTTAGGTTTGAAATGACAAGAATAATGTCTTGTGTAGTTCTAGTTTTCATTTTCCAAACTAGATAGGACTAGGTGATTTCATTGTTGGGTTTGGGATTTGGTTGTTTGAAAAAGAAAGAAAAGAAAAGAGGAAAAGAGAAAGAAAAGGTTAGAGTCTTTAGGAGGGGAATGTTTTTAAGTAAAATCAAAGTCTAGTGAAAGAATGGGAAGTATGATATTGTTTAAAAATGGTTTCAGTCAAAGAAAATAAAGAAAGAAAAAGAAGAGTTTAGCAAAATGCTTTTATATCTTAAGAATAAGAAGAAAAGAAAACCATAGCAAATAAGTAAGAATCTCTCATTCCACTAGAAAGATCAAATAAGAAACCTCTCCTAAGACTTTAAAATCAAAAGAGAAAAGGGTGAAAGAGAAGAGAAGAAGTTAAAGGGTAGCACTAGGATCAATTGGGTTTAGATTGATAGGATAAACACTTTGGGTGCCTTTGGGTAGAAAATGTTTTGTTCTTGTATGTGTCTAAGTGTTCTTACCTTTAGCATTCTTCTAAAGCTCAATCCATTTTTATGAGAGAACCTTGATATTGATAAGCCCCACTCTAAAGAGAGACCATCATTGTCTCTAAACCTTTTACTACCAAGCCAAATGAGTTTAAGCATTGCATATAATTGATTCATGTTCTTGATTAATGAATGTTAAAGGAAATGGTTGATTTGAATGCATGTGGACATCTAAGGCTCAAATCAGTAAAGGATGTGATATGCTTGTCTAAAATCTTTAAGTACAGCTCATTCAACTTGCATCATAGTACTAGTAACTTGGACATTGATTCTAGATGGTCTATTTGCAAACTATAGGAGCTGAGATCCCACTTTCAACCCTCACCTACCTACTTATGTCTTGATTATTTGCTTGAGGGCAAGCAAAGACTAAGTTTGGGGGTGTTGATGTTCATATATTTTACCTTGTTTTCCCTTAATATATTCACATTTTTTGCATCTTTTGCTATCCATTTTGACCATTATTGCATAGCTTTAGGACTGTTCTTGCATTAGAGTTTAGTTGCAGTGCATTTGCATCTTTTCATGCATAAACAGGTGATTTTGGAGCTTAAGGAGCATGGAAACAATGCTGAGGAGAAGTGAAGCAATCATGAGGAGAAAGCAAGAGAGCTAAGGCTGAAGAACCAAGGTCCGGAGTCCAACTCGACTGCCCACTCGACCAGACACTCGACCGTGTGCTGAGAGGGACTCGACCGAGTGGGAGGAGCACAAGAGGAGCCAACTCGACCAGTCACTCGACCGAGCACCAGGTCGAGTTGGTCGAGCCGCCTGACTATTTTGTCTTTTAGCGTTTTTAGGGCTTCCACTACTTTTTTTATATAAGGGCTTGTACCTACAGCCACCAAGAGAGTCCAGCTTTTTAGAGAGTCAAAAACTTAGTTTTTACCTTTTTTAGAATTATTCCTTTTGCACTTTTATTTTCTTAGATCTTTTACTTCTTTTAAAAGGAAAAAAATACTAAATTCTTCAATATTTTTGATTTCATAACTTTCTTAATATTGAAAATTTGAGTTTGGTTCTTTCTTCAATATTGTAGATCTTTGATTTATCTTTCTAATGATTCAAGTTTCAGTATTTTCTGGGTTTATGACTTTATTGTTCATCATGTATGCTTGTGAGTAGTTGCTTAGGATCTTGAGGATGGGTTAGGTTGGGTTGTGTTTGAGGTTTGTTTGATTTGGTCAAGCTTGATTGTTGTAGATCTCTTCTAGGCTAGATGTTCTTAATGCTGATCCTATATCTGAGAGGGTAGGATCTGATTTCAAGCCTCTTAGCATCACACCAATGTTTAAGGAGCATAGATAAGGCTAGATCTGGAGACTATCATTAGGCTTGCTAAGAGATTAGAAGTCTTGTTTGATTTTTGACATATTGCTTAATGCCTGCTTGTGTAGATTCTTTACTTTGTGAGAACAAGTCTAGAGATGCATGAGTTTGATTGTTTCTTGCCATGAGAGTGGATTAAACATGACTTAGAAATATATGTCTAGAGATTAGCTCAAGTTGTTTGAGATTTGTTGACCAAGTTAGATGACCTCAATCATAGTCCAGCCCATGAATCCCTCCTCAAGACCTTTCTAGTTTATTGATTTCTTAGCTTAAATCTTGTTGTTTGATTGTTGTTTGATTCGTTTTGGTATTGCTCTGTTTTTCTTGTGTTGCTCTGTTTTGCGTATTTGTCCAGCTCGACCCTGCACTCGATCAGCACTCGATCGAGTGCTTGCTCGAGTTCCAACCCAGAACTTGTGTTTATGATTTGTGTTTGTCCTGTTTCACCCTAGTTGCATTTCTGTTGCATTCATTTAGTATCCTGTTCATTACTTACCTTGCATTAGTTCAATACTTGCATTTCCATAGTTTATATTTCTGTTTGTCATAATCACTCTGTTCCATTTGCATTTAGCTCCTAGTTCTTGTAGTTTTACTTTCTGCACTTTCCATTTCATCATAGGATTGTTAGTGACAAACAACCTTTACATCTGGCTTGACTTAGACTCATATGCACATCTTGATTGTTCACAAACACTGAGATTGGATTGACACCTCTTATACTACAACTGCATAAGGGGAATTGAAACACCCTGCCATCCATTCATTCATAAGTCATCATTCCATACATCATCACCACAACCAACAAAATAATCTGTTTCATCTATCCTCATTCTGGACAAATGATCAGCTACTCCATTCTTTATCCCTTTCTTATCAACTATTTCCATGTCAAACTCTTGGAGAAGCAAAATCCATCTCAACAACCTTGGTTTTGTGTCCTTCTTTGAGTAGATGTGCCTCAAAGCAGCATGATCAGTGTACACAATTACCTTGGACCCTACTAAGTAACTTCTGAATTTTTCAAAGGCAAAGACCACTGCTAGAAGCTCTTTCTCTGTTGTTGAATATCTTCCTTGATTTTCATCCAAGGTCCTACTTGCATAGTGAATAACATGCAGCTTCTTATCTTTCTTCTGTCCCAGAACTATTCCTACTGCAAAGTCTGAAGCGTCACACATAATCTCAAATGGAAGATCCCAGTTTGGAGCTTGGACTATTGGAGCTGATATCAAAGCAGCCTTGATCTCCTTGAAAGCCTTCAAGCAATCTTCATCAAAGTTGAACTCAGTCTCCTTGCAAAGCAACCTTGTCAATAGCCTAGCTATCTTTGAGAAGTCCTTGATGAACCTTCTATAAAATCCAGCATGACCAAGAAAGCTTCTTATGTCCTTGACTGTTTTTGGTGGTTGAAGTTGAACCATGACTTCAATTTTTGCTTTGTCAACTTCAATACCCTTCTCTGAAATCTTATGACCAAGAACTATCCCTTCTTCAACCATGAAGTGACACTTTTCCTAATTCAAGACTAGATTTGTCTCCTCACATCTCTTTAAAACCCTGCATAGATTAGTAAGACAAGAAGAAAAGGAATCTCCATAGACAGAGAAGTCATCCATAAAAACTTTAACCACATCCTCAATAAGATCAGAGAAGATTGACATCATGCACCTTTGAAAGTTAGCTGGAGCATTACATAATCCAAATGGAATCCTCCTATATGCAAAGGTACCATATGGACATGTGAATGTTGTCTTCTCTTGATCATTGGGATGAATAGGAATTTGGAAAAATCCAGAATATCCATCCAAGAAACAGTAATGGGTATGATTGGCTAATCTTTCCAACATTTGATCAATAAATGGAAGAGGAAAATGATCTTTCCTAGTAGCAGAATTAAGCTTCATATAATCAATGCACATTCTATATCATGTTATGGTTCTAGTGGGAATTAACTCATCACGATCATTCTTTATTACAGTGATTCCCCCTTTTTTAGGGACACAGTGGACTGGTGAGACCCAAGTACTATCAGAAATAGGATAGATCACACCAGCTCCAAGCAATTTTAGAATCTCTTTTTTTACTACTTCCTTTAGGTTGGGGTTAAGCCTTCTTTGAGGTTCAATACTAGAGTAGGATTCATTTTCAAGGTGGATTCTATGCATGCAGAGACTAGGTGAAATTCCTTTAATGTCATCCAAAGTATAACCAATAGCTTTTCTAAACTTCATTAGCTCAACAACTAGCAAATCAAGCTCTTTCCTACCCAAGTTAGCATTTACTATCACAGGATAAGTAGAGTTCTCACCTAAAAAAACGTACCTTAGCCCAGATGGGAGAGGTTTTAGCTCTACTTTTGGTGCTTTCAGTTCAGACCAGTCGTCTGTGGAGGACTCGGCAGTGCACTCGGTCGAGTAGTGTTGGTGCTCGGTCGAGTAGGTGGTCGAGCTATCTGTATTTGCTGTTTGAACTGACCAGACTTCCTCTCTTAATGCTGGTAACCCCTCAAAAACCTCTGGATGGTGTGATTCTCTACAGGAGTCAATATATCTTCATAGGCCTTGGTTTCTTTATGGATGAACCCTTCCTCTCCATTTTTGGTCAAAACAGTTCTAAGGTGATCTTGTTCTGCTAGCTCTTCCATCAATTCTCCTGATAATTTGTCCAACTCTTCAACCCAAAAGACTTGTCCTCCAATTGTTGGTTTCTTCATAGCCTCTACAATGTCAAATGTCATTCTGAGGTCCTCTCCCAAGTTGAGATCAATCTTCCCTTGTCTCACATCAATTATTGCTCCTGCTGTAGCCAGGAAAGGTCTCCCCAAGATCAAAGGATCTTTTGGTTCTTCATCCATTTCCAAGACTACAAAGTCTGTTGGGACTTCCACTGCTCCAACTCTAACTGGTAGATCTTCCAAAACACCATGTGGTAATCTTATTGATCTATCAGCTAAGATCAGGGAGATGTTGCATGGCTTATACCTTGTAAACCCTAGGCGCTTAGCAACTGATAGAGGCATTAGGCTTACTGAGGCTCCCAAATCACAAAGGCATCTATTGAAGGTTAAGGGCCCTATAGAGCAAGGTAGAGTAAAGGAACCAGGATCTCTTAGCTTTTGAGGGTTCACTTGCTTTTGGATTATGGCACTACACTCATGGCTGAGAATCACCATCCCTTGAACTTCTTTGATCCTTTCCATCACAGCATCTTTCAAGAATTTTTGGTAAGGAGGGATCATCACAAAGGCATCTATTAGAGGCATCCTAAGCTCAATCTTTCTAACTTATTTGTCAAACAATGCCTTGTATTTTTCAACCATCTGTTTCTTAAATCTTCCTGGGAAAGGTAGTGGAGGCTTGTAAGGAGGAGGAATGAACCGGACTTCTTTTTCTTTGGAGGTAACTGGATTGATTTTCTCCTGAGTAGCTGCTCGATCGGGTACTCGAACACCTACTCGGTCGAGTGAGTGGTCGAGTGGTGCGTCGAATTCAACGGTGTTTTCATTCTGAGTCTCTTCTTGTTAGAAACCCTCCCCTTCCTGAATTCCACTGTCCTTAGTGTTGGGATGTGCTCCTAGTCGTGCTGGTAAGACTCTTCCACTGCGAAGATTGATAGCATTGGCAAATTCAGTAGTTTGCACAATAGCTTTGCCCTTGTGATGGTCATGCTTTGGGGCAAAAGCTTGTTGATTTTCCATAGTCATAATCCTGGAAGTCAGTGTGTCAAACTTGGCATGAAGTTCACTGTAAATATCTTCTATCCTCTTGTTCAGCTCAGCAATTCTGTTTGCTGCCTCAATCTTCCCATTGGTTTGCCCAATCAACAGCTGTTGTAGCATTGCTCTTAGGTCTTGTTCCTGGCCTTGGTTAGTCTGAAACCCTGGTGGGGGACACAATTGGGGCTGGAACACCTGTTGTTGCTGCTTGGGTATATAGTTTTGTTGCTGTTGAGGTTGTTGAGGCTGTTGAGGGGGGTAGAATTGATCTTGTGGGTTAGCCACATTGTTACTCCTATAAAAGAGATTGTTATTCTTGAATCCTCCTTGGTTGTAACCTTTGAATCCTTCCTGGTTTTGCATGTAGCACAACTCAGCAAACTCCCTATCTCCTTCTTGGACTGAAGCTTCTTCTTCACTAATGAAGTGGATTGTCTGTGATTGGCTTAGTAGGATCTTGTCAAGCTTCTCATTGATCATCTTCAAATCCTTCTTGTACTTGTCCTCTTGATCAGTAGATGTGGACCTTATTGTTCTGTCATAGTCCTCATTATAATTTCCATCAGACTAAGCAAGGTTCTCAACCAATTCCCATCCTTCTTCCACATTCTTGTTGAGGAAGTTTCCATTTGAAGTTGTATCAAGAAGCATTCTTATTTTGGGAAACACTCCTCTGTACAAAGTGCTGAGCAAAGACTCATTGCTGAATCCATGGTGGGGACACTGAGTTTGGAATCCTTTAAATCTCTCCCATGCCTCACAAAAACTTTCATTATTTCTCTGTGCAAAACCTGAGATTTCATTCCTCAACCTAACAGTCCTTGCATTGGAGAAGAACTTGGCCAGAAAAGCTTTCTTGCATGCATCCCATGTGGTTATTGCTCCAGTAGGAAGAGTCTTCTCCCAGAGATGAGCTTTGTCTCCAAGGGAAAATGGGAATAGCCTTCACTTGAAGCCATCTTCACTCACTCCATTGATTTTTGTGAGTCCACATATCCTGTCAAACTCATCAAGGTGATCTAGAGGATCCTCCATTGGCAACCCATGAAATTTGTTGGCTTGTATCATGGAGATCAATCCACTCTTGATTTCATAATTATTATTGGCAACTGCAGGAGGCACAATACCAGCTCTTTGGTTGTGTGTGTTAGGTGCATCCCCAGCACCAATGTTCCTTGCCCTTGGAGGTTGTTGATCTTGTTGCTCCATTAGCACTTGTTGTTCTTGTTCCTGATTGATTCTTGTTCTCTGCTGTCTCAGGTCTCTTGGTGGTCGGTTGATGTGATCAAGGAGTCTCTGAAGATTGTGATGACCCTTGGATCTTGTTTGCATCAACAGACTCGAGTACAGACTCGGACAGGCACTCGGTCGAGCGCAGGCTCGAGTGGATGGTCGATTCGACTGGGAGGTGAGGTCTATTTGTATCCGGCTTCTGACTCAATCACGAACTCGAGCACACACTCGGTCGAGTGGAGGTCGAGTTGGAGGTCGAGTTGGTACTTGAAACTCAATCACAAACAAGCAGTAGAAGAATCGAGATCAGTAGCGAACAAGGGGATAAAGGAACTTAATCTTAGACTAATATAGACCCTAATTGTCACAAATAAACACTCAAATGGGCAACGGCGCCAAATTGAAACTAGTATCTTTCTTTTGTGTGTGTGATGGAATGTGAATGAATGATATGATGATGAACAATGGTGAAAGCAAGGTGTTTCAATTCCCCTTATGCAGTTGTAGTATAAGAGGTGTCAATCCAATCTGAGTGTTTGCAAGCAATCAGGATGTGCATATATGTCTAAGTCAAGCCAAATATTAAGGATGTTTGTCACTAACAATCCTATGATGAAATGTAAAATGCAGAATGTAAAAGCTACTAGAACTAGGTGCTAAATGTAAATGAAACAGAATGGTTATAACGGTTATGAAGTTAGAACAGAAATAGAAACTATGGTAATGAACTAATGCAAGGCAAGTAATGAACAGGACACTAAGTAAATGCAACAAAAATGCAACTAGAATGAGACAAGAGATAAGACAGGACAACTACAAAGCATAACCAAAAGTTCTGGGGATGAACTCGAGCAAGCACTCTATCGAGTGTAGATCGAGTGCAGGGTCAAGCTGGACAAATCCAGAAAACAGAGCAATGCAAGAAAAACAGAGCAATACAAAAGCAAATCAAACAACGATCAAACAACAGGATTTAAACTAGGAAATCAATAAACAAGGAAGGTCTTGAGGAGGGATTCATGGGTTGTACTATGATTGAGGTCATCTAACTTGGTCAACAAATCTCAAACAACTTGAGCTAATCTCTAGACATATATTTCTAAGACATGTTTAATCCACTCTCATGGCAAGAAACAATCAAACTCATGCATCTCTAGACTTGTTCTCACAAAGTAAAGAATCTACACAAGTAGGCATTAAGCAATATGTCAAATACCAAACAAGACTTCTAATCTCTTAGCAAGCCTAATGGTAAACTCTAGATCTAGCCTTATCTATGCTCCTTAGACATTGGTGTGATGCTAAGATGCTTGAAATCAGATCCTACCCTCTAAGTTATAGGACCAGCATTAAGAACATCTAGCCTAGAAGAGATCTACAACAATCAAGCTTGACCAAATCAAACAAACCTCAAACACAACCCAGCCTAACCCATCCTCAAGATCCTAAGCAACTACTCACAAGAACACATGATGAACATCAAAGTCATAAACCCAGAAAATGATGAAACTTGCATGATTAGATAGATAAAGCAAAGATCTACAATATTGAAGAAGGAATCAAACACGAATTCTTAATATCTTGAAAGTTATGGAACCAACAAAATCCAAGAATTCTTTGTTTTTCTCCTTCAAGGAGGTACAAGATCTAAAATATAAAAGTGCAAAAGGAATAATTCCCCAAAAGGATAAAAACTAGGTTTTTGACTCTCTAAAAAGCTGGACTCCTGGTGGCTGGAGGGTACAAGGCCTTTAAATAGAAAAAGTAGAGGAAGCCCTAAAAATGCTAAAAGATAAAATAGCCAGGCGGCTCGGCCAACTCGACCCGGTGCTCGGTCGAGTGTCGGTCGAGTGACCGGTCGAGTTGGGTTTTCTTGTGCTCCTTCCACTCGGTCGAGTCACTCTCAGCACACGGTCGAGTGTCTGGTCGAGTGGGCAGTCGAGTGGGACTCCGGACCTTGATTCTCCAGCATTAACTCCTTTGCTTTCTCCTCATGATTGCTTCACTTCTCCTCAGCATTGCTTCAATGCTCCTTAGGCTCCAAAATCACCTGTTTATGCAAGAAAAGATGCAAATGCAGTGCAACTACACTCTAATGCAAGAACAATCCTAAAACTATGCAATAATGGTCAAAAAGGATAGCAAATGATGCAAAAGATGTGAATATATTAAGGGAAAACAGGGTAAAATATGTGAACATCAGGTCCTGAGAGAACTCCAGTGATAAGCGTGTTTGAGCTTGAGTAGTCCTAGGATGGGTGACCTTCCGGGAAGTTCTTGTCAGAACTGTGCGAGTGAGGACAAAACACAGGGAAAGATCATGTGGTGATTTATAGGGACGGTAACAAGTCTTTAAAATCTCCTGGACATAGCAAACCCTACCCAGAATAGCCCCTGGACGTAGCCAACCCTACTCAGAATAGCCCCGGACGCTACTTTGGAAATAGTCACCAATGTTTCGGCCGAGGTTCTAAAACTCATTTAGACCTTTAGGCAGTCCATCGATGATATTTCCACCACTTAGACATCACTTAGGCTTTGCAACCATCGTGACGTCTAAGTGTTGAGCCAACCTGGACTAGGTCACTTCAGCCATAACTCGCACACGAATATAAAACCGAATTTATATTAAATAAACTATTATTTCACATAACAAAAAAACTTATAGCGTTTGTGGCCATGCCTAATGCCAAAAAGATTTCACATAATTGTTTTAATGAAAAGATACATACTTTTTCTTTTACACAAAGACACAAAATAAAACTAATTCGGGCTCCTATCGTGCAACACATCCTCTAACTTCCCTCTAGTGGTTACCTGTAGGATAAAATTCTATCATAAGTAATCTAAGATTACTTAGTGAGTCTCAGGGGTTCCTACAGAAGATTAGATTCCCAATCACACCCCAAAACACAAGGAATCAATCATCACACAACAATCAATCAAACAATCAGAGAAAGCATGCGGAAGAAAGTAAGCAAAGCAAACAATCACAAGCAAGCAATCAATGCAACATGCAAAACTTGAATAAAAAGAAGTTTTTACACAAGTTTTACTAGGGCCCAGATATACCGCCTTCCATCCTTTCCCCTTTCTATCTCTGCATTGCAACCACAAAGGCATGCAACCAGAGGAAAACCTCAAATACACCTTCGTGTATATAGTATCGGCCAAGGTAGCGAGCCAAGACCAAGCTCATCAGAACAACATGCAAGACTATGACAAGCTGCATGTTGAAACGACTTCACAGGGAAGGTCGGACACATCTCCATTCTTAGTGCGCTTATGGCTGCTCAGACCTTCTCGTCATGAACGCCACGCACTAAGACCATTCACAATTAAGTTTTAAGTTTATGGTCTTAATGAACACATAAACCTTTAACAATAAACAAAACCTCACATGCAATAAATCAAGTAAACGGATCGACATCCACGTTTATGATTTACCATGGAATTCCTCTCACATGCAATGGATCAAACAAAAAGATCTCTATCAACGTTTGTGATCCACCATGGAATTCACCTCACATGCAATGTATCAAACAAATGGATCTCCATCCATGTTTGCGATCCACCATGGAGTTCACCTCACAAGCAATGGATCAAACAAACGGATCTCCATCCACGTTTGTGATTCGCCATGGAACCATTCTCAAGCATTTTCTTAAGTTTATGGATCTAAATATCACATAAACAACAAGAAAAAATGTGAGACCTCACATGCAATAGATCAAAGAAATGGATCGACATCAACGTTTATGATCTACCATGGATTTCACCAACCAAAATGCAAAACTTCAAGAAAAATAACAAGAAATCAAGAAGAATGCAACTATATGCACATGCAAGTCGACTCTAGTTTGGGTCTCCCAACACCAAACTAGATCGAAGATATGCTCCCTGAACTCAGAGATTTTCGCAGAGCTTCAGCTTCTCTAACTCGATTTCTTGCTTGCTTTAATGCTTCCTCTTGCGGACTTAGCAAACAACAACTCACTTCTCACACTTAGAAGGAAAACTCTATATTTCTCCACTCTCTCTCTCTCTCTCTCTCTCTCTCTCTCTCTCTCTCTCGCCAACAGCCTTTAGGCGTCACTCTAACTCTTTCTCCTCTCCAAGTGAGAAAGAGGAGTGCTTTATATAGAGAGTGTGGGCGAGCATTTGACACCCCGGTTTCTGAGACTTGCAGAGAGGTTTAAAAGAATTGATTTTGCCACCTATGTCACCAAAAGTGCACTTATCTTTTCAGTCAAGGGTCCTTAGAGAACTCCAGAGTTAAGCGTGCTTATGCTGGAGTAGTCTTAGGATGGGTGATCTTCCGGGAAGTGACTGTTGGAACTGTGTGAGTGAGGACAAAACACAAGGAAAGATCATGTAGTGATTTGTAGGGAAGGTAGCAAGTCTTTAAAACCTCCCGGACATAGCAAATCGGTCGTCAGACATTGATGGGCTCACGAGCCTAGTGAGAGAACGTGAGGCCCATTAAGGAAGGTGGGCCCATGGACTGAGATTGGACATGGGGCCCACTTAGAGGTGGCGTTCGGGGCGTTACAAGTGGTATCATAGCCAAACCCAGACGAGTATGGAATCGAGTGGGCTAACACCCTTGGGGGTGACGGTTTTGGTGCGCAACGAGGACGTTGCAATCTGTTAGTGGGGGTGAATTGTGACACCCCGTTTCAGAGACTTGCGGAGAGGTTTAAAAGAATTGATTTAGCCACATATGTCACCAAAAGTGCAATTATCTTTTCGGTCCAAGGTCCTGAGAGAACTCCACAGTTAGCGTGCTTATTCTGGAGTAGTCTTAGGATGGGTCACCTTCCGGCAAGTGATTGTCGGAACCATGTGAGTGAGGACAAAACACAGGAAAAGATCATGTTGTGGTTTGTAGGGACAGTAACAAGTCTTTGAAACCTCCCGGACGTAGCGAACCGGCCGTCGGATATGGATGGGCTCACGGGCCTAGTGAAAGGACGTGGGCCCATCAAACTTTAATATAAAACTAACAAAAAAATCAATTAAACCATAAATAATACAGATTTTAGATATACATTTAACTCACAATTTAATATGAACTGAACAAAATATCCCAATTAAACCCTACATAAAACACATTCAATCAAACAAATTTTACTCACACTTGAATATAAAATTGATAATATTATTTCCAACTAAACCACTAGTAAAACACTTTGAATCATTTAAATTTAACGGACACTTTAATATAAAACTAAAATAAATAAAAAAATCATTTAAGCACATTTAATAATATACATTTAACTCGCACATTAATATTAAAATTGAAATAAAATAAATTTTCATTAACTATATTTTTTACTCAATTTTATTCAATACACAATACATTATAATTAACTCTCATACTTTTTCGTTTCTAAACTGTAACTCTCATAACTTTCCTCCATATAAATACTCATTTTCTCATTCTCTCATTCTCTTTCACTTTTTTGTCAACTAAACAATAAATTCGAAAGTAACTCCAAGAATGGTAGCCCAAACCGGAGGAAAGGAGTTTACAAAAGAAGTATCATAGAGAAGAGAACGGGAAGACCAAGCAATGCAATCTGCCCGTTGATTTGATGAGCGAGAAATCTTCTACAGGAAAAACAGGGAAAGGACGTTCAGAGAAGGTGGAAATCATCTAGACGCTGGCCAGTCATTTGGGGCTTGAATCGTCGCGAGTAGTTCTGCACAATCCATCTCAATTTACTCACAAAAACCGTTGACGGCAAGGATACTCTCCATGGCCCAATTCAGGGCCTCCAACTCCGATTGAAGCAGGGAAGGACTTCGTCTAAGGCATCTAGCTCCCAACAACAAAGTCTCAGTATCACAAGCATAACACCACCATACCAAACCGGAATTAGGATCTGTGGCTTTCCAGGAGCCATCAAATTGATTGCAGGGACCCTGCCCTGACTCCCCACAGGATCCAAAGAATATAGTATACTTAAACCAGAAGACACCTCAACCTGAGACTGTGCCTCCTCCCATAATATTTTCTCACTAATAGCCTGATTAATGACCTCAACTAGCGCAAGCTGCTTGCCTTGAAAAACTTTTTTTTGTTTCTATCTTTCCAAATCAACCATAAAATCCAAGGTAACTAAAGTAGAGAAAGTGGATCCCCAGATTGAGGCGTCCATCTCCAATAGATACAATCGAAATTTGAAAACATTGAAAAGTAAGGAAAACCCTCTGGGGAAACCTGAACTGGAGACAATTCCCAAACTTGATCCGAGCGTGGGCATTCAAAAAGAGCATGGTTAATTGTCTCACATGCAGGCTCGCAACGTTTACATCGGGTATCACACTGAACACCACGATGAGCTAAATGTTTCGTCAATGGAGAGTACCAGATGCTATTTGCCAAAAAAATGCAAAATTTTAGATGGAACATATAGTTTCCAAGCATAGATTCATAAGTCAGTACAAGTTGGACCACACTCAACCTCTAGAGCCATATCTCTTGCGAAACCATAATCCGACTTCACCGAATATTTCCTGGATTATACATTTTTTTTTATCTTAGATATTATACATCTATTTTTTTGTTTTTTGTTGGTTGTTGTTGTTGTATGTGTTAAAAAAACACCTTAAATATCATTTTTTAAAAAATTCCAAAAATATAAAAACACAAAAGAAAAATAAATAAAATAAATGTTCATTCTCAAATAAGATAAAGAAAAAAATAAATGAGAATTCAATTACCAACTAATTTAATTTATAGAAACAAATATGTTAAAAAACAACAAATAACAAAACGTGAAACGCACCGAATTATACCTAGTTTTCAATATAGACAGGTTTTTTAAAATAATATCATTTAAAAATATGTATATATATATATATATATATTAAATGGGAAAAGAAATGTAAAAGTTTATGGTTATCTATCATATTTTCTATCATAAACGTAATGGTAATTTGTATAATAGAAACAGTGTAGTTAAACGTTTTTTAAAAACGTAAAGTATAATTATATTTATATATATATATCACCTGTTCACCATATAAAATAGAAGAGGGATCAACATATGTGCCTCAGTCCACAATCTCGAGAGATTTGGTTTGCCCTTGAGTACAAATTGCTTCAACGTTATAAGTGTCACAGCTACCACGAATATTTTTTGGCTCGAAAGAAAGGAAAAACTCAAATGTTTTTCCATCTAAATCATTAATTTCTTGAGGCATAGATTCAGGAACCTCGACCTATTATAGATTAATTAAATTATTAAAAATTAAGGATTCAATAATAAAATTAAGTAATGCTTACACGTTAATATTAGACTATATCAAAAAAATTACCAAATCATATCTATCATTTAGAAGTTTAGGAGCTTTTCTTCCAACCATATCAACAGCAAAACTATCAAACACCATACATTTGGTTTCCCCAATTTCGTCTTTGATTTTAAGATATACCCAAAACCTAAAACATATATAGATAGCTGTTACTTATTTATTATGATTGATTTTTGAAATATTAGATGTAAAATAATTCTAACATAGATTTAGATAGCTTACTTTGGAGACACAGACTTGGGATAGTCTTTGCATACTTCGCTCCATGAGAATTTTTTTGTTGCATTTCCTAATGAAAAGTAGACCCGCAAATAGTCTATATTAACTTCATATATTGTATAAACTGTGCCACACATCCCGACATGTAATGAGACGGTAGTTGCTTTAGCAATAATGACAATTTTATGTAATAATATTAATAATTGAGTTTTTTATATAATATACCCCATATGCATTAAGAATATTTTCAATAGTGAACAAAGGATAATCTTTTATATCTTTTGTCTTTTTTTTTCGCCGTGAAAACATTGGCTTGGTAAGAGTTCATGATAATCAATTGCAAGTCATTGGGAAGCCTTCTATTATAATAGAAGACCAAACTTGTTACAATTAAAAAACCGTGATTAAATGTATTAATTTTTTTTCAAAAACTTATAGTTCTTTAAGATCTTGTACTTGAGCAATTTTTGGGTTGATAAGAACTTGTGAAGAATCCCACAAATTCAACACACTTCAAACATCTGTAATTATGAATAGATGAAGTAAGTACAGAGAACCTTTAAACTATTTACATGTATTCAAGTACGGAGAACCTTTAAACTATTTACATGTATTGAATTCTAAATTTTAAAATTATTACATATATATTATCGTTGAATAGATTGACTTTGGCAAACCTTATTAGACAGAAATTAAAACAACACCATCGGTTGACTCTTACACGCATGATTAATTTTTTGAGCAAAATTACCTCAAAGGGTATACAACACACGTGTATCCCTATGTATTAATCATATATAGAGAGGATATATGAGATATATAAAATTTTATAGTTATCTAATGTCATATTTTCTATCATAAACGTAATAGTAATGGTAAATGCAAAGTGCACTGCTTACTCATTGTTTCTCGTATGGAAGTCAATTTTGGTAGTTGTTTTATTAGTGGTAGTTACGTCTTTAATCTCACCACAGTCGACAACTTGTCCAAGGAAAGCTGAAACAAAAGTTACAAAACATTGGATAAGTTATTAAAAAAAATAACATGACTCAACGATATTTGTAATACAAAACGTACCAAATAAGAAACTTGTGTTTTGCTGTCCAGATAGTATGGCATCATATCTCGCTATTGGCTAATGACGGAAACATATCATCGGATATGTTATCACTAACGTTCACACTCGTTCTTGAAGTGAACCCGATCCTCCACTTCAGATCAGAAATCTTGACAGCACCATAAGACGGAGTTAAACCAAATGTTGAAATTGAGAACCAAGACCCTATGTTTAGACGGCTTTCAAACTTTTTGATTTGGTCCCTCTTGACATTAGCACTAAAATGCAAAGAATACAAAAATAGTTGACAACTAAAACTTTGCATTCTATTTTTTTGCTATGTGTGGGTATGTTTGTATCAATTTGTGTTAAGTCTAATAGAATAGTGCAACAAAAAGACTCTTATCTATTTATGTATCAAATTGTATATATGAAGAGTTGATACAAAGTACAAACAAAAAACAAAAAGTAAGATACAGTAAAGTCAAATTCACAACACTATTGTGCAATCAGGAACTTCAAAAGATGACAAAATAAAACCCTCAAACCCTTTCACACATCTCTCTGAACTCTCCAAAGAAGATAGAATCTGGAATATTAATTATATGATCCAGTTTCTGTAAACTCCATAAAAACATCCAACATCAAACTATCACAACCCTAATGAAAATTTTGAGAAACAATAACAAACAAAACATATAGGCATGCTCTCAGATGTTAAAAAATGTAACTTGAGGGCTGTATCCTTTGAAAACCAGAACTGCAAACTCCACGAGTTCAAATGGTCTTAAAATGGGACCATTAGTCTAGTGGTTTCTATTGGAGGACACCTCCTCATCCTACTCAGGCTCAAACCAGAAGTCTAATCAATAGAGGAAAAAAAAAACTCAGCACTTTCACAAGAGATGGAAAAGAAAGATGAAAGACCTGTTTCTTGACTGATCACTATTAGATCATGTCAAGCTTGACATTCGTCGTCTGTGGTGACACAGCTTAGCTCTCACATTTGGATCTGATGAAGTAACCATCTTGCTCCTTGGCGAAGAAGTATCATTAATATTCCTTTTCTGTAAAGATTTATCTTTAATATCCCTTTTAGGAGTTTCTGGTGTTCCACAGTTAGCTACAGCTCGAAGCGGTTTTGTGTATGATCTTCTAAGGAGAACTCTGCTGCGTGAGTCAGAGAGGCTAAGCGACTGAGAAGTGGAGAACTGAGTAAGATTTTTAGCCACTAATCGTATGCTCTGTGTTTTGCCACTGAGTTCCTTCTCTGACATTGTTTGCCTTTGGCGACTAGCAACAGTAGAAGTCATGAAGCGTGGGACAAACCCGGAACTCTTGCTTACTTTGACATGTTTATCAGATAATTTTGGGGTCGCATCAGTCTCTTTCAGATGATCTAAAGACAAAATAGCTTTCTTTTCGATGTCTTCTAGATGCTTATTATTCTCATCGGTGATCCAAAAGAGTTTCTTGTTTTCATTAAGCTGACACTCTACTTCCTGTAACCGCGCTGTGATCTTCTTACAATTTTCTTGAGTTTCTTGCATTTCCTCTTCAAGTTCCGATATTTTCTTTTCTTTTAGCTTTTGTAGTTCCTAAGCAATGATGATGAAAACATTTAGCAACGAGTGATCTGGATATAAAATGCAACTACAGCAGTACAGGTGCTTACAGCTGTTAGTCCTCTGTTAGACTCTATAGATCTCGCACGTTTTGTAAAGCTCAAAGAGCAAATTGTTTCACCAACATCTACATCACGTGGACTTATGTGCACAAGCATCAGAACCTTTGATTTAGTACCTAAAAGAATTAGATAACAATCAAACCTAGATAACGTCAGTATATGTTAATCTCAATAGACTTTACGATATTATTATAAGCAACCATATGTATATATGCCTTTTTACCTAGAGAATCTTTAAGAATTTGAGTTAGCTTGCTGTTTCTGCAAGCAAGAAAAAGAAAAAGAAAAAGCTAAACTCAGTAGCATGACCAAAGCGAGATCTATTTCACTTCTGCCAGATAGATGTCTCTGGTTCCATGGCAAATGTGTGTGAAAAGGAATTAAAAGCTGAGTTCTTGCCTGTAAGGCACATGTCCCTTCTTTCTCCTTAACGCTGCAATCACATCTCCAAGAGCGGAAAGTGAGAGGTTTATGGCCCTTCCTTCATCCATAGTTTGCCCTATAGCTCCGGTCTTCAAGAGCCTCTCGCTTCCTCCGAGATCTATCATCCAAAGCTTGCTAACTTCAGTTTTTGACCCCACAGCATCCCCACGACGAAAGATTGTGATCCTTGTTAAACTAGATATAAACTAACTGAATAAGGGTAACTACCAAACTGAAAAATTTATAATTTGAGTATTGATTGACAAATACAGTTGAAATCATCAAGAACTTACCAATGAGATCTGCTCGAAGTTTCGTTCACATTTGTCCAAGAAGTTGATCTGCCTCGTCTCCCTTTATTGTACCACCATCTAGCTTTTGTAAAATCCGGTACTTCTACTTCAGTCAAACCCTCAATTTCAACCGAACCCTTTGAGTCTACTTGAATATTGAGGTTGCTGCAGTAAAGTTCAGGCAGACAAGAGTAAGTACTTCGAAGAATGTTTCTTGTCCAATAAACCTTTGCATAAGAAAGCTGGTTACTTACCATTTAGCTGAGGTTTCATAAGACTTCAAAGACGGTCTTGCAGACAACAGATCTTTCAGGTTACCCATGTAGATTTCCAACATACTCATTGTAAATGTCACAGAATATGTATGATCCGTTGAAGCTTCATTGAAAAGCTCTTTTATAGCTCTAGGAGCAAGGCCTGGTTGCTCAATCGTGCCATCCTAAACAAGGCAGGAAACAAAGTTCTTCCTTAACTTAGAAACAACAACAAGTAACTCTAAGAATTAATGACTTTTTCCAACAAAATCTGAGAATCAAGACTAACCATGGTGAAAGTCTTGCCTGTCCCCGTTTGACCATAAGCCAAGACACATACATTGTGACCATCAAGGGCCGATCTAAGAATCGGTTTCACTTCTCCGAAAACGTCTTCTACAGAGTTTTATTTTTTTCAACCAGGAGAAGGAAGGCCTCATTTACTCACAACTGGAAGGAAACAGAAAGCTAAGAAACCAAGAAAAGGGGAATGACTAAAGCCTAACAGCAGACTAACCTTGAGTTGCTGATTGATGGAAAACCTTATCAAATTCAAATTCTTTTCGAGTTCCAGCAGATCTTACAACAACGTTATCCGGTCCAAACGACACAGGTTCCCTAATCGGTCTCCTTTCAGTAACTAGAAATGGCCTAACTCTACAAAACACACGTATACTTCCTGCAAAGTTGAAGCCAATCCTTGAGATAACAATCAAAATTTAAACCAAAGTTTGAAAACTAAAGGGAGTTACAACCTTTAGTGTCTATGATCTTATTCAGAACTTCCCTTCTCTTTTCATCCAATGACTTAAGCGATGACTTCAACTCCAAAACTTCCCCTATAAATTTACCAACCACAAATCAAATTAAACACACAAAATCGAATTCATTTCAAACTTCCTGATCAACTAGAAAACATACTAATGAAGCAAAATCAAGAGATTAATAAATACCTTCAAGGTTTGATATTGACTTTTCAAGCTCATTCCTTTCATGCTCAGGAACAACATTTACATCAGTGTAAAACAAAGGAACAACAGGTTGTGGCGACTCAATAGATTCAGGAACTGACATTGAGCTAACTGGAGATTGAGGGATCAAGATCTCTCCTTTTTCAGCTGAAACCAACATTTTTTTTCTCCCTTAGCTGACTTGAACGAGATCCAAATTCCGACAAAACAAGAAAAGAAAAAAGAAAAGTACAAAGAGGAAGTGGGAGTGGAATGGAGACAAGGACAACAAACTTAACTCAAACGTATCCAATGTAAGAATGGTAGTTAGGAACACAGAAAAAAAGAACAATAAACTTTTCACTATTTATAATTTGTTGTACAGAACTCTGAACAAGAAGACAACTTGAGTTGTCATAAAACTCAGGACATGATATAATTGATTAATGTAAGTTCAAAGGAGAGAGAGAGAGAGAGAGAGTGAGAGAAAAGGAAAGGTTTTTAATTTGTCAGAAACAAGAAAACCCCTCGGAATAAGAAATAGTATTTAATAGTAAAAAGAAATGGGAAAAATTGAAGATGAAGCAATGTTTAAGACAGAAGGGTTCCAGGAAAAGAAAAAAATCAAAACTTTTGAAAGAGTCTCAATTAGCAAAGAGAGAAACAGAACCAGATTCGCTCATATGGGTTTAAAAAGGATATAAAATCTTCTCAGATGTATAAGATCGAGCAAGTGAGGGACAACAACACAAGCGGGTAAAAGCAAAAACTGTTAAAACCTCTCAAGTTTTGATTTTTAAACAAAAGGGTATGGATTAGAGAAGGCTTTTGGTCAAATGATTAAAACACTTGTTTGTCTGGTGAATGATGATGGTTTCTTGATTTCAGAAATGAAACATGTCTTTCTCTGACTCTGTTTCATCTTCCAACAATACAGTTGGATTAGTGCGACTTTTTTGGATCAAAAAATAATGTTTTTAAAAAAGGGAAAATGATTGAGGAGGGAGAGAATCAGGTTCATCATGGTAGGTCCATTCCAAAGGACCAAAGTTGGTGCCTTTTATTCCTCAACCGGAGCGTGTTTTGCCATTATCTTCTTCCTTACTCTTTAGTGCTTTACCGGTTTTATCATAACGGGTTTTGTTCAAACAAACCAGGACACCATACATAGCTTATGGAAACCGGTTATGGTAAAATGAGTCTTCATTGAGTTTGTATATGACAACAGGTTGACCTTTGGATGACTTAGCTGTGTAAACATGATTCTTGATTGTTTCCTGAAGCAATAATCATCTTGTGTTGTATGTAGACCATTTTTTAACTTTATATATATAATAAGTTTGAAATGTAGGTAGATGCATCCTCTGGATATTTCTCCAAAATCAATATATTTAATCTCCCAATGAATGATCCTGGTGTAAGCAACAATGAGAGAAAAGAGTACTGAGAAGCTCTGCATTGTCCCTTGTCTCTGATTTTTGAAGCTTTAAGCAACCAACCTGCTCGGAGCACGAGTAGTAGTGTTCAATACTAGGCTTGATTCCGTACTTTGATCTCATTTAATTGACTGAAATACTTAACACCTTCATCAATTAACCTTGGCATAACCCGCAAGCTGACAAATACAGCAAGATAAGTAACCCCACCAGGGCACCAGGGTTTGCACCAAACCCATGAGACCCGTACACAACATCCTTCTTTGGTATACTGTTGGAAATTATAGAAGCCTCGTTATACATTGCCGCATTTAGAATATATATATATATTGCAAGAGAAACTCATCTGTTTCGAGCCTGCTCTCACTAAATGAAATCGCTTGCCTTTCTATATAATATAACGCAGCCAGATTCGAACAAGCATGCATATAAAACACTAGTGAAAGTAATCACGTCTGGCTTCACTCATCATTTAGCCATACACTTCAACAGCCTAGAACCAGTTACCTACGCCGAGTCGCCGAAATAACCAGAAATCATGAGCTAACAAATAACAACAGCCTTATGTGTGTTTGAAAAGACGGTTTCTTAAAATTCGTTTGTCCAATTTAATATTATCCACGCAAGGTGACCAAGGCAGAAAAAGAAAGAACTCAGGAGAACAAAAGAAGTAGAATAATCCTACAACTCTATGTACAACAACACAAAAACTAAGAATATATATTTGCACATTTCATAACTTCGATTTCATAGTGAATTAGCCATTATCTAATCCAATAGAAAGGAATTTATCAAACAGACAATTATAACCACATGCGCAATAACCTGGTGCAGGTCAATTATGCCAACGTAGGCAATAATGTTTCCATGTTTTGATGAAAGTGTTAAAATATTGGGAAGAAGAAGAAAAGAAACAGAGCAAGAGAGCTTTTGTCTCATCTCTTTGAAGAAGACAAGATCGAACACTGAATCTTTTATTTACATGAAACTTGTTACAATTTTGTTTTACAACACACCACAGTTATATATAAGTCGTACGGTCATACCCGTTCGTAACTTGTCACAACCGACAACTTGAAACAACACATCTAATAACACATACACACCTCTTCACTAACTACAGACACATTAATTCTTTAATTATAAAACATAATAAGACCAAACTCAATTACAAACTAACAGTCCTCCTTAATTGAGTTATGGTCTAAAACCTTGTGTCTCAAATCTTCAACTATTTTGATTGGGTGTTCTCTTTCCCAAGTGTCACAACAGGTGCATATCTTCTTCTTTCATCTTCAAGCCTCATACGCTCATCATAGTATTTGAGCGACAAGCTTATGGAAATGTTCATTGAACCTGCCAGCCTTCTCCACATATCTTTTAAAATTTCTACAAGTGAACTTCATCACGTGTACTCCGTGATCTTCTGTCACTTCTACTCCAAATGTTCTGGCAACCGTCTTTGACTCACTTTTTCTTCGGTTATCACAGATTTCAACTTCATAGTCAATATCCTTCTTCCTTAAGGATCATTTATGGAACAGCGACTGTCTTTAAACAAGACTCCATATCCATTTAATATCATTTACGAAACACTTAGCAAATTTCTTGCTTAGTCCGCTTTCACCATCTTTTCCATTTCGATCTTCTTCTTCTTCTTCTCAATTGATTAGTTGTCTCCATCTTACTCTTGCAGCGGATTTTTTTTTATTTTTGTTTTGCTTGGACAGGCTCCAAGACCAACATAAGCTCTGATACCATGTTAGAATATTGAGAGGAAGAAGAAAAGAAACAGAGCAAGAGACTTTGTCAATTCTCCTTGGAGAAGACAAGAGAACGAAACTGAAATATTTATTTACATGAAACTTGTTTCATACATCAACGACAAAACTGATTTATATAGAAAACAAACTGACACTAGATCATAATGAGTTGTCTCTTTGTCCTTGCGACTCTTGGATAAAACGTCACAAACCAAAACGTCACGCCTTATACGTTGCGACTCTGAAACTCAATTATCGACCAAGCATTAAAGGAGGATGCTTACCTTAGAGAAAAAATGGAGCATAAACCGGTTGATAAGATAACCGAAGATGACGTGAAAACGTTTCACGCACGAGATGTGAGGGAGACGTGAATCTGATGGTGTTCAAAGGAAGACACCAAGCAAGAAAGGAGCTGCTTACCTAATAGAGAAAAGGGAAGATGGTGGTTACAAGATTAGAGAGTACAATCAACCTTCACAAACAGAACCTTCAAGAAGAAGGGCTCCCAAGGGAAGAAGAAAAAGGAAATCTTCTCAAAAGGATATGGCGTTAACAGATGTGGAGTTGGAGTTGTGAAACTTGTTCGAAGAAGATGTGGAGAAAATTCACGCGTTGCAAAAATTGTGAGGTTACACAGATAACTGAAGAAGAGACATCACAGAGACGTGATGGTGATCAAAAAGGCACCAAGCAATAAAGGAGGATGCTTACCTCATATAAAAATATGGAGCAGGAGCCGGTTGAAGAGGTAACCGAAGACGACGTGGTGGAGATTCACGCGTAAGACGTCATGGAGACGTTATGGTGATCAAATGGAGATACCAAGCACTAAAGGAGGATGCTTACCTCTTAAAAAAATGTAGCATAAACCGGTTGATAAGATAACCGAAGAAGACGTTTCACGCACGAGACGTCACAGAGACGTCAATCTGATGGTGTTCAAAGGAAGAAACTAAGCAAAAAAGAAAAAGGAGCTGCTTACCTAAGAGAGAAAAGGGAGAAGCAGCCACTTGCAAAAGGGAAAGGGAATATCCAAGTGATGACAAGCCAAGGAGAGAAGATCATCAAAAAGGTATTTCTTGTGCCGGATTTAGCAAGAATTTTTTGAAGAGTTAATCAAAGGAAGACACCAAGCAAGAAAGGAAGCTGAGTTCACGCACAGATTTGGTGAAAGGGTTCACGCCCAGATTTGGTGATCAAAAGGACACCAAAAGGAAAAATCAGAATGTTCACTTAGAACAAAGTGAGTGGAAGAAGGTTGGAAGAACAATCGGATGAAGACGTGAGGGAAGTTCACAAAGGCGATGTGAAAAAACTCACATGGTGAAAGTATGAAGGATCCTTGGAGAAGGTTCGCAAAAAAAAAAAAACAAAAAAAAAAGGTGAGAAAAAACCAAGGGTTCAAATGTGAGAAGGCGTCTGTTTGTACGAAACAGAAGAAAGGTTCTGAGCAAAAACGGTGTGATGTTTTGAGAAAGAAAATCACACGGAGCAACAGCCTGTTCGAAAGAAAAAGAGAAAGCTCTAACCAGAGGGAGAGATGATGTTATTAATTACCTGGAAACAGAGAAGTTCATTAAGCACAACAAGGTTGGAAGAACGTTGAAGCAAGATTGGCGTTAGCTGGAAACTCAATTAAGGGGGAGTGTTGGTCGATAATTGAGTTTCAGAGTCGCAACGTATAAGGCCTGACGTTTTGGTTTGTGACGTTTTATCCAAGAGTCGCAAGGACAAAGAGACAACTCATTATGATCTAGTGTCAGTCTGTTTTCTATATAAATCAGTTTTGTCGTTGATGTATGAAACAAGTTTCATGTAAATAAATATTTCAGTTTCGTTCTCTTGTCTTCTCCAAGGAGAAGAGACAGTCTCTTGCTCTGTTTCTTTTCTTCTTCCTCTCAATATTCCAACAGAAAGAAGGTAAACCAAAATACTTAACTCAAGATTTAAAAAGGAAAGACGACAATGATCATATTTTACATACAGTACTCCTAACTCACAGTAAGTTCAAGTCACCCACTAGACATCGAGAAAAAAGAAAATCATACTAGTAATTTTTAAAGCTAGGGACTCAAAATCCAATCGAGAAAATGCTACATAACCTATAAGCTAAACGTAAGCTGCATGCATACACCAAACTCACCAATTGTCAGCCCTGAAAAATTCAGCTTAATCTTAAGGGTAAGATTACAAGAATGTCTGTTGAAAAAAATCTAACTGGACTAGAAGATATAAGCTGATGCCATAGAGACATATGCCGATACATATCGTTGTAACATCCATAGAGGCATAAGCCGATTCCAAACTAAGCAACGAGTCATATTAGAAAGAATGAACACCTTCAAAATCCACAAGTCATATTTAAAAGAAGAATCTAGCAAAAGCAAAAGGAGAGTAAAACCAAAATCTTAATTAAGCCTCCTCAAGTTCAGGAACGGAACTGCATCTTGCATTCATCTTCTTCTTCCATTGGTCCTTCGCACATTTATTGATACGATAGCTAATCTCTTCGGTATAGGCCTCAAGATTTTTAATCCCATCACTCGACACGAGGTTTGATCCGACGACGTAAGCATCTTCCTCGATAGATTTCGCAAGGGCGGACGCTTCCTCAGGGTTAAGCGTTCCGTATCTCTTGGAGAGGCACGAGTCTTTGGATAATATATTGATGAGCATATTCAAGAGGTAATCGCGGCTTAACTGAGTCGGTGGCCAAACGGAGAGCATGGTGCTTCCTCCATGTTTCTTCTCTGGTTCTGCTTCGACTTTTGGGGATGTTGCGTCAGAACTGCGTTTTTTAGAGCTTTCTGATTCAGGCTGCGGCGTTAGGACGGTGGTGTAGATTGTATCGGCAGTTTCTCCCATTCTTTCCGGTGTAATTAGGGCTACAAGGAAAATATCAGTTTTTTCGCGTTGGTTTCAAGTGAAGAATCGTTTGATTGTTTGGTTCGTTGGGTATTTATAGATTTGTTACGCCCCTACAATTAATCATATATCCTAATTATTTAAGGAGAAGTCACTTTATTATAAAACATGACATTGTTTATTGTTTTGTAACCAATGATGTCCTACTAGTACTAGTTTTTAGAATTGTTTTTAGTTTTTGTTTTTCAAAAAAACTATTTTATTATCAATTCACAAAAGATAATAAAAGAAAATTGTATATTTTGTATTGTGACTACACTTAATCATCAATCAAGCTTTAAGTGTTAAATATATATATATATATATAGTATATTAAAAAAATTATCACGATAAATTAATATGATATCTTAATGAAAGAAATTATTTAATCAATTGTTAATCCTTTTTTTCGCAAATTGAAAATTTATTTATGAGTGTCAAAAGTAAAGATACATCTGTTCATAAAGCCATAAAGGCGGATCAAAGCAACTCGAATAGAAAGTACAGTTTCGACAGCCATAGTTAGCCAAAAGATGCGTAACCTTATTACATGATTATTTTTTGGAGACAAATTCTATGTTATAAAAACGAAAGAATATCTTGATAAATACCATTAACTGATATATCCACAGTTAAATCATTTAGGATTTTTGTTAGCTGTTCACAGTCGCCCTCGAAAGAAACCGTAGTTAGGCCACGAATCCATGTTTGTTTTGTAAAGAAAGTAGCAGTGCTTTGGCTTCTGCCTCAAGTGGTGATCTCGCATTTGGCATATGTGAAGCACCCCATCCTAGCGACGTCCCATAGCAATCTCTTAAAATCCATCCATAGTAGTAGAGCGAGTTTGGTGATCATGAGCCGTGTCGTAACTACACTTTGTGAAACCCGGACAAAGCCGTTCCCAAATCATCTCAATTGTCTCGCCTGATAATCCACCATTCTGATGTTCATGTTCATGAGAATGAGAAATCCACTCAATTGCATCTGCCTTTGAACGATCGACAATAGTATAAGGACATTTAGTGTAAGATTCAAAGATAAATTTATTCCTTGATTTCCACATGGGTACCATAATAACCAAAGAGGGAGAAATTTTTTTTTCTATTGGAGCGTTTATATCCTTCTGGAAGTCTAAAATATACGCCAAATTTGTTTCTAAATCGTCCCCAAAAGATTGTGAAGTAGAGAAACAAAGGGTGACTGTTAACCAAATGTTAGTAGCATAATTAGGACACTTAAATAAATATGGTTGACAGTTTCATTAGCTCTAAACCAGCGAGGGCAAACATGATCTAGATTCATTCCTCTAGTATTCAACCTTGTTAGAACGGGGAGTGATTTTGAGAGTGGTCGCCATAGAAAATGCTTGATTTTGGGTAGAATTGATAAGGACCAAATAATATTCTTAAGATGCAAGGAACCATGAGGGACTAATGGCCTCAATACAATCAATTATTAATCCTAAAAGGAAAAAGATTATAAATACTCTCCTTTATATAAATAAATATATTATATTATATTTTATTGTCAACCCAAATAATTTTTACGAGCATGTTACTTCAACTATATTTTACGAGAATTTGTTAGAAATACTTTTTTAAAAATAGTACTTTTCGAAAACATTTCTATATTTTACACACACCCACCATTTTTTGGGTTCGGAATGTTACAATAGTTAAAGAAAACAAGTTTCCTTTATATTTGACACGAGCTCCTATCTTTAATTTAAATTTAAAACCAAAATATATAAGCTATTTATTTTGAAGATTTTAATAAGAGGATTTTTTTTTGACATTAGAAGCTGTAATTCCTAGTGAAATTTGTTATTTTGAATGCCAGCTATATTAGTCCTCATAATTAATTAGCTAGTAAAATTTATTTCTAAAAGTGCAATTACATATACCTTTTTTCCTTACTCAAAAATAGTTGGTCATAATGCCCGAAAAGGAATGATATATGCATATGTATATATGCATTCCATGTGAATGTATAAGTAGAAAAGTAAAAAAAAAAATCATATTTAAGTATTAAACTGTAAATTTTACCCAAATTATACTTTTTGTCTATTGAAATCAACTTATGATTAAACAAATTTTGATGAAACTTCTAGGCATGTTAGAGTTTAAAACATATAACTATTACTTTGATTTTTAAAAATTGTTTTTCAAACAAAATATGTGATTTTTATTGATAATTTTTATCTAATAATTTTATTTTACCTTTATTACTAATTAGTTAACTTAAATGGTATTCATAAAGATATTTGTATATTATTAACTGTGCGCTCTAGTTCTATTGTGATGTTCATTACATACATCCTTAACCAAAATAAGTTTACTACAGATAACAAACTTGACAAGGTATCCTTTTAATCAAAATTTGACATATATTACTATTTTTTTAAAATACACTTAAAATTCTTACAAACACATTCTCTGAAATATAGCGTCAAAAATTATTCTAGGTAAAATGAAAAAAATG
This sequence comes from Camelina sativa, assembly GCF_030686135.1. Taxonomy (NCBI): domain Eukaryota; kingdom Viridiplantae; phylum Streptophyta; class Magnoliopsida; order Brassicales; family Brassicaceae; genus Camelina; species Camelina sativa. The sequence goes on along the minus strand of NC_141892.1, from coordinate 13,812,675 downwards.
AAAGTCAAATAAATTAGTCTTTGTAAATAAAATTATAAATAGAAAATACTATATTCAGTTTTAAACTAATACTAACTTGATAAGGCATTAGCCAAACACATAAATAAAAGGATCCATATATAGATAATAATAGCATGGTCAATTAATAAGAGATTTATTGGGTGTATATAAGTAATATTGAGTCCATCAAAGTGATAAGAAACCTAAAGAGTAGATACACCCTTTCGTTCCTATATAAACAGTCTTTATGCCAACAAACTTGACGCACAAAAAAATGAGGAAGAAGTTGAAATTACCTTTGATAACTAATGAAAGATCCAGGAAAGCAACATTTATGAAGAGGAAGAAAGGAATAACAAAGAAACTCCACGAGTTGACAACTCTATGTGGTGTCCAAGCTTGTGGGGTCATCTACAGTCCATACCTATCGGTACCAGAGGTTTGGCCATTAAAAGAAGGCGTAGAAGAAGTGACTTCGAAGTTTATGAAGATGCCGCTGGCAGAAAGGAACAAAAAGATGATGAATCAAGAGATCTATTTGAGGGAGATGATTGCCAAAGTAAAAGACCAAGTAGACAACTTGGCTACTGAGAACCGAGATTTATATGTTAAGCAATTTATGTTTGATTGTCTTGAAGGAAGATGTCGAAGTATCCTTATGACGCAAAGGACCTTCAAGATTTGCATTGTTATATTGATCGTTACATAGGTCAGCTTACTCGAAGGATGCAAATTCTTGTAGAAATTGGTGAGTCTTTTTCTATCCCTCCTCTTCCTACTAGAATCGTGGATTCCTCCTACTGTTGCAGATTTTCCTGTTATGGCGAATATTGCCACGATAAGTGTTCTATGTGGCTTTAATGATCATATTCAATACCAAAAAGTGAATATGAATCAAAATCAGCAGGAGATGATTCAAAATTTTGTTCCAATTAATTCTTATGATATCATTCCATACCAGAATATGACTATGAATCAAAATCAACACGAGCCACTTCTATATAAGGTTCCTCCTGATTTTTATGATCATATTCAACAAGCAGTCTACAATGACATCCCTTGGAATCAGGAAGTGAATTCAGATTTGAATCATAATCTGAATTCAAATCAGTTTATGAATCAAGAAGTATCATTCAAGGATATGGTGATGGAACAAAATATGAATTATGTCGGAGTACATGCTAGAGTTCCATTCATGGATGACCAACAACCAAACGTTGATCTTGGTATCACCCGTCACATGCCTTTCGTCACCACCTCCGCCTCTGCCACCGGTGTTTATGCTCCTTTCATCAACAATAATTTTTAATAAAAACATGTATTCTAGTGAACTATTCAGTTGTTTGATTTGTATTTTTTTGTTCTCTAATTGCATATGAAAAATATCTAATGTTGTCTTTGCTTTTTTTTTTTTTTTTTTTTTTTTCCTGTTGTTGGTTAAAGGTTCTATCTTGACACATTTATGTTATTTGGATTATTAGGAAACTCCCCTGTTTTAAAATTAGGTCACAACGGCCAGTTAATCGCTGGAAAAGCGATCGCGGCACCCTACTGCCGCAAGTTTAATAAACAAGGCAATTAAATCGGATATGTGAAGAAAACTCAAATTTTTGTTAGTGATGAAAATCAATTGTTTATAATTAGATCTGAAGATTTTGTATAAAGTATGGTGTAAATCGAACAAAAAAAGATAAAAACGAAAAAAATTATACTGGTTCGCGTTTTAAGGTTGTAGGTGCGCAGTCAAAAGGAAGAAGATGAAGAGAAAATACCGATATTACCTTCTGATAAAAGTGAATTGATTGGAAAAAAAACAGCTGGGATTCAAACCAAGGATATATGACTCATTTATAAAGACTGAAACCACTACACCATCAGAGTTATTTGTAATTTTACTCATGAAATAATATACATACTTTCCAATGTTGGATATAAACCCTAAAACTAGTTCCCGATTAATTCCCATATACTCTCCAATTAATTGATTAATCGCTAGGCCTAACTCGACCACCTGACTAGTGCCTAGTGATTACTAAAACAAAGAGAAACTCATATGCATATCATAGCACATTCAATTTTAATTTTATCTGAAATTTTCTGATTGTTTAAAAACCACACTTGGTGTAGTCTTTTCTTTTATAAATTATAACAAAAATATATAACTAACCATATAGTACCAAAGAAAGATGTGCGCAAATTAACTAATTTTTTCCAAGGAAGTATCTTATTTTCATTATACAATTTTCAAAAGAAAAAGGAAACTCGACCTCCTAATCTTTTGACGCCCTAAGGCTCGTGTTTTCGTTCCAGAAAAAAGATAGAAGAGAATTCTCCTTTGAGTATAATTCTAGCTGTAAGCGAAGGAGAAGGTTTATGTACTTGATTAGGTGTTATCAGCGGGTGGAAAATGAGACATGAGCGTGTGTGACATTGGAAGGTTGATGTGTGAGACTTGGATCATTATGTTTTTCGTGAAAAAACCAACCCATTTCTTTTATAACAATATATATAATATTATTAGATACACCATCATATCCAACTCCAATTAACAAAAATCAACCATAACATCCACATTGAAAACATAAAAACCAAACTAACATAAGCAGCAACCTAGCAAACTTCTAACCAGGTTCCAACAAGACTAACATAACCATAACACAACAACCGAGACTCTAGATCATCCTCCTCCTCAATGCCATGATTCCACGTCAACATTACCTGCACCACAAACACAATGAAATGCATAGTATTACCAGAAATACTCAGTGAGGCGATTCTCTCATCTATGAGCTATACATACAAGCAAATCAAGAGTAAAACCACAAATAAAAACATAACAAACCATCCATTAAATAGAACACACATAACACATTCACCACATCTACACATCATCACACAAAACAAGTCATACAACCCAATCGATCATGGTCACACACTCACCTTATCAAGGTTATTCAGACAACAAAACATAACCAGGAGAGACTTGTCTCGCGTCTGCAACAGCACATAAACACCCTACAACAGGTCACACAACCAAAACGACCTTGAAACAAAACAGGTAGAATGAACATAAACTTCCAGTTTTACAGACGAAACCTTAAAACAATACCAATCGTTAACGATCAAATCCGTCCGGTGAAAACCTACCCCTAGACGTCACGGAGCTTCCCCCAAAATCTCATGCCAATTAGATAATAGACGAGACCATGATCGCACTTACAATCCCCGCTGGTCTCAGTTTGCGTCTGAAACGAATCACCTCACAAAACTGCAGAAATCTCATCGATTATTAACTCATATCCAAATATGTAAAAAGGAGAGTCTAGACACAAAGCTTATGTATAACTCCACCAAATTCCATTACCTTTGGGTATGATTTGGCTATGTCGAAACCCTTTCCTACCAAACCATGATGATTCTGATTTCTCCTTAATCTCCTTCACACCATGCTAAGCTTCTCTCTCTTTGCTTTATTCACAGCCCAAGCACAAAACCAGCAACAACAGCAGCAAGGAGAAGGTGTCGAGACTTATAAAACCCTTCTTCGGGTTTTTCCAAAACCAACACTAAACTGGCAACTCAAACCAAATTGATGAACTTAAACCAAATCGGTGAACTTAAACCAAACCGACAAATTTCTAAAATTAGAAAACTGAGATGTTACAATTCTTCCCCATTAACAATAGATTTGTCCTTGAATCCGAACACACCACAACTCCTCTGCAAAAAAAAAAAAAAAACCCGCTAACCACGTTGCAACGGTTCACATCACCAGCTGACCCTACTAGTCCACCCAACGCTGGCCCCCCTCCGGTCAGCACAAAACTGATCTTTCCGGTCAACACAAAGGAACCCTGAGCTTGAACCCTCATCAACCTCGAGATCTACATCCGGTAACAAACAGGAAATCCGAGATTGAACCCCCATCCATCTTCGAGATCTGCATCCGGTCGCAAAGCTTATCCCCACATCCATTACACTTTTCCCCCCAACTCATCTGCTCTTAGGTCGCAACTTTCAAGTCATACCGATCACACTCTCAGACCCCCAGTCTTCGAGCCAGACCGTCTCACCCTCGGACCATCTTCCTCGAGATCTCGGTACCAAGAGAACCCCCGAGCTATTGGTATCTAGGAAACCCCCATCCAGTCAAGAGAACCCCCATCTTCTCATGAGTTGTCTCCCCCCTTACAGCAAATGGTCATACCGTCTATAAGTATTTGCACAACCAAGATCACATCCCATGATCCGCATACAACATCGCAATGTCCTACCAACCACTCTATTTCCTCTTGGACATCACCAACCACCCTGGTCGTTCCCAAGCCACACTCCAAAACGTCCACCTCCACAAATCACCGTTAACGGTATTTCCTGATACCAGCGTGATTCACCACTTTCCAACAACTTTTCATTGGACATCTACAATTTCCCAAACATAAACTAAGAACTCTAAACAATCACAAAACGCTAAAAAGAACATACCATTGAATCTCATTGAAGGCTAGCAGAGGATAATACTAGGACTCCATAGCATACCAAAATTGACTAACTATTCATAATCAATTTCCAACACACAACCAACAGTTTCACAATATTATGCACCAGAAAAATAATATAACCAATTAAAATTCCTAAAGCGCTCTAAACCATCCATTAACCCGCCCTAGAACTGTAAGGGCTCTGATACCAAACTGAAACAAACTGACCCATTTTTTAACAATATATATACTATATATAATATATTTAAATATTCCATAATATTTAATTAAAAATCCGAACAATAAACCAACAACAAACCAACATATCCAACTCAAATTAACATAAATCAACCATAACATCCATATCGTAAACATATAAACCACTAACATAACCAGCAACCTAGGAAGCTTCAAACTAGGTTCCAACAAGAATAACATAACCACGACACAACAATTGAGACCCTAATCATCCTCCTCCTCATTGCCATGATTCCACTTCACACATTACCTGCACCACAAACACAAAGAGATGCGTGAGTATTACCAGAAATACTCAGTGAGGCAATCCTCCCAGGTTACACACAAGCAAATCAAGAGTACAACGACAAAAAAAAAAACATAACAAACCAGCCATTAAACAGAGCACTCATAACACATTCATCACACAAAAGAGGTCATACAACCCAATCACTCAGATAAGCTCATGGTCACGCACTCACCTTATTAAGGTGATTCGAACAACAAAACATAACCAGGAGAGACTCTCCTCGCATCTGCATCAATCCATAAACACCCAACAACAAGTCACACAACCAAAATGACCTTGAAACAAAACTGACAAAAATAACAAAAACTTTTGTCTTAAAGACGAAACCATAAAACAAAAACCAACAATTAACTATCAAATCCTTCCAGTAAAAAGCTATCCCTATACGTCACGGAGCTTCACCCAAAATCTTGTGCCGATCAGATAATAGACAAGACCACGATCGCATTTACAATCCCGCTGGTCTCAGTTCGCGTCTAAGACGAAGCACCTCATAAAACTGCAGATATCTTCTCGATTATTCAAATACAAATTCATTGTATCTCAATCCGCACAGCTCACAAAACTTTGAGCGCATCTTCCGCAGCTCTTTGATCTTTGAGCGTGCCTTCTTCAGCTCTTTGATCTTCACAGAACTCTGAGCGCGCCTTCCGCAACATCTTTTATCTTCATAATAACTTTAGCGCATGTCGCAGCTCTTTGATTTCATAATATTCTGACTGCATTCCACATCCATGATGGCTTTAACAATGGTCCGAGCGCATTCCACAACTCTATAAGACTTTTACAACAGTCTAAGTGCATTCCACAATTTTGATGGCCTTTACAAAACTCTGAGCGCCTTCCATAGCTCTGCTACCATGATAGATTTAGAGAATGATTTTGGGAAAAATATTTTGGTATTGTATTATCTTGTGTAATTGAAATTAAGGCTATACAAACATATATATAGGATTGAGGGTATATTAACCCTAATGTCATAATGCTAGCTAAATCCTAATGGACTTTGGTCCATCTTAACTTTGTGGCCCATGGCCCATATATTCCCTATTAGAACGTGAAAATGAATTTCATAGAAAATGAAACAGCAAGGAAATCTCAAGAAAAGAAAAAAAAAATGTTTTGAAGAAAGCTCAAGGTTGGCAACTCTATGTGACGTCCCCATATGTGTTGTCGTCAACATTGCGTAATAGTCCAACCCGAAGGTGTGGCCATCGAGAGAGACGGCTAACAAGGTAGTGTCCCAATGGAAGATGATGTTGGTGATGGACAAGACCAAGAAGATGGTCAACCAAGAGACCTTTCTCAAACGAAGGATCACCAAAGCAACCGAGTCTTGGAAGAAGGTGCAGAAAGAAAACAAAGACTTGGAGATGAAAAACATCATGTTTGATTGTCATAATGGCAACACTTTTGTTTATCGTCTCCCGAAATGTGATCTTCGAGATTTGGGTTCTGTAATTGAACAACATCTCAAAGATGTTAATCGTAGGATGGAGATTCTGAAGAGGAACGATGATGAATCATCTTCCTCCCTTGTTCTTGTTATTACCGACAACATCTAGTGTTATGCCATGATTGAGATGGGTTCTTCATCGGTTGGATCTGAATAAGAAACAGTACTGGTGAGGAGCTATTTGATCGTATCTTAATTTTTCGCTATTTAATCTTTCAATTAATAAAACGTTATTTTTGAGTTCAGTTTGTTTTAGTTATATGCATGTTTGGGTTGATTTGAGATATAGGTATATTTTCTCATGAATGAAATTTCATTTTACCCCTGCGACAACTTTGTTTCTCTGCGTTTGCCTCTCCGGTCACCGGCGTTCTTTGCCGGTACCGTGAGAGGGCTTCTTCCTTTTTATTTTCCTCTCTGTAATGTTGTTGTATGCTTCAGTGGTGGTGCTTGGATCTGCCCTCTCTTCTGAAGCCTCGTGTTGGTGGTAAGCCACCGTGTAGAGAGAAGATACTCCCCAAGGGGGTTGGGTTGCTGATGTCCTGGCTGCTTGAGGACGGTGGCTTGTGTGTTCAGCGATGTTACTGGTGGGTCTTGGCGGAACGACTTTCTCTCTTGCGGTGGTTTTTAGATCTGGTTTCAGATCTGGGATTTTGTGGCTTTGATGTGGTGTGGGAGCAGCTTGGTTTCCTTCGGTGACTATGCTCGTGGCATTTCTAGATTTCAGTGTAGCTAGCCGGTCTCTTCTCGCCTTTCTTCCTTTTCAGGTTTGGTGTTGATCCAGTTCCTTGGCATTCCACGGAGCTTCTCTTTGTTGGTGTCTCGGTCTCTCCTTCATCGATTTTCTCCGGCTTCCGGTTGTTGAGAGTGAGGATTCGGATTTGTGGCACAAGTGGAGGCTTCCTCGGCATCAGTTTGCTATGCAATTTTTTGCCTTTGGTTGTTCGTGTGGCGGTTAGTCTCGTCGTGGGTAGTTTCTTTGGTTAACGACGAGTCTTCTCTTCCTTGTGGGAGGACGTTTGTGGCAGCTTTGTCTTCTATGGCTGCTAGTTTGCGGTTTCCTTCAGGTTCTCTTATCTCTGCTCCGGTAGTTCGATGTTGATGTTTTCATTTCGTTTAACAGTTTTGGCGGTTCGCGTTAATCCCAAGAGGAGTCTCAAGAGAAGAATAGAGGCGGCGCTTTGGTCTAAGTGGCATCACTTATCTGTGGGAGATGGTTCCTGTTGTTTACAATAGGAATGGCGAGTAGAGGTGGGTTCTCTGGTCGCCCGTAGATGCTCCTGTAACCAACGGGTTTGTGAGTAAGTCCATTGTTGTCATTGCGTTTTTGCGTTAGTTTGCGAAGAAGCTGTAGGCGCTTAATCTTGAGGTTTTGAAGGCTGGCCTCTTTAGGATTTGGTTTGCTCGTGGCAACTAGGATGAGACTCCAACTCCTTGGAGTTGTGGAAATCACGCAAATTTCCAAGTTTAACATCTTGGAATCGGTGTTTCTTCTTCTGTTTCCTTTTGGGTTTATGTTTTTCCTCCATTATTGTTTTGTTTTGTCTGTTTATTATGTAGATTTTGTTCTTTTCTGCTACTTGTATTCTCTGTAACTTCAGTAAAACTTCGAAAATGGTATAATAAATCTTCACATTGATACCAAAAAAAAAAAAAAAACTAAATATAATAAGTTGGACTGATAAACTCAGTTCTTAAAACATGTTTCTACAAAGTATTGGGCCTAGTGGCACTACGGTTGCCTTCTCTTAATATAAACTGAAACCAAATCCCTCCAAAACGTACCAAACCACGGCCTAGCTAGTTCAAGATTTAAGAGGTTAATGATGAACGGTCAATGGTTCTTATGTGTTTGAATCCATTGTGAATGCAATAAAGTGCCTAAGATGGACCCCTTACTAGCCTAAACATCAAATATAATCAAGCTAGACCAAATGCTTATACAACTTATAAGAATTTACCGTAATTTTGTATAAATTGTTTTTTGGGTTACTCTTCTTCCTTTTTAGTGTGTTTCAACTTGTTGATATGGGATTTCTAATGTGTAATCGGGAGTAGTGAATCTTGAAATCGTGTTTACAGAGTGGCTCTAGCTAGGTAAGTCTGAGATGAATGTCACCCTCTGTCCTCTACGCTTACAGATTACTACCGGACGAGTATGTATCAAGGATCCATGGTGGGATCTTCAGTGCATATTTTCACATGAAAGGCCAAAACGTCCTTGCCCGTTCCTTGTTAGATAAAGATCTCGGCATCATGTAACTGACTCTTTAGTTAGGTTTTACGTTGGAGTCTTGGAGATAGTCATGTCCTAGGTGTCATGAACCACGAGAAGCAGCACGAATGTGAAGCAATCGACAAGGGTCAGATTAGGCTGATAATGTTGAACATGCTTGGTTGAGCTTTGAAAGACTTTACTGTGGAACATGCTTCTTAATTGTTATGTGAAACAATATTCATCCAGTGTTACATTTAAAACACCAGCAACCTTATTCAAAAGCTTCAGACGCTCTGAGTGCATGACTTAGCTCTGAAACCACCATTTGTGTTACTTGGACATTAGCCTGAGATACTGTCTCCTTGGGACAGATGCAACACCATAAGAATCATTGACCAGCTTCCATGTGACCATTTAAAAGGGCAAGACATTCACAAATGTTCTCAGCTTGTGGATGAGACCTGTCCTCAGCATAGAAATGCCACACTTTTTCATTCATCTCAATCCAACTGCAGCCAGGTGTCTTCATCAGTCCCACTTCTTTCATTTTCAGTCTGACCCGCCTTGCTGCATCCCATGACTCACAAGAGGCATACAAATTATACAAGAAAGTATAGGTAGATGCATCCTCTGGACATTTCTCCACAAGCAATCTTGCGATTCTATCTCCCAATGATTGATCCTTGTGCAAACAACAAGCAGAGAAAAGAGTACTGAGAAGCTCAGCGTTTTCTCTTGTCTCTGGTTTCTCTTCAAGAATTTCATAAGCTTCAAGCAACCGACCTGCTCGGCCAAGAATGTCAATCAAGCACGAGTAGTGTTCAATACTAGGCTTGATTCCGTACTTTGATTTCATTTGACTGAAATACTTAACACCTTCATCAATTAACCCGGCATGACCGCAAGTTGACAATACAGCAAGAAAAGTAACCCCATCAGGTTTTACACCAAAAAACTTCTGCATTTCATCAAAATGGTTAAGGGCTTCTTTGGGTTGACCATGAGATCCATACGCAGAGATCATTACTGTCCATGACACAACATCCTTCTTTGGCATACTGTTAAAAATTCTAGAAGCTTCTTTCACATTGCCGCATTTAGAATACATGTCAAGAAGTGCACTCATCAGCAACTCATCTGTTTCGAGCCTGCTCTCACTAATGGACATATGAATCCGTTTGCCTTTCTCTAACGCAGCCAGTTGCGAACAAGCAGGTAAAACACTTGTGAAAGTCACTACGTCTGGTTTCACTCCAATACTCACCATTTGGTCATAAACTGCAACAGCCTGAAACCAATTACCCACACTCACATAACCAGAGATCATAACATTCCATGACTCAACAACGTCCTTCTGACTCTTTGAAAAGACGGTTTCAGCCAACTTTACTTCACCACACTTGAAGTATAGATCGATCAGAGAACAATTTAAATAGATATCTGCATCTACAGCACTCCTAATCACATAACCGTGTACGAATTTTCCATGTTGGAGATTCCGTGACCGAAAGCAAGCCATCAGAATACTGGTCAAGGTTGTCTGACTCGGTCGAGTTCCTTCTACGACCATCCTATTCAAAAGCTCAACACATGAGTTACTATCTCCTTTAGAGACATAACCTCTAATCATAGAATTCCAAGCAACCAAACTCTTTCTAGGCATTTGTTGAAAAACCTCTTTAGCCATCTCAAAACAGTCACACTTCCCATACATATCTACAAGAGCAGAATTTACATACTCATCTAACTCAAACCCTCTCTTCACATACTTTCTATGGATCTCCTTCCCTCTCTCCAAACACACTAGCCTCGAGCACGACGATATGGCTACCGTCAATGAAACTGAATTTGGTTCAAAGCCAGAACTTTCCATCCTACCGAATAACTCCAAAGCCTTCTCTGCCTCCCCGCTTTGATAAAAACACGAAATAACCGTGTTCCAAGAAGCAACATCTCTCTCAGGCATTTCATCGAACACTTGTACTGAATCTTCAAACAAGTTAAACTTTGCGTACATACCAACCAAAGAGCTCCCTAAAACCACATCACAAACATGCCCACTCTTAACCACAAGGGTATGAATCATTCTACCACAAAACTCTCTACCCAACTCACCATAAGCCTTGATCACATTCGGATAAGTAAACGAATCAGGGACGCAAAATGGGCAATTAAGCAATCTCTTGAAAACTTCAAGAGCGTCATGAAACATCGAGTTCTTCGAATAACCAGACACAAGTGAGTTCCAGATGTAAACATCCGATCGTGTATCCATGTTCTGGAAGACGAGTCTCGCCGAGCAATGGTCTTTACAAGCGAAGTAGACATTGATGAGACTTTTGCATAAAACGACGTCGCTACGTAACCCAACCGTGAGTATTCTCTGGTGAACAAGCTTGGCTTGTCTTAACGACTTGGCATTTGTACATTCTCGCAATAAAAATAACAACTTTGAAGATTCCATTTTAAACTTGTGTTCTTGTCTTAATTTTTACATGTCGCTGGCTTAACATGATTGTTGTGTACTCAAGTCAAGACAACGGTGTCTTTTGAATTTGTTGATATTAATGGGCCGAGTTAAATTAGGCCCAAAATGCTGAATTCTTTAAAAAATCACTTCGTTTTAAAAACCCTAGCTGATTAAAGTTACAAAATTCGCCCCCTTTTCACAATAAAACGCAGCGTTTTGAGAATCTCTGAACCTTCTTCAACAAATATAAATACCATCTTAAACCCTAGAAAAATCGCGGCTCCTGAAACTTTTTCTCTCTCCTTCTCTCTCTCTGTCTGTGCGTAAACCCTCCGAGGTAACTGAATCTTCTTTCTTCGTTGATAGCCTTTAAGTTCTAGATTTTGACTAAGTATAGTTTTGTTCTTTTGTCGGATTTTGAAGAATTTGTTCAGAGTAATGTACTCTGTTTTTTCCCATAGATCATGAGAAAGGTTTTTTCTTGCATATGGTTTCTAACTAGCTTAGTGTCTTTAGCTCTCAAAAGATGAACTTTGTAAGTATGGTGACTTTGCCATTGAGATAATTTTAAGGGTGTTTTTAATTTTCAGGGGCTGACCTAACAGCTTGTGAAAATGCTAGTACTGTTTGAGACGCCAGGTGGTTTTGCCCTATTTAAAGTGTTGAAGGAAGGAAAGCTCTCTAATGTTGAGGTTATTATCTTCATCCTTGTGCTGTCTTCAATTCATTTATCTTAACCTTGTCTGTGTATCGATTGTTTTTTATTCCAAGTTTGTAAATTTTGGTGTTTTTTTGTAGGATTTGGGTAATGAGTTCATGACTGCAGAGTCAGCCCGAAAGGTGATTACTTCTGTTTCTTCTACCCATGGTTTTAGTACTTAGATAGACTGCCTTATATTGTTGTGTGTCGGTTTCTCATATCATTTTTGGCGTTGTTACAGATGGTTAAGCTTAAAGCTTTTGACAAGTTTGACAACACATCTGAAGCTCTTGAAGCTGTGGCTAAATTGCTTGAGGGAACTCCAAGCAAGGGTCTACGCAAGTTTTTGAAAGCAAACTGTGATGGCGAAACCTTAGCTGTTGCTGATTCTAAGCTTGGAAATATTATCAAGGAGAAGCTGGTGTGTACTTTTGTTTTGTTCTGGTATGCTCTTTCATTTATGAAGATGGGTCGTTTCTTACGGATTTGCTTTACTATTTGTAGAAAATAGACTGTGTTCACAACAATGCTGTTATGGAGCTTTTACGAGGTGTCAGAAGCCAGCTTACTGAACTTATATCTGGATTGGGGGATAATGATCTAGCTCCAATGAGCCTAGGATTGTCTCACAGTCTTGCCAGATATAAACTAAAGTTCAGTTCTGATAAGGTAGTCATTTAATTTATTTTGGCGTCTATTTCTCTAGATTGCTTTTTTGTTGGGTTGGTAACATTTGATAAATTATTTATCTTTTGGCATCCTTATTTGCTTCTCCAACGTTAATGTCAGACCATTTAGCTCCTATGTATGTCATGTGTTTTGTTTTATGTTGTGTGACTTTTCCTTATACTATTATTATTTTTAATAGGTGGATACCATGATTATCCAAGCTATTGGTTTGCTTGATGATCTTGACAAAGAGCTCAACACATACGCTATGAGGGTTCGTGAATGGTACGGTTGGCATTTTCCTGAGCTTGCTAAGATCGTACAGGACAATATCCTATATGCCAAGGCTGTAAAACTAATGGGGAATCGGATTAATGCTGCTAAGCTAGACTTCTCTGAGGTTAATCCCTCCTTTACCATTCTCTTTTGACTATCTGTTTTAGGATTCGGCTTGCTTTTCCTTGAAACTAGATATGCCTTCTTAACACATATTTCCCTTGTCCAATCTCATTTCAGATATTGTCTGATGAAGTTGAAGCAGACCTTAAAGAGGCTTCTGTGATATCTATGGGAACTGAAGTCAGTGACCTTGATTTGTTGCATATCCGGGAACTCTGTGACCAGGTTCTTTCCCTAGCTGAGTACAGAGCTCAGCTTTATGACTACTTGAAGAGCAGAATGAACACCATTGCACCAAATCTCACTGCCCTTGTCGGTGAGCTAGTCGGTGCTCGCCTAATTTCTCATGGTGGTAGTTTGTTGAACCTCTCAAAGCAACCTGGGAGCACAGTTCAGATTCTTGGAGCTGAAAAAGCCCTATTTAGAGCCCTCAAGACCAAACACGCCACTCCAAAGTACGGTCTAATTTACCACGCATCTGTGGTTGGCCAAGCTGCACCAAAGCACAAGGGTAAAATCTCTCGGTCACTAGCTGCAAAAGCTGCTCTTGCTATCCGATGTGATGCTCTTGGTGATGGCCAAGATAACACTATGGGAGTGGAAAACCGCTTAAAGGTGCTCTTCTATACATTTCCTCTCCTGTCCGATCCCTTTTACATATTGTTCCTTCATTGATGGTTACGTGTATTTTTCTGACAGCTTGAAGCACGGTTGAGAACTCTTGAAGGAAGAGATCTAGGACGTCTGTCTGGCTCAGCTAAGGGCAAACCAAAGATTGAAGTTTACGACAAGGATAAGAAGAAGGGTTCCGGAGGTCTGATCACTCCTGCTAAGGTCAGATTATTCCTCTGCTAGTTTTGTTTCCTCGACTTCTTTTGTAATTATGTTTGTGAAACTTCTGAATCGTGGATTTGTGCAACTAAGTTTTGGATAGATTGTGGACTTTTCTCGGTTGTTTAGTATTGCTTTGGCTTATTTGTAATGTTGCTTAAAGTGTTAAGCTTTTCTGTTGTCTTCTACAGACTTACAACGCTGCTGCAGACTCCTTTCTTCAAACTCCCAAAGTGGATTCAGAGACCGGTGTCAAAGAGAAGAACGACAAAAAGAAGAAGAAGAAGAAGGCCGATGATGAGGAAGAAGCCAAAACCGAGGAGCCTTCAAAGAAGAAGTCGAAGAAGAAGAAATCAGAAGCAGAACCCGAAACAGTAGAGCCAGCAAAGAAGGAGAAAAAGAAAAGAAAACACGAGGAAGAAGAAGCCGAAATGCCTGCCAAGGAAAAGAGTGAGAAGAAGAAGAAGAAAAGTGAAGTCTGAGGAGAGGTTTAAAATTTTTGCGTGAGTACACGTTTAGTTTCGTTACGTTTTGTCAGAAACGCAGTAAAATTAACCAGAAAAAAAAAACAGTGTTTATTTTCTTTTGCGTTAGGTGTTAAGTAAGGCTTTTGTTTTCCTTTTGTTCTGAAACTTGAAAAAGAACTGTTCTTTTCTTTAGTAAGAGGGTTGTGTGTTGCCCATTTCACCAGAAATTTGCGTCTCTACCACCAAAGACCCAACCATTAAACCTTTTCGTTGTATGTGTCACTTTTGCAATGATGGTTGGTGAATAATTGATTACAAAATCTACCCCATGAATATAATACTATACTCTGAGCTCAGGCCAATCATATCAGATTTTTAAAACTTGGAACATTTAAATCTTACACCAATTGCTTGCTGAAAATTAACTCCGCGTAGTTTTTTTAGAAAATTAATCAAACAACACATAAAAGTTGCTAATTTACTCTAATAGCATATCCAACCAAACTTTTACTCAAATAACACATATAAGTTGGGAAAAAGACTATAAAACATTTTGTTTTTTTTGTTATTTATTATCATGTCATTATAATTAAAAAATAAATAAATAACAAATAAAAGGTAAAAAATTACTTTTGTCTTGTTTTGTCTACGGTGGATCTTCGTTCCGTTAACATTGACGGCCAGCTATGTTTCCAACATCAGTGGTTTTGTCAACATCGGGTTGTTGGCTTTGTCTTGTTATATCTTTGGTGGATCTTTGTGTGGATTTATTTTGTTTAATTTTAAAGATCTAAAATTTAGAGGGCTTTTGTTTCTACTATTGTCTCTTCTTCTTCTGATCCTCAGACCATTACATGGCTTGTCAATCCTTAGGCCTTAGCCATCCTTGGCTCTTAGTTTTTACGGAGGGTGGTGAATTGGTTTGAGCTGCCTAGGTTTAGGTCTCCTCCGCTCGAACTAACTTTCAGTTCTAGGCGAGATCTGGTTAGTTCTTGGATCCGGATCTATGTTGTTTTGTTAGATTATTTTGGCCCAAGATTCCATAGAAAATGTTGTTAAGCCTCTACGAAAGATTTACTGTTTTACCGACTTAAAAATGCTTCGATCTCAGATTTAATTTGCAAAAAAATAAGTTGGAAACAATTGTGGATTCACGAGTTTAGATCTTTCTTTCAGATTGTATACGTATTTTAATCTCTTTTCATGTATGTGTCTATCGATGGTGGCCGGTGGCTTCAAACGAGGCGGTTTTTGAACTTTTTCAGTAAATAATTCGGCGAAGCCAGTTAATCATAACTTTTTCCGGCATTGACGGTGCTAATATTGCTGGAAGTGGTGATAGTAATTGATGTTAACAAAGATCCATAGCTACGAATCTGCTTCAATATTTAATTGACATTAAGAAAGATCTAAAATGTTATTTTTCATAATCTGCTTTGATGTGTACGATCTGGTTTGAACTGGTTTTGGAGGATAGTGATGGCGGTGAGGAGGTAGAGGTTAGTCGTTGCGACCAAGTCCAAATTCGCTATAAAAAATCAATGTTTGGCAACCGCTAAGCTTCGAACAATAGTCATGAAACACATTTATAAAAGACTTTAACCACTGCACTACCTTGTTTTAAAATATTACTATAAATTAAGATAGAGTGTAAACCCAATATTAAAAAAACACTGGATATATCCTAAAATGCTATGTTTTTACCTAAAACATCAATAGTATAAATCTGTCAAACCAATTAACTCTATCAGGTCTATATGTTTAACTCTACTTAACTTTTGTTATTTCAGTAACAAATATGTCAACCACTTAATTAACACATAACTCTATCGCTTTTAATTATGTCTATCCATATGGAAATATCTACCATCGTGTATAACTATATTTGTCATATAAATCTATCTCAGTGTATATGTCTACCATAATAACTATATAAATCTGTCAAAAAAAAAACTGCTATTCGACATAAGCACATTATATATATCACCATTGTACTAATATCTTTATCAAAAAAGAATAATTATATCATCATTACAATATATCTATCAATAGATCAACTGATAACCATAACTTTGCCAGCTTTTTTTATGTCTGTCATCACTAATCTTTCTCCGCCAAATTAATCTACTTAATTATAAAACTCTATCAAATAAGTCGGTCAATATTTATATAACTCTGTCGGGAAAAATATGTCTATCGTTAAATAGATTATATGAGTGGGAGTTTTTCCCTCAAAAAAACTTTGAACAGTTGTGTTAAAAACATATATGTGGCATCACTTTTTAATGACATACTTGTAATTTATTTTTTCCTACCACACCTTCCAAAAGGTTCATATGTCATTTAAATTTTCAAAAAAAAAAAAAAAAGACATTCTAGTCATTTTTTACCTTTTCTAAGCTATTACAGTAAACTTTCCAAGTTTTTTTTGGTGGGATTAATTTGTGTGTAGTTTGTTTAATCCTTTTAGCCTTTTAGCTATAAATTATTATTGTAAAATGGAAACATCCTTTTTTCTTTTCTTTTTTTTGCAGCTATTGTTGTGATATATAGAAAACACAAAACTAAAATAGAAAATAAATATACGATTACGGACATAAAAAAGGAAAATAATAACAAGACCTAAGTTTGACCAGATGATTATATGAACGGTTTCTACTCTCTCTATTTCTCTATTTCTCTATTTCTCTATTTCTCTCGCTGTATTCTCTATCTCTCTCGCTGCTCTCTCTTTCTCTTTGTCTCGGTAAGAAACATTATGCCGTCCTCAAGCGCGTCTGAGTCCATAATGAAGAAAGGAACAAAACGAAAAATCGAAATAAAGAAACGAGAAACCAAACAGCAACGAGCCGTGGCTTGCTCTAAACGCCGTCAAACTGTCTTTTCCAAAGCCGCCGATCTCTGTCATCTCTCCGGAGCCAACATCGCCGTCTTCGTAACCTCTCCCTCAGAGATTTCCGATGTTGTTTACTCCTTCTCCGGCTACTCTCCTGCCCACGAGATCGCTGATTGTTACCTAAATCGCAAGCCACCTCCTAAAATTGAAGTTAAATCCCAATCCAAATTAGGGTTTTGGTGGGAAGACCCTGATCTATACAATTCTTGTGATGATCTCTCTGAGTTAAACATCCTTGAGGATCATATAGAGAGAGTGAAGAAGCATGTGATGGCTTGCCTTGAGAAGAAAGAAAAATTGCAATCTGTTTCTAACACCGAACAGAACCCTAGCACTTGTTCTCTCGACGAGGATTGTGATCGAGGTTTTGATCTAAACTCTAGCCCTTCTACATAGGATCTTATTCTCTCTCTTAAAATCTTTTCTCGTATCCCCTGTTGTAATATTGAATTTCTTTTTTTTTATACAGTATTTAAAATCCAAAATTTAATAAAAACCTTTAACCCTTTAGAGCATCTCCATCCATGAATTTATAGAAATTGCTTAAAAATTATTTTATTATAAATTTTTTAAAAAGTTGTATTAAGAATTTCTTAAGGGGAAGAAAGGGGAATTGGAATAGTTAAAAAAGCTTAGGACTCTCTTTTTCATACAGAGGGTTTCCTTCTATTGAAAAGCTGAAGTATACCAGGAAAATCTTTGTTTTCGCCGGATTTGATAGGATATTTTCTGTTTATTTCACAATATTTACTGAATCTTTGAAGATTACAAGTCAAGTTTAACCTAGTTTTTCAGCTTCACCACGCCGCCAGAAGATAAACCCCATACCTGCACTCGATTTCTAGGGTTGATTACGTGTGGAATAAGCTATGGAGTACGCTTTGGACAGAGCTCTACAAGAGATGTCGCTTGATGATGACCAGCCGATTGTTCTACAAGATCTTCCTCAGTTTAGCTCTTGCGTTCGTAATGAACGTAGTATCATTGGGAGGCTTCTGTGTCCAGAAAATCAAAAAATGTCTAGTCTGATTCATGAAATGCCATGGATGTGGCGTGTCTATAACCGGGCAAGGGGTATTGCTCTACCTAATGATAGGTTTCAATTCATATTTGACTCAAAGTCAGATCTCTCCACGGTACTGGATACTGGTGCATGGACTTTCAATGACAGGAGTGTCACTTTGGAAAAATGGGTGGAAAAGCCACCATAAGATTATTTGAAGGTTTTACCAATATGGATCCGACTGAGGAACATTCCGGTGAACTAGAATACAACGGATACCATAAAGGAGATTGCAGGGCGGATTGGTCGAGTCACGCATGTTGTTTTCGACCCCCTCAAACCTTTGAGCAAAGGATATGTTAGGGTCAAGATTTTATTTGATCTCAGTCGACCACTGAAGAATTCTCGAGAGTTCCAACTTCCATCAGGTGAAACGGTAGCTATTGGAATTGAATATGAAAGGATCAGACGTCGATGCTATCAGTGCCAGAGACTCACACATGATAAGGAAAGATGTCTGTTTAATCCTGTGAACCGGCTAGTTCTTGCTACGGGAGGGATTAACGGTGCAACTCTGGTTACGAGTCGATTAATCCCAAAGATCAGCAAAGACGACCCTTTGTTTAGCGTCTTGACGGATGCGGATGTGGGTATTGATCCAACTTCATGTAGGCCAAAAATAGCTAAACCTGTCTTGGACGAGATGCGTCAGTATCTATAAGTTGCAGATTCTCAGCTGAAGAAGATTCATATAGAGAGAGTATGTTAGTCTGTGTGGAATTTGGAGGGAGACACTGAGGGCCAACAACGCTTTCTCCTCCTGGAGGCACCTCCAACTATCACTACAAATGTGGACAAGGGAAAAGGTTTAGTCTTCGACTTTGAAGGTGTATGATCTGATACAATCTCCGGAGAAGCACACTCGGCCCCGGTTTTGAGATCAGAGAGTGTTTTAGACCGTTTAGCCTTCCCAAACCAATCCTCGGCTGTGTCTTATGCTACAACTTCAGCGGTAAACATGGGATCTACGAAATTGAGGGATGATTTTTCTACAGGTACACTACCGGACCTAAGCCTAAACAACTGAAGAAATGACACCGCCCAAACAAGTGGATACGTAAGGCTCAAGCTATTCAGAATAGACCTGTGCTAACAGAGGATTCTGATGAGGTACTCTCTTCAAAAAGAAAAGCTACAGATGAGGCTTTAATATCATCGAAACTGGCCAAACGTGGTGATGATACGGTGGTTCCCTATGAGGAACCGCCGGTGCAAGTATATGCTTTATGAGCTGGAATTGTCAAGGACTGGGGGGCACCTTGACAATTCTTACTTTGCGGGAGATGAGGCGTACATATTTCCCGGACTTTTTGTTCCTCATGGAGACAAAAAACTCCAGTTCGTACATGGTGAATCTACAGAAGTCGGTAGGCCTAAGTGGAGGCCTGGCTCTGTTTTTGAAATCGACTTATGTAGTTCAAGTTCTTAATTCGGATACAAGGATAATTGATGTGGAAGTTAAGTTAGGAGCAATCAATTTTTTCATTTCTTGTGTTTATGGGGATCCAGTTTATCAGCAGAGGCAGATAGTTTGGGATAATTTGATCTCCCTTGGTACAACAAGAGATGATCCCTGGTTGGTTTTGGGGGATCTTAATGAATTGGTTGACAATACTGAGAAGCTTGGGGTACCAGCACGGTCGGAATCGTCATTTTATCCGTTCAGGAATATGATCTCTGATTGCCGACTACGGGAGGTCCCTAGTATTGATAACAAGTTCTCGTGGGCAGGGGAACACAATAAGATATGGATACAGTGTTGTCTAAATAGAGCTTTGGGAAATGCAGCTTGGTTTCATCTTTTCCCGCGAGTTCAAGCCGAGTTCTTAGAGAGGATTGGTTCTGATCATCGACCTCTCTTGTTGAGGTTCGTTGGTGGTAATGATACGAATAAAGGCCGATTTATGTTCCAAAGAAGATGGACATCTAAACCAGAATTTGCTCAGATAGTGAAGGACGGATGGTCTAGGGGCGATGATCGAGGATCACAAACAGTGTTAAATCGAGTTGCTGATTGCAGAAAAGCTATTTCGACGTGGAAGAAATCAACTCAACAAAATTCTAAAGAGAACATTGCTTCCTTTCGTCTGCAAATTGATGCAGAAAGCACTAAGTCACAGCCGAATCTTCATCTTATGAAGAATCTACGGTGGGAACTAGCAGAAGCTTACAGAGCAGAGGAGCTGTTCTGGAAACAGCAAAGTAGAGAGAGGTGGATGCATGATGGTGATCGTAACACTCGCTTCTTCCATGGAAGCGTACAACGACGTCGAGTCCAAAACTGAATCCTGTCCCTTAGGGATCAGAATGGTGTGGTGCATTTTACAGAAGGGTCTAAAGGTGAGATAGCGGTGTCATATTTTCGTAATATGTTCTCCACTTCAAATCCTGAGGCGATATCAGATGCCCTTGATGGTATGACTCCAAGAGTTACGGAGCAGATGAACAATGAGCTGATTAAATCACCTTCTAGTGCGGAAGTTAAGATTGCAGCCTTTAGCATTCAAGAAGAAAAGACACCAGGTGCAGATGGCATGACATGGCATTTTTATCAGGAATATTGGGATATTGTTGGCTCTCAAGTGATTGAGGAGGTTGAACAGTTTTTTGAATCTGGTTCCCTCCAGTCGGAATGGAACTACACACAGATTTGTCTAATCCCAAAAAATACTGCTCCAGAGAAAATGACTGACTTGAGGCCAATTAGTTTATGCTCGGTGTTATACAAGATAGTTTCCAAGGTTCTTTGTAATCGACTCAAGCGTTTTCTTCCCACGATTGTCTCGGATACTCAAGGCGCATTTGTCTCAGGACGATTGATTTCAGATAATATTCTTATAGCCCATGAGATGATCCATGACTTGCGAACCAATCCACAATGTGATGAAGACTTCATGGCGATTAAGACTGATATGTCCAAGGCTTATGATCATGTGGAATGGAAGTTTCTTGAAGAATTACTGATCCGGTTGGGATTTCATATGAAATGGGTGCGATGAATGAGTTGTGTAACTTCGGTTACCTACTCAGTCCTTTTAAATGGTGCATCATATGGCTACATTAAACCTGAGCATTGGATTCGACAGGGGGATCCGCTCTCGCCATTTCTATTTATCCTCTGTGCTGAGGCATTGGTTCATATCATGAACAGAGCATAGGTGGAAGGTCGTGTCACATGAATTAAACTATTCTCTTCTTGTCCATCGATCCAACATATCCTATTTGCTGATGATAGCTTGTTTTTATGCCAACCTAATCTTCGAGAATGCTCTGAATTCTTGAAATGCCTTAAACTATATGGGGATGCTTCAAGGCAAGTGATCAACTTTCAGAAGTCCGCAATTACATTTGGAAAAAAGATGGATCCGTATATGCGTCACTTGCTTAGTCTGGTCACTGGTTTTGAGCAGGAGGATGGGACAGGCAAGATCTGGGCCTGCCAGAATGTTTTAGTGGTTCAAAACGAGACCTTCTGCAGTTTATAAGTGATAGTCTAAAGTCTCGACTTAGTGGGTGGTATGAGAAAATGCTTTCCTTGGGAGGTAAGGAGGTTTTGCTTAAGTCAGTGGCTATGGCGCTTCCAGTCTATGCTATGTCATGTTTTCATTTAACGAAGCACCAATGTAGACAGCTCACAAGTGCGATGTGTCAGTTTTGGTGGAATGCGAGTGCAGACAAACATAAGATGCACTGGGTGTCTTGGGATATAGTTTTCAATCGAAGGAACGTGGAGGCTTAGGCTTTCGAGACATTGTTCGCTTTAACCAGGCTTTGCTAGCCAAACAAGGATGGAGACTCCTAGACTCTCCTAATTCTTTGGGGGCTCGTAATTATAAGGCTAAATATTTTGAGAATGTCCCTTTCTTTGAGGCTAGAATCAGGTACAGGCCATCGTATGCTTGGCGGAGTATAATGTTTGGACATGAGTTACTAGAAAAAGGTGTGGCTCGACAAATGGGTGTTTGACGATAGGCCGAGAAGACCGTTCAATAAGGAACTAACGATTGATTTAAACCTCAATGTATCGGCTCTCATTCAGGACGACGGGGGGTGGAACCCACAAACCCTCCAGGATCTGTTCCCTCCTTCTGAGATACCTAGGATTAGGTCCTTTCCTCCAGCACAACACCTACATGACCGATATGTTTGGGTTTTCACTCAAAATGGCCAATATACAGTCAAAAGTGGGAACTGGTTGTTATCTCAGGAGAGTGACATTTTGAATCATTTATCTACATATATGATTCGCATTAACAAGGTTAAACTTCGGGTTTGGGAGACTGTAACTGAGCCTGAAATACGGCTATTCCTTTTGAGAGCTTTGTCACAAGCTTTGGCGGTTGCAGAGTGTATGCGCAACCATGGACTATCTGTTAACCCACTCTGTGTGGTATGTCACGTTGAGGATGAGACAATCACTCATGTGTTACTTAGTTGTCCTATGGCGCGTGGAGTCTGGTAGTTTCCCACCCCGGCACAAGGCTTCTCGAACTCGGTTGTGGACAATGTTTCTCTGATCTTAGACTTTATGAAACAAGCAAAAATCACTGAGGGTACTAGGCAAGCAATTCCTTGGATCTTATGGGGGATTTGGAAGGCTCGTAATGCTATTGTCTTTACACAACGGGATCAAGACTCTCATGTCATTGTGGCTTTGGCTATTGAGGAGGCGGAGGAGTGGTTGAAACAACATACGTTAATATCCCAGGCTACCAATAGAGACGCTAATCGACATGTACAACATGTTCACCGCTGGATCCGACCCCCTTCTGGCAAACTTAAATGCAACATTCATGCAGCGTGGGGCAAGGAATCTTTGTATTGTGGTGGCGCTTGGATACTCAGAGATCATACTGGAGAGGTTCTGTATCATGCGAGGGATGCATTCCTGCCGCGAAGTAACAAGATTTCCGCTGAGATTAGTTGTCTTATGTGGTGTCTACAAAGCCTTATTACACTTCATTGTACGTCTTGTGAAGTTTGGACTGACTGTCAGTCGGTGGTGATGGCCTTAGAATGTCTGGATAAATGGCCAAAATATCGTTCGGAGCTAGACAAAATCATTAGTGCAATACGGGTGACAGGGGAGTTTACTATCAAGCTTTCTTCACCGAAAGCCAATTCTTTGGCTAGGGCGATTGCATCTAGTGTCACACGAGAGGGTCGTCTTCAATCTTACCTTGCCTTAGGTGGACCTGCTTGGCTACAAAATCAGATAGATCAAGAACGTAAGGTATAGGCACAGTTTCTACTATTGTTTTGCTCTGTTTTCTACTTTGCTTAATGGTTGGCATTGATGTTTTTGTACTTGAACTATCTCTCTTTCGTTATAATCAAATCATAGTTAAAAAAAAAGAATTTCTTAAGAAACAATAAAATTTAAAGGGTCCATTACAGTTGCTAAACATGAAAATCAACAAGATATGGTTTTAGTAGAGAACACAACCAAGGCTACAAAAAGGCTAGTGTGCATCTATATAGCTCAAGTATTTGTTTCATATCCTCAAAGCTAAGGCCTAAAATTGAACAATTTGATTATATAATTGAAGGTTTGAGAAGTCTTAACAGATTAAGATCAAAATGATGGAGAGAGATGATGATGTTCAAATTGATTTAATAACAACAGGCATTGGCGAAGCAGTAACATTACATGGATGATTGCGACACCAGAGCGGAAAAATTCCCTTGTGGAAGCTGCATATGGAGAGATAAAGACTCAAAGTGAGACAGCCAAGACGATGATTCTCAGCTGCCTAAATGGTCACCGTCTTCTTGTTTGCAAAACCTGTAATCATATAAAAAAATACCACAACTTAATATAAAGTTTACATATTCTTCTACAAATTCAAATCACATAAGAGCAATAAACCAGCAAATATACAAATTCAACACAAAATGCAAAGGCAAGAACGCAAAACTGAAACTTTTTCTTGAGGTAAGAAAAATCACTATATCAATGTCACACTTATAACAGATATGCTACCCTCTCATAACAAGTGATTGTCATCTCCAAGTCACCACGGTTCTTATAGATGACACCCATGTTACAATATGCTTCAGCATACCTGTAAGTGCAGCCTTCTCGTAGCAGCTCAAGGCATTGTCATATTGCATCATCTTGTAATCATAGCAATACGAATTAGGTAAATTGCTTTATCCTATCAGAGTTCCTTTGTTCTCTTGAACATAGGTTTCATCATCCATGTCTTATGGCTTTGAACTCTCAATTATAGTGAACGCATAATCTGAGAATCAATCATATAAATAATAAAATAACATTGCTCACTCGTTCCATGATGCATGCTGACTATTTTCCACTCATTGAGCTTATTCGCCAACGTATCACCTCTTGGACGGGTCGCTTCTTGTCCTTTGCGGGCATGCTTCAGCTGCTCAAGTCAGTGCTTTCCAGTCTAACAAACTTTTGGCTCTCTGCATTTTGCTTGCCAAAGAAGTGTCTTCAGGAGATAGACAGCCTTTTCTCGGCTTTCTTGTGGTCAGGTCCGGACCTCAATTCGAAAAAGGCAAAGATCTGGTCAGTTAATGAGAAGAGTGCTGGAGGTTCTTGGATGTGGCGTAAGATTTTAAAATATCGTGATCTTGCTGCCAGCTTACATCAAAAAGAGGTGATAACAGGCATGACACATCGTGTTTGTTCAATGTTTGGACCCCTCTTGGCCAGCTATTTGCACATCTCGGGTTCCGGGGTAGTATTGATATGGGGATCCCGTAGCGGAGTACTGTGGCAGAGGCTCTTACACACTGGAGACGTCGGCACCGTGTTGACATACGAAACCAAATCCAAGATGCCCTTGACTCTAGTCGTTCTTTAGTGCAGTACCAAGGTTCTGATCGCTCCCTCTGGAAGCAGAAAAATGGCTCTTTTAAGAGTAAATTTCTGTCGCATGATACTTGGTGTTTGACACGACAACCAATCCCTGCCTGTGACTAGTCTGCAGGAGTTTGGTTTCATTACTCAACGCCTAAGTACTCCTTCATTGCTTGGCTTGCTTTCCACAATAGACTCTCTACTGGCGACAAACTAGTTAAATGGAATGCTTCCGCAAATGGAGCTTGTGTCCTCTGTCAGGGACATGGGAAAACAAGGGACCACCTCTTCTTCTCCTGCGCTTATTTCTCGACTGTATTGTCTGCTCTGGCTCAAGGGCTATTAGGTGTCAGGTTCACACAGAATTGGGCAACTTTGGCCCCTCTGCTTCAGGACTCTTCAACACCTCGACTTCACCTGTTTGTTCTTTGATATGCTTTTCAGACTGCTATTCATAGCCTCTGGCGGGAATGTAACGCTCGACGGCATGGAGAAGCTCTAACTACAACATCTAATCTCCTAAGCTTCATCTCCAAGAATGTCCATAATCGACTGCTTACACTGACAACCACCTCCGGATATGAGAGTGGTCTTCAGTATTGGTTTCACACACATCCAAATTAATTTTTTTAGTCTCAGTTATATATTCAAAGAATTCTTCTAAGTTGTAAACTTTTTTGGACCAAAGTCTTTTTTTGGTGAATATAATTTAACATTCATACAAAAAAAATAAAAACAAAAACAAAAACAAAAAAGAAATAACATTGAACCAGATAAATCACAAACCTCTTAGCTAAAAAGCCTAAAAGTCTGAAGATGCATCATTTGAACAAGTGGATGAACTACTTCAGGACAAAACACTTATACAAGAACAAAGTATCAAGTTATTCATGACGGCTCTTAACAAGGAAAGATCTAGAATCAGGAAGCTTCACGGAGGCTTAGAAGATACTAGAAGCATTTAGAAGACAAAAGAGCTTCATGTTTACGCATCTGAGATACGGTCTGGAGACGCACCGCTTATATACCTATTCATCGATGATACAGAACCGTGCACTTTGCGCTTTGAGTTTTTGCGCTTGCCACCGATCTGCGGGTACGGTTCCATTCGAAATGTACTCGCGTATTGGGATTCGCCAATCCGTCTTTGGTTCTGCGTCGTGTTCATCTCCCGATATATGCTCGTCTAGGAGCTCATCATCCTGCTCAGGCGCCTGCTCGAGATTTTCCTCGTCGGGTACAATGCAGTGCTCGACCTGGTGGACGCTTTGGGCTTTGATGGGAATAGGGATGCTAGGCTCGTTTATCCCTTCTATGGGTATGACCCCTTTGACCAAAAGGTTGGAGGTGGAAGCGAGTGCGGCCAAGGCGTCGGCCGCTGAATTCTGTCCTCGTGGGATTTTGGTAAGTTCGAACGATGAAAACTGTTCTGTCAAAGAGCGAACAACCCGAAGATACGAGTTCCATCCGTTCGTTATTCGGATCGTAGTTTCCATGAAACTGGCTGGTGACGAGCTGCGAGTCGCTAAACGCAGCAAGCTCTTTAACTCTCACGCCTAACGCGAGCCGAAGGCCGGCTATCAGGGCTTCGTACTCGGCTTCATTATTTGAAGCCGTAAATCCGAGCCGAAAAGATTGCTCCATGACCTCTTTGGTGGGGGAGATGAGTTGGATCCCGATCTCGCATCCTAGCCTGGATGATGCTCCGTCCGCGTACAACGACCATTTCATAGAATTATTACCTTCGTGGTCACTATTTGCGGCGAGCTTGATTACAAAATCAGCAAGGACCTGTGCCTTAGCGCAGATTCGAGGTCGGTATTCGATGTCGTATTCGCTTAGTTCTATTGCCCACTTGGCCAATCTGCCAGACTGGCTGGGGCTATGGAAGATAGAGTGTATGGGTTGGGACGTCATTACCACGATTGTGTGCTATTGGAAATAAGGTCGTAATTTACAAGCTGACATCACGACCGCCAGGGCTAGTTTTTCCATGGCAGGGTATTGTGTTTCAGCGTCGACCAAAGTTTTACTGACGTAGTAGGCGGGTTTCTGCTCCCCTTCGTGTTCTCGCACCAGTACTCCGCTTACCGCGGAGTCAGAGACGACAATGTAGAGGAAGAGGTGTTCTCCGTCTGTTGGCTTTGAGAGTACAGGAGGCTTAGAAAGATATTTTTTTAGTTCCTGGAATGCTTCCTCGCAATTGTCGTCCCACTCGAACTTCCAGTTGCCCTTTAGCATTTGGTAAAATAGGAGACATCGGTTTGTGGATCGTGCGATAAAGCGAGTTAGGGCTGCGATCCGTCCTGTAAGCCTTTGCACCTCCCGAGTAGTTTTTGGGGAGGGCATTTCGAGGAAGGTTGTGATCTGCTTGGGATTTGCTTTGATCTCGTGCTCGGTGACCAGGTATCCCAAGAATTCACCGTACGCAATGCCGAATGTACACTTGGTCGGGTTGAGCTTCATCCAGTATTGGTTCATGATTTTAAAACACTCTTTGAGTTGGGAAACATGATTTTGTTCTCGTGTTGACTTGACAAGCATGTCGTCAATGTAGACTTCCATAGTTTTCCCGAGGTGTTGGGCGAATATTTTGTTGACCAGTCGTTGGTACATTGCTCCGGCGTTCTTGAGTCCGAAGGGCATCACTTTATATCAATAAGTACCTCAGTCAGTTATGAAGGCGGTTTTTTTTCTGGTCAGCAGGATCCATAAGGATCTGGTTGTAACCCGAGAAGGCATCCATAAAGGACAAGGTCTTGTGCCCAGCAGTTGCTTCGACCAGCTGGTCGATATGCGGGAGGGGGTAATTGTCTTTCAGACAAGCTTTGTTAAGATCCTTGAAGTCGATGCAGATTCGCCACTTCCCATTTTTCTTTTTGACCAGTACGGGGTTGGCCAGCCACTCGACGTATTGGACCTCACGAATGGAACCAATCTTGAGCAGTCGATCCACCTCATCATTTACCGCTTTGGCCCTTTTGGGGCCAAGCTTACGACGTTTATGCTTTATCGGTTTGTAGGTAGGGTCGACATTCAGTTGATGCGAGGTGACGCTTATATCGAAACCTTTCATGTCAGACGAAAACCAGGCGAAGGTTGCGCAGTTTTGTCCCAAAAGTTGGATCAGTTCGGCCCTTGTGCTGACGTTTAGGTCAGCTCCAATTCCGACACATCGGTCGGGATGGCCTTCCATGATAGAGATTTGGTTGACCTTGTTCATTGATGGACTGCGGGTGACCGGGTCCTTTCGACCTGCAAGCTGACGAGCTTTAAGCTCGTCGTTGATCATTAATTGCTATTGATTGGACTTTTCGATTAAGTCGTATCCGCCTCTATAACACTGTTTGGAGGCGCGTTGGCTTCCATAAATGGTTGCGATTCCGCTTCGGGTTGGGAATTTCACGCATTGATGGTAAGTGGTTGGGACGGCCTTCATCCCATAGAGCCACGGTCTGCCGAGGATGGCGTTGAAAGGAGCGGGGCGGTCGAAGACCATGAAGTTGACCAAACGCCGTTCCCCTCTAGCTTCTACGATTAACTGGACGGTACCATTGGTTTCTCGACGATAGTCGTGATTTTCGCGGAGAGCGAGTTCTTGCTCATGTCGCTCGATCCGGCTCATGAGAGCTCGATTTGTTGCGTCTTGATTTTGAGTTTTATCGATCAAAACGGCGAGCATAACTCGTATCTCTGAGAGATTGGTTCCGTTAGGAGTCCCTGAGGATGGTAGGGGCGTCGGATGTTGCCCGGGTCGATTTGTGAAGCCATACCCGGGATTGGTTTCTGCTTCCCGACGGGATCACGGGGACCGTAGGTGTAACCCCGATGGGGAACCCCTGGTTCGGGATACCAGGTTCCTGGGCCAGAATGAGTCTCTGGCGGGTGAGATCCGAATGACCCGAGGAATCTTGATCCAGTGTCTAGGTGTCGCTAGGTAGCGGGTCTATCCCAGATCTGGCCGAATTTTGGATCTCTCGATCAGAGTGGGCGTGGATGTGCTCACCTCGAGCGGGAGCGCTGTTAGAACCAGGTCCTTGGAGAGCTGCTGCGACGTGATGGCGCTAGTATGTTCGCGGCTGGATTCAGAAGCGATTGCGTTGGTTGTAGATGGATTCATTTCACCTAGATTTCTTCAAAGTGATCGACTTTTGAGAATAGAAAAGACCTAAGTCCCCACAGGCGGCGCCAAATTGTTGAAACGAGAAACAACAAATAAATTGATTTGATTAAGAAATAAGATCTGGGCGGACTTTCGGTCTAAATCGATATGAACTAAGAAGAATTGCGTACTGGAATTTTGGTATTAGATTTTGCGTTGCTCTTAACCTAAAAGTACATGATCCTTCTGCTTTACAAACTCTATCTATTTAAACTCAACATCCTCGACTTACCGTTCCACTCTCTCCTCGATTCTCGCCCTCGATCTCTTGACCTTATCCCGCGACTGATTCGACCTCGGCAACAGAATTCCCGTCTTGGGCTCGCACCAAGCCCACTACCAAGTCCATATCTTGTTTCCTTAACGGGCTCTTCATGGGCCTGCACATCGGCGAAACCCAACACCAACACCAGTGAATAATTTCCACCACATTACCAAATAGATTTCAAGAGGATTCTCAACTTAAAACACCACCATTTGATCATTTCAAATGGACCAACAACGAAGTTGAGGCAGATAAGCAAAGCAGCCATTGCAGTCCAACGAGCTGTAGAAGTGAGGGCATCCGTTTTCTCTTTAGGGAGGAACAAGTCGCTAATCCTCCTTCAGAACCAACCAAATTCGTATGAGGTTCTGCAAATAGTTTATTGAATTAGAATGAATTGAAAGCTAAACTCACCGACCACGGTAAGGTACAAGAATAGAGGAATGAAGAAGATGTCCCACCACATTATTCATCCTCGGATCATATGAGAAGCTACCATGTCTACTGTGATATACGATCAACGAAAAAAAAAAATTCGATGACAATTCAAAAGGAGATTACACATAGTTGCAAAATCAATAACCAGTAGCCAACAACAAGATCAATGCAACTATAACCAGAGATCCTTAGAGTGGTATATACGCTATATATCAAGTGATAGGTTAAAACAAACGATTGATATAAATTAAGTGAAATTAAGGAGGAAGAGAAAGAAAGAATTTTTTTATATATAAACCTACACCTAACAAAATAGTGACACGTAAGGAATAAGAGTTGCCTCTTAAGGGCATCATTACTGCTAGTTTCTCTTACAAATACTCTTAATTAGAAATCAAAAAGTAATAATAAAGGAAGGTAATGGGTGAGAAACGCTTCTTCATTCAGAATCGAAGGAACCGATTGGCTGGACAACCATGACATGTGGCAGTTTTTTATAGGTTAATTTTTTTTCAAATTAATTATTTAAATAAATAATAATATTGAAATAAAATAATTAAAATATATTATTTTGAAAAATGAGAAACGTTGCTTGGATGATGATAGTCTAAGTGTACTAAATACGAGTTGCCTCTTATTTTTTTACACAATTTTGATTTATTTTAGATCTTATTTATCAAAAGAGTCCTCCCTAAATCTCCCCAGTGGAGATGCCCTCACTAAAGTTATCGACTTTTTTGTTGGTGCTGCTGATCTGATGTTTTGAAGAGTAGAGATGAAGAAAAGACCAAAACCCACTTCGTGTCCTTTGGCTAAAGCTCTCACCGTAAGCAGCAGCCGTCAGATTTGCTTCTCTTGTAGATCAGATTAGCTGAAGAAGAAGAATAGGAAAAGGAATAGGAAGAGAAAGAGGAAGACAAAGAGAAATACCAATCATCAACACATAGGTTGCTGCTTAACAATTTCTATAAAGATATTAATTGTGTTAACATATTAAGGTATTCTTTTAAAATATTCCTAAACACTATCAACTTTTAAAATATAGATGGTGTCTTTGCTTTCAAAATAGCCCGCTTTCAAGTTGTATGCCCGTATATTTTTCCATAGCATTATTCCCTTGTACTCAGAATGGTAAAACAGAAAATTTAACATGCAGTGTCCGTTCCGTTTTGCTGGAAAAAAAAAACCTTTTGCCCGACTGTTGAAACGAGAAATAACAAATAAATTGATTCGAGTGAGAGATAGAATCTGGACGGACTTTCGGTTTAAATCGAAGTGAACTAAGAAGAATTACGAACTGGACTTTTGTATTAGACTTTTTTGTTGGTCGTAGCTTAAAGATTACACATATCTCTTTCCTATCTCTATCCTCCCATATATAAACTAATCCGGCCTTCGAACTGTTTTCTCCATTTCCTTCGACGATCTCGGCCTGTATCCCATGATTTCTTCCGGAGATTGACCTCGACGTTCCTTCTCCTGCGGGATCCCCTTTCTGGGCTTGCGACAGGCCCACTTCCGCGGCAGACAATCAGCCCATGTTGGGCTTTTTCCGTTGGCCTTGGGATCGTTGAAACCCAACACCAACAATTGACCCCAGCCTTTTACTCCGAACAAAGATGAGTTAAAGGCGAATATTCAGAGAATCTTTCGTCGTTTCGGTTTCACGATCCTTCTCGGGGAAGACGCGCTGGATCTTGGCTTCCGAGATTTTGGTGATGATTACCTTCTCTCTCCTTAGATCCAACGGTGGAGGCGAAAGGTTTGGACGGCTCAGATTAGAGAGAGAGAGATACATGGGATTTCGAGCATCGAGACAATTATGACTTATAAGTCATAAGTCACACGTCTCGTCATAACCGCGCACTCATCCACTACTTCAAGGTAATTTTCTCTCCCTCTTTATTGTTTCGAATTTTTTTTTTAGGGTTTCTCTCTTTAAGTTTCCCGAATCGCTCTAGCCCGCACAGCTAAAACTAATCGAATCCATAGTCGTTCTTCCTTTTCTTGCTTTTTTTTTTTAAAAACATGGCTCCTCTTAAACTCTGGGGAAACCATCTTCCCGCAATTACTTCCGACAAGCACCTTGCGGATCTCCGCCAGAAACATGGCGTTCCTCCGAACGTCGAGATGATGCTTCCTCCCGACGACCCTTATACCCCGGAGACCGTTCCCCCGAGTAACTGTTGTGCATACACAACATACTTCGAACGGTGCGGGTTAGTATTACCCATTCCCGGGATCATCCTTCGGATTCTCCAACGTCTTCGAATGGCGTTTGATGTTCACATATATTACCCTGTTTTCCCTTAATATATTCACATCTTTTGCATCCTTTGCTATCCTTTTTGACCATTAATGCATAGTTTTAGGATTGTTCTTGCATTAGAGTGTAGTTGCATTGCATTTGCATCTTTTCTTGCATAAAGAGGTGATTTTGGAGCCTAAGGAGCATGGAAGCAATGCTGAGGAGAAGTGAAGCATGTCCTGAGGAGAAAGCAAAGGAGTTAAGGCTGGAGAACCAAGGTCCGGAGTCCCACTCGACTGCCCACTCGACCAGACACTCGACCGTGTGCTGAGAGTGACTCGACCGAGTTGAAGGAGCACAAGAAAACCCAACTCGACCGGTCACTCGACCGAGCACCGGATCGAGTTGGCCGAACCGCCTGACTATTTTGTCTTTTAGCATTTTTAGGGCTTCCCCTCCTTTTTCCTATTTAGGGACTTTGTAACCTGCAGCCACCATGGGGCAGTTTTTTAGATATTGTCAAACCTAGTATTTTACCTTTTTGGGAATTTATGCTTTTTGCACTTTTATTTTCTTAGATCTTGTACGTCTTTTGAAGGAGAAAACACAAGATTCTTCATACTTGTTTGTTTCATAACTTTCAAAGTATCAAGAATTCGAGTTTGATTCCTTCTCCAATATTGTAGATCTCTGTTTTATCTTTCTAATCATGCAAGTTTCGTGTTTTTCTGGGTTTATGACTTTGCTGTTCATCATGTGTGATTGTGAGTAGTTTCCTTAGCTCTTAGGGATGGTTTAGGCTGGATGGATGTTGTGGTTATTTGATCTGGTCAAGCTTGATTGTTGTAGATCTCTTCTAGGCTAGATGTTCTTAATGCTGATCCTATAACTGAGAGGGTAGGGTTTGATCTCAAACTTCTTAGCATCATACCAATGTCTAAGGTGCATAGATAAAGCTAGATCTAGAGATTATCATTAGGCTTGCTAAGAGATTAGAAGTCTTGTTTTATTCTTGACATATTGATTAATTCTTGCTTGTATAGATTCTTTACTTTGTGAGAACAAGTCTAGAAATATATTAGCTTGATTGTTTTTGCCATGAGAGTGGATTAACATGTTCTTAGAGATTATTGTCTAGAGATTAGCTCATGTGGATTGAGGTTTGTTGATCAAGTTAGATAACCACAATCTAAGTTCAGCCCATGAATCCATCCCTAAGACCTTCCTTTTCTATTGATTTCTTAGTCTAAATATTGTTGTTTGATTTACTTTTGTCTTGCTCTGTTTTGTCTGCATTGCTCTGTTTTACGTTTTTGTCCAGCTCGACCCTGCACTCGATCGAGTGCTTGCTCGAGTTCATTTCCAGAACTCTTGTTTATGATTTGTGTCTGTCCTGTCTTGTTTCTTATTTCATTCTAGTTGCATTTCTGTTGCATTCATTTAGTTTCCTGTTCATTACTTTCCTTGCATTAGTTCATTACCTGCATTACTATAGTTTGATATCTGTTCTAGTTTCATTACTGCCATAATCATTATGTTCCATTACATTTAGTATCTTGTCCATTCAGCTATTACATTCTGCATTTTACATTCTCCAATAGGTTGTTAGTGACAAACACCCTCTATAACTGGCTTAACTTAGACAAGTATTGCACACCCTGATTGCTTGCATTCACTCATTTAGGATTGATACCTCTTATAATACAATTGCATAAGGGGAATTGAAACACCTTGCTTTCACCATTGTTCATCATCATATCATTCATTCACATTCTATTTCACACACACACAAGAAAGATACTAGTTTCAGCGTTCCCCCCAGATGTGTCCGAACTTCGTTCAACACATGATCGGACTCTACACAAGGGGTCGTGAAGTTGGACTCGAACTTGGAGTCGACGATATCCTCCGGTTGTGTCAGATCAAACATAACTTGGGTTT
Source organism: Camelina sativa (assembly GCF_030686135.1). Lineage (NCBI taxonomy): Eukaryota > Viridiplantae > Streptophyta > Magnoliopsida > Brassicales > Brassicaceae > Camelina > Camelina sativa. Next base: position 13,778,595 of record NC_141892.1, on the reverse strand, counting down.
TCCCGTGACGTTCTACACATGCCACCGCCAGGACCAGGAAATCATCTAGGCGATCTCTGGCAAAGATGACCGGTGGAGAGAGAAGTATTTCTACTTCCGCGTCTCTCCGGCGTCGGTGGGAAATTTCAACTTCGCCCGCCTGCCTACTCAATGGGCCGTTTGCGTCGGTCAGAATGACCCATGGCCGCTTTGTTGAACTGTGTTTATTGTCTTAACGATGATGCCTTCATATGACAACTAACTCTGAAAGGTTTCACATTCCATTTCACACACACACAAGAAAGAAAATAGTTTCAATTTGGCGTCGTTGCCCATTTGAATGTTTATTTGTGACAATTAGGGTCTATATTAGTCTAAGATTAAGTTCCTTTTTCCCCTTGTTCGCTACTGATCTCGATTCTTCTACTGCTTGTTTGTGATTGAGTTTCAGGTACAAACTCGACCTTCAACTCGACCGCCACTCGACCGAGTGAGTGCTCGAGTCAGAAGCCGGATACAAATAGACGTCACTTCCCAGTCGACTCGACCATCCACTCGAGCCTGCGCTCGACCGAGTGCCTGTCCGAGTCTGTACTCGCGTCTGTTGATGCAAACAAGATCCAAGGGTCATCACAATCTTCAGAGACTCCTTGATCATATCAACCGACCACCAAGGGACCTGAGACAGCAGAGAACAAGAATCAATCAGGAACAAGAACAACAAGTGCTAATGGAGTAACAAGATCAACAAGCTCCAAGGGCAAGGAACATTGGTGTTGGGGATGCACCTAACACACACAACCAAAGAGCTGGTATTGTGCCTCTTGCAGTTGCCAATAATAATTATGAAATCAAGAGTGGATTGATCTCCATGATACAAGCCAACAAATTTCATGGGTTGCCAATGGAGGATCCTCTGGATCACCTTTATGAGTTTGACAGGATATGTGGACTCACAAAAATCAATGGAGTGAGTGAAAATGACTTCAAGTTAAGGCTATTCCCATTTTCCCTTGGAGACAAAGCTCATCTCTGGGAGAAGACTCTTCCTACTGGAGCAATAACCACATGGGATGCATGCAAGAAAGCTTTTCTGGTCAAGTTCTTCTCCAATGCAAGGACTGCTAGGTTGAGGAATGAAATTTCAGGTTTTGCACAGAGAAATAATGAAAGTTTTTGTGAGGCATGGGAGAGATTTAAAGGATTCCAAACTCAGTGTCCCCACCATGGATTCAACAATGAGTCTTTGCTCAGCACTTTGTACAGAGGAGTTCTACCCAAGATTAGAATACTACTTGATACAGCCTCCAATGGAAACTTTCTCAACAAGAATGTGGAAGAAGGCTGGGAGTTGGTAGAGAATCTTGCTCAATCAGATGGTAATTATAATGAAGATTATGATAGAACCATAAGAATCACCTCCACTGATCAAGAGGACAAATACAAGCAGGATTTAAAGATGGTCAATGAGAAGCTTGACAAGATTCTCCTAAGCCAATCAAAGACCATTCACTTCATTTGTGAAGAAGAAGCTCCAGTCCAAGAAGGAGATAGGGAGTTTGCTGAGTTGTGCTACATGCAAAACCAGGGAGGATTCAAAAGTTACAACCAAGGAGGATTCAAGAATAACAATCTCTCTTATAGGAGTAATGTAACGCCCGCGTCCCGCGATCCTAAAGGGGGGCAGTTTGTTTTAAGGAAATCGATAGCTATATGAGCTTAAGTAGCTAAGCTACTAGCTTAAATAGCTGGAATACGAGCTGAATGAGCTGAACAAGCTCGATGAACAAGTAGTTCAGCTGCGGACAGCTATCGGCCAGCTAAGGACAGCTATAGGCCAGCTGCGGACAGCTATGGACCAGCTGCAGGCAGCTAGTATCAGCTCGTCCAGCTAGCGTCCAGCTAGCGTCCAGCTAGCGTCAGCTCGACTAAGCTCGGCCAGCTGGACGGTGGTGGACAGTCTCCGGGCCAGCTGGGGAGCTCGTGGACGGTCATGGGACGGCATGACTGAACAGGCATGACCGAACGGGCATGGCCGGACAGGGACGGATGAACAGGCATGTCTGAACGTGCATAACCGAAGGGCCTTGAGGGACAGGTGTCTTTTGGGGCCTAGACTTCGGCTAGGACACTATAAATAGAGGGCAAGGCCTTCATTTTAACACACCATCATCCTTCCATCGTCCATCTAAGCCTAAGTAGAAAAGGGGGTGCGGCTCGGCGAGTTTACTCGTCCGAACTGATGCGCATGCTACCTCTCTATCAAAGGTACGATGAGACGAGCGACGGTTCGGCAAACGGGCCGATCCGATTGTAGGATAAGCGATGGTTCGTCTGTGGAGACGAACCGATCGCAGGATGATCGACGGTTCGATCATAGAATTAGACCGATCGAAAAGTCATCGACGATCCGCGTTAATGGACGGATCGATCGAGAGTTGACCGGTGATTCAATCGCTAGTCGGATCGGGCGATCATAGGATCGACGATACAAGCCGTAGGTTGGATTGATCGGTCGGGTGGTCGGGTGGTCGGCAAGTCAGTTGGAAGTATCGGCCCAGGTCTGTGGTTGATTAGCGATTCGATTATGGGGTCGAATCGTTGATCGGACCTGGCTCTGATACCAAGACCGACGAGTTGATCGGGGTATTAATGGTATGACCGATGGGTCATTTAAACGGTACGTCCGATACCGAGCTTTGGGTACGCGAGTGGTTCGGGAAGCCGATAGAGCAACCGTTCACCGTGCACCGAAGGGACTATATGTCCCCATCCCTAATATGTGCAAGCCAGTGGGGTTGGTTGGTTGTATGGCTAAGCACAAAGGGATGGGTCAAGGTTAAAGTTATATTCCGCTGCGTAAAGGGGTCTACGAAGCAAGGCCACAAGCCAAAGCTTAGTGACCGAATCAAAGGATATTCGGCCGGGAATGGGGCCGAATGGAAGCCGTGACCGCGGACACTGGGACGTCCGGGTCGGGGTCTTTCAAGTTGGTATCAGAGCATGCGCGATCCTGTGAGGACGTATGCAGTTATGCTATGTGTTCGGACGAAATGGAAATCTCTGATAAGACCGAAAACATGCTTGGGAACGGTAATGTGTTCGCCAAGATGTCCTCGTGAATCGAGCGATTGTTCAAAATATCGAACACATAGCATATCGACCAGATGGTCGGGAATTACGACCACGTCCGAGAAGGACCAAGGTCGGGATATATCGACCAAAAGGTCAGGGAAGATACGACCAAAGGTCGATAATGGCGACCGAGTGCGAGAAGGAACACGGTCGGGAAACTGTCCTAGTCGGGATGGAACTAGGACGGGAAAAGACTTGATCTATTTGGAGAGTGACCAAGATCAAGGTAAATAGATCACGTCGGGGAAGACGTAGATCTAGAAAAATGACCAAGTCCTAAAAAGAGCATGATCGAGAATAGATCAAGTCCCAAGTGGACGAAGGTCGAGAATCTCTACACCCACCGAATTCGAGGACGAATTCATTTTAAGGGGGGTAGACTTATAACGCCCGCGTCCCGCGATCCTATAGGGGGGGCAGTTTGTTTTACGGAAATTGATAGTTATATGAGCTTAAGTAGCTAAGCTACTAGCTCAAATAGCTGGAATACGAGCTGAATGAGCTGAACAAGCTCTATGAACAAGTAGTTCAGCTGCGGACAGCTATCGGCCAGCTGTGGACAGCTATAGGCCAGCTGCGGACAGCTATGGACCAGCTGCGGACAGCTAGGCCAGCTAGTATCAGCTCGTCCAGCTAGCGTCAGCTCGACTAAGCTCGACTAAGCTCGGCCAGCTGGACGGTGGTGGATAGTCTCCGGGCCAGCTGGGGAGCTTGTGGACGGTCATGGGACGACATGACCGAACAGGCATGACCGAACGGGCATGGCCGGACAGGCACGGACGGACAGGCATGTCCGAACGTGAATGACCGAAGGGCCTTGAGGGACAGGTGCCTTTTGGGGCCTAGACTTCGGCCAGGACACTATAAATAGAGGGCAAGGCCTTCATTTTAACACACCATCATCCTTCCATCGTCAATCTAAGCCTAAGTAGAAAAGGGGGTGCGGCTCGGCGAGTTTACTCGTCCGAACTGATGCGCATGCTACCTCTCTATCAAAGGTACGATGAGACGAGCGACGGTTCAGCAAGCGGACCGATCCGATCGTAGGATAAGCGGTGGTTCGTCTGTGGAGACGAACTGATCGCAGGATGATCGACGGTTCGATCATATAATTGGACCGATCGAAAGGTCATCGACGATCCGCGTCAATGGACGGATCGATCGAGAGTTGACCGGTGATTCAATCGCTATTCGGATCGGGCGATCATAAGATCGACGATACGAGCTGTAGGTTAGATTGATCGGTCGGGTGGTCGGGTGGTCGGCAAGTCAGTCGGAAGTATCGGCCCAAGTCTGTGGTTGATCAGCGATTCGATTATGGGGTCAGATTGTTGATCGGACCTGGCTCTGATACCAAGACCGACGAGTTGATCGGGGTATTAATGGTATGACCGATGGGTCATTCAAACGGTACGTCCGATACCGAGCTTTGGGTACGCGAGTGGTTCAGGAAGCCGATAGAGCAACCGTTCACCGTGCACCGAAGGGACTATATGTCCCCAGCCCTAATATGTGCAAGCCAGTGGGGTTGGTTGGTTGTATGGCTAAGCACAAAGGGATGGGTCAAGGTTAAAGTTATATTCTGCTGCGTAAAGGGGTCTACGAAGCAAGGCCACGAGCCAAAGCTTAGTGATCGAATCAAAGGATATTCGGCAGGGAATGGGGCCGAATGGAAGCCGTAACCGCGGACACTGGGACATCCGGGTCGGGGTCTTTCAAGTTGGTATCAGAGCATGCGCGATCCTGTGAGGACGTATGCAGTTATGCTATGTGTTCGGACGAAATGGAAATCTCTGATAAGACCGAAAACATGCTTGGGAACGGGAATGTGTTCGCCAAGATGTCCTCGTGAATCGAGCGATTTTTCAAAATATCGAACACATAGCATATCGACCAGATGGTCGAGAATTATGACCACGTCCGAGAAGGACCAAGGTCGGGATATATCTACCAAAAGGTCGGGAAAGATACGACCAAAGGTCAATAATGGCGACCGAGTCCGAGAAGGACCACGGTCGGGAAACTGTCCTAGTCGGGATGGAACTAGGACGGGAAAAGACTTGATCTATTCGGAGAGTGACCAAGATCAAGGTAAATAGATCACATCGGGGAAGACATAGATCTAGGAAAATGACCAAGTCCTAAAAAGAGCAAGATCGAGAATAGATCAAGTCTCAAGTGGACGAAGGTCGAGAATATCTACACCCACCGAATTCGAGGACGAATTCATTTTAAGGGGGGTAGACTTGTAACGTCCGCGTCCCGCGATCCTAAAGGGGGGCAGTTTGTTTTAAGGAAATCGATAGCTATATGAGCTTAAGTAGCTAAGCTACTAGCTCAAATAGCTGGAATACGAGCTGAATGAGCTGAACAAGCTCGATGAACAAGTAGTTCAGCTGCGGACAGCTATCGTCCAGCTATGGACAGCTATAGGCCAGCTGCGGACAGCTATGGACCAGCTACGGACAGCTAGGCCAGCTAGTATCAGCTCGTCCAGCTAGCGTCCAGCTAGCGTCAGCTCGACTAAGCTCGGCCAGCTGGACGGTGGTGGACAGTCTCCGGGCCAGCTGGGGAGCTCGTGGACGGTCATGGGACGGCATGACCGAACAGGCATGACCGAACGGGCATGGCCGGACAGGCACGGACGGACAGGCATGTCTGAACGTGCATGACCGAAGGGCCTTTAGGGACAGGTGTCTTTTGGGGCCTAGACTTCGGCTAGGACAGGGCAAGGCCTTCATTTTAACACACCATCATCCTTCCATCGTCCATCTAAGCCTAAGTAGAAAAGGGGGTGCGGCTCGGCGAGTTTACTCGTCCGAACTGATGTGCATGCTACCTCTCTATCAAAGGTACGATGAGAAGAGCGACGGTTTGGCAAGCGGGCCGATCCGATCGTAGGATAAGCGGTGGTTCGTCCGTGGAGACGAACCGATCGCAGGATGATCGACGGTTCGATCATAGAATTGGATCGATCGAAAGGTCATCGACGATCCGCGTTAATGGACGGATCGATCGAGAGTTGACCGGTGATTCAATCGCTAGTCGGATCGGGCGATCATAAGATCGACATACGAGCCGTAGGTTGGATTGATCGGTCGGGTGGTTGGGTGGTCGGCAAGTCAGTCGGAAGTATCGGTCCAGGTAGGTGGTTGATCAGCGATTTGATTATGGGGTCGGATCGTTGATTGGACCTGGCTCTGATACCAAGACCGACGAGTTGATCGGGGTGTTAATGGTATGACCGATGGGTCATTTAAACGGTACGTCCGATACCGAGCTTTGGGTACGCGAGTGGTTCGGGAAGCCGATAGAGCAACCGTTCACCGTGCACCGAAGGGACTATATGTCCCCATCCCTAATATGTGCAAGCCAGTGGGGTTGGTTGGTTGTATGGCTAAGCACAAAGGGATGGGTTAAGGTTAAAGTTATATTCCGCTGCGTAAAGGGGTCTACGAAGCAAGGCCACGAGCCAAAGCTTAGTGACTGAATCAAAGGATATTCGGCCGGGAATGGGGCCGAATGGAAGCCGTGACCGCGGACATTGGGACGTCAAGTAACAATGTGGCTAACCCACAAGATCAATTCTACCCCCCTCAACAGCCTCAACAACCTCAACAGCAACAAAACTATATACCCAAGCAGCAACAACATGTGTTCCAGTCCCAATTGTGTCCCCCACCAGGGTTTCAGACTAACCAAGGCCAGGACCAAGACTTAAGAGCTATGATGCACAAATTGTTGGTTGGGCAAGCCAATGGAAAGGTTGAGGAGGCTAAGCAATTTGCTGAGTTGAATCAAAGGTTAATATCACAGTATAATGATCTCAATATGAAGTTTGAAGGTCTGAACTCAAGAGTGAAGTATATGGAGAGCAATATAGCATCTACTTCAGCTCCAAAACCCACCCAACTCCCTGGAAAAGCTGTTCAAAATCCAAGGGAGTTCACAGCCAAAGCCATTCATGTCTACGAAGAAGAAGTCACTGAGGACAGTGAAGTCCAAGCTGGGGAGGATTCATCATTTGTTGAAGCCCAGAGTGAAGTATTTGCAAAGCAAACTAAATCCGGCAGTGAACTCGACCCACCACTCGAACACACACACGATCGAGTGGGTGATCGAGTGACTGATCGAGCTGAAGTCTCCGAAGCTGATAAGCCCATTAAGTTCATTCCTCCTCCTTACAAGCCTCCACTACCATTCCCAGGGCGTTTCAAGGCACATAAGCTTAAGGAACTAAGGGAGATCATTGAGAAAAAAGAAATGATGGCTTTGAAACAAGAGGAAGTGAAAGCTTTGAAGGAAGAAGTTGTGATTGAGAAAAAGGAAGTGATGGCTATAAAAGAGGTTATCATTGCTTACCAAGAAGAAGAGAGAGGACCTGCCTTGGAACAGTATGATCCATATCCTCTCTATAAGGATTTTTTGCTTGAATTGTCAAAGAAGAAGGCTCATGCTCAGGATGAGAAGGATCTTGAGGACCTTGGAGGGGTTATCATCCCAATTAAACTTGAGGATCCAGTGTTTATGTGACCTATGTCTATATGCCTTGCTCACTTAGCTATCTTCACTACAACCAGTGTTTATGTGACTTGGGAGCATCTATCAGTGTGATGCCCTACTCTATAGCACAAAAGCTTGGGCACACTGACTTCAAGTCCACCAACCTTCACATATGCCTAGCTGATGGGTCAAACAAGGATGTAGTTGGTAAGCTGGAAAACATTCCAGTCAAGATAGGAAAGGCAAGAATTCATACAGATTTTGTGGTTCTAGAGATGGATAGGGAGCCTGAAGATCCTATCATTATAGGGAGGCCATTCTTAGCCACTATTGGAGCTGTTATAGATGTTAAGGAAGGTCTTGTGACCTTGAACATTGCTGAGGGGATAACCATGAAGTTTAACATCTATAACCCAACCAACCTACCCACCACTGATGATCAACCTTTCACTATCAAGGACAAAGGAGGTCATGAAGTTTTAAGTGAAGTGGCAACTCCAAGGGCTAAGCTCTCTTTACAAGAGGAATCAATTGAAAAGCTAAGGGTTCAGTTCAAAAGCTGACTGAATTGGTGAAGGATCTCCAAGTCAAGCTAAACAAGAGGTCTTTGAGGAAGGCAAGACCAAGGCTCAAAATTAAGAAGAAATATGGTTTGTGTGTTAAGGGTGAAGTGATCAAGAATCAACTTCTCAGTGATCAAGAGGTGCCAGGGAGGATTTCATCACCTCCTTGGTATCTAAATCAAGCCTGAAAAGGCATCAAAAGTCAAGCTTAGTGACTCTAAACAAGCTCACTAGGGAGGAAGTCCCTAAGGTATCATTGGACATATGCTTTATTTTCCTTGTAATTTTGATTTTTTTTCTTTTATGTTTGTGTTGGGCAGGCTTTTCAAAGAAAGTGTAGATGGGTATGGAGAGATTTGGACTTGGGGAAGTAGGCTCGCAAGCCCACTCGACCAGCCCACGAGAGGTACTCGACCGAGCTGACAAGCAACCAAGGCCCACTCGATTCCCATTTCTCTTTAATGATCGAGTGGAGGGAGAAAAGGAAACACCTGAGAAGTGCACAATGCTTCTCCAGGATGCTCCTCAAGCCTGAAAAGGCATCAAAAGTCAAGCTTAGTGACTTTAAAGGCTCACTAGGGAGGAAGTCCCTAAGGGAAGCAAGGGAGTTTAATTAGAAGAAGAAAAGGAGATTCGCAGTCCAACTCGACCCCCCCCCCCCCCCACTCGACCATGCACTCGACCGAGTGCCAGTCAATTCCCTTCGTCGAGTTGCCTCCATCTCCCCCTCAAAGTCACCAACCAGACCTCAACTACACTTATGAGAGCATGAATGAGGATGGGGACAGCTTCTTCCAGAATCCATGAGGTACCACTATCACCTTCCTTGTAAATATTATTGCATTTAATGTTGTGTTTTGTTTTTAGTCTTGAATCCTCTAACAAATTTCTTTCACACAGAGGACTGTGGGATTTAAGTTTGGGGGAGGGTTTGAGATAGCATTTGATGTTGTGTTTTGTTTTCTTATTTCAAATTTTTAGCATCATCATGTTAATATTTGCATAGCATCTAAGGCATAGAAAACCCAAACCCTTAAAAATTTGAAATTTTTTGCAAAAATCTTTATAAAAAGAGTGTTCATGTAGTTTGCATTGCATAATAGCATCTTGTTTAGCATGTTTCATGTAGGACTGTTAATTATTTGCATTAGGGATCTATGATGAGTTTTGCCTTGTTAGCTTGTTTAATTCACTAAACTAGGATCAATGCCCAAGTTAATAGTACTTTGATGCTAGTTGAGTAGTTAGAAGCATAAGATTGAACCAAGCCTTGAATTCCTGCATTGCATTTGGTTTAAATTGAAGCATGTTGTGATTTGATGTCATTTCCTATTATATGAACCTAATATTGACTTGTAATTATCAGTTTGTGCATTGCTTTAAACTCATGGATACCATATACATATTTGGATCATCTTTCTCCTTTTTACCACTCTTGTTGATCCAAGTAGCTAATTGAATCATTAAAATCAGTTTCCAGTACCCTTAACAAACCCTTCTTTCAAGCCATGTTTATTCTTGAGTGTGTAAGACCTATTTTGGAATTGACCTTGGTAGAAAGTGTTAGGTTTGAACTGACAAGAATAATGCCTTGTGTAGTTCTAGTTTGCATTTTCCAAACTAGATAGGAATAGGTGATTTCATTGTTGGGTTTGGGATTTGGTTGTTTGAAAAAGAAAGAAAAGAAAAGAGGAAAAGAGAAAGAAAAGGTTAGAGTCTTTAGGAGGGGAATGTGTTTAAGTAAAATCAAAGTCTAGTGAAAGAATGAGATATTGTTTAAAGATGGTTTCAGTCAAAGAAAAAAAAGAAAGAAAAAAAAGAGTATAGCAAAATGCTTTTATGTCTTAAGAATAAGAAGAAAAGAGAACCATAGCAAATAAGTAAGAATCTCCCATTCCACTAGTTAGATCAAATAAGAAACCTCTCCTAAGGCTTGAAAACAAAAGAGAAAAGGGTATTTGAGAAGAGAAGAAGATAAAGGGTAGAACTAGGATCATTTGGGCTTAGAATGATAGGATCAAACACTTGGGTTACTTTTGGATAGACAAGGTTTTGTTCTTGTATGTGTCTAAGTGTTCTTACCTTTAGCATTCTTCTAAAGCTCAATCCATTTTTTTATGAGAGAACCTTGATATTGATAAGCCCCACTCTAAACAGAGACCATCATTGTCTCTAAACCTTTATTTCCAAGCCAAATGAGTTTAAAACATTGCATAAGATTGATCCAGGTTCTTGATTAAATGAATGTTAAAGGAAATGGTTGATTTGAATGCATGTGGACATCTAAGGCTCAAATCAGTAAAGGTTGTGATAGGTTTGTCTAAAATCTTTAAGTACAGCTCATTCAACTTGCATCATAGTACTAGTAACTTGGACATTGATTCTAGCTGGTTTATTTGCAAGCTTTAAGAGCTGAGATCCCAGTTTCAACCCTCACCTACCTTCTTATGTCTTGTTTATTTGCTTGAGGGCAAGCAAAGACTAAGTTTGGGGGTGTTGATGTTCACATATATTAACCTGTTTTCCCTTAATATATTCACATCTTTTGCATCCTTTGCTATCCTTTTTGACCATTATTGCATAGTTTTAGGATTGGTCTTGCATTAGAGTGTAGTTGCATTGCATTTTCATATTTTCTTGCATAAACAGGTGATTTTGGAGCCTAAGGAGCATGGAAACAATGCTGAGGAGAAGTGAAGCAATCATGAGGAGAAAGCAAAGAAGTTAAGGCTGGAGAACCAAGGTCCGGAGTCCCACTCGACTGCCCACTCGACCAGACACTCGACTGTGTGCTGAGAGTGACTCGACCGAGTGGAAGGAGCACAAGAAAACCCAACTCGACCGGTCACTCGACCGAGCACCGGGTCGAGTTGGCCGAGCCGCCTGGCTATTTTGTCTTTTAGCATTTTTCGGGCTTCCCCTCCTTTTTCCTATTTGAGGACCTTGTACCCTGCAGCCACCAGGGGGCAATTTTTTAGATATTCTCAAACCTAGTATTTTACCCTTTTGGGAATTTATGCTTTTTGCACTTTTATTTTCTTAGATCTTGTACCTCTTTTGAAGGAGAAAACACAAGATTCTTCATACTTGTTTGTTTCATAACTTTCAAAGTATCAAGAATTCGAGTTTGATTCCTTCTCCAATATTGTAGATCTCTGTTTTATCTTTCTAATCATGCAAGTTTCGTGTTTTTCTGGGTTTATGACTTTGCTATTCATCATGTGTGATTGTGAGTAGTTTCCTTAGCTCTTAAGGGATGGTTTAGGCTGGATGGATGTTGTGGTTATTTGATCTGGTCAAGCTTGATTGTTGTAGATCTCTTCTAGGCTAGATGTTCTTAATGTTGATCCTATAACTGAGAGGGTAGGGTTTGATCTCAAGCTTCTTAGCATCACACCAATGTCTAAGGTGCATAGATAAGGCTAGATCTAGAGATTATCATTAGGCTTGCTAAGAGATTAGAAGTCTTATTTGATTCTTGACATATTGCTTAATGCTTGCTTGTATAGATTCTTTACTTTGTGAGAACAAGTCTAGAAATATATTAGCTTGATTGTTTTTGCCATGAGAGTTGATTAACATGTTCTTAGAGATTATTGTCTAGAGATTAGCTCATGTTGATTGAGGTTTGTTGATCAAGTTAGATAACCACAATCTAAGTTCAGCTCATGAATCCATCCCTAAGACTTTCCTTGTCTATTGATTTCTTAGTCTAAATCCTGTTGTTTGATCGTTGTTTGATTTACTTTTGTTTTGCTCTGTTTTGTCTGCATTGCTCTGTTTTACGTTGTTTGTCCAGCTCGACCCTGCACTCGATCTACACTCGATCGAGTGCTTGCTCGAGTTCATTCCCAGAACTTTTGTTTATGATTTGTGTATGTCCTGTCTTGTTTCTTATTTCATTCTAGTTGCATTTCTGTTGCATTCATTTAGTTTCCTGTTCATTACTTTCCTTGCATTAGTTCATTACCTACATTACTATAGTTTGATATCTGTTCTAGTTTCATTACTGCCATAATCATTCTGTTCCATTACATTTAGTATCTTGTCCATTCAGCTATTACATTATGCATTTTACATTCTGCAATAGGTTGTTAGTGACAAATACCCTCTATAACTGGCTTAACTTAGACAAGTATTGCACACCCTGATTGCTTGCATTCACTCATTTAGGATTGATACCTCTTATACTACAATTGCATAAGGGGAATTGAAACACCTTGCTTTCACCATTGTTCATCATCATATCATTCATTCACATCCCATTTCACACACACACAAGAAAGATACTAGTTTCAGCGTTCCCCCCAGATGTGTCCGAACTTCGTTCGACACGTGATCGGACTCTACACAAGGGGTCGTGAAGTTGGACTCGAACTTGGAGTCGACGATATCCTCCGGTTGTGTCAGATCAAACATAACTTGGGTTTTCCCGTGACGTTCTACACATGCCGCCGCCAGGACCGGGAAATCATCTAGGCGATCTCTGGCAAAGATGACCGGTGGAGAGAGAAGTATTTCTACTTCCGCGTCTCTCCGGCGTCGGTGGGAAATTTCAACTTCGCCCGCCTGCCTACTCAATGGGCCGTTTGCGTCGGTCAGAATGACCCATGGCCGCTTTGTTGAACTGTGTTTATTGTCTTAACGATGATGCCTTCTAATGACAACTAACTCTGAAAAGTTTCATATCGCATACTCCGGAGATCACCCGAATACTCAGGCGGTCCAGGCACTGACTGAGAGACTACGAGGAGGCGAAGTGCGGTGGAGTTCGTTCTCACGAGCCCGCATCATTACAGCACTCAACGCCCCAGTGATTCAAGCTCCCGTTCCTTCGGGGAACCCGAGCCAACCAATTCCTGCCGATCGTCCAAGAAGTAACAGATCCGAGCATCTCCCTGCTCGCCAAGGTATGATGACTTCGCATGCAATTAAATATTTGCTGACTTTAGGGTTAACGACATTTATTCCTTTTGTTTCTATTTTGTACTGTCTCGAAATTTAATCGATGCACAAGTCTTTGCAGGTACTCCAACCCGTCCTCGCATATCGAGCTCGTCGTCCTCCTCAACCCCGCTACTCGCTATGACCAGGAAACCAACACTCCACGAATTGAGGGAGCAAGCCCAGCCCTCCCGTCGAGTTCGCACGGGGGATGTGGACGCCGCTCTGGCTTCCGCTCTTCGAGCCGCTCGCCCTGAACCCGTACAAACGGGAAGTGAAGAATTAAACCAAGCTGTGGGCACCCCGCCTCGACCTTCTGTCCCACTTCGGGAGGTGATACTAGTCAGCTCGAGGTCTACTCACAGCGAGCCGGCGCCTCCCCAGAAGAGAGCTCGCGCAGAGGGCCTGCAAACTGGCGAGGACCAAAACCGCGAGAGCAGGGGAAACCGCCTTGTGGGTGACCGGAACGAACATCCGGGAGGAGAGCAAGCCGCGTCTGGAAATGGATCATCGACGAGCCGTCCCTTCCACTGGCATTTCGCCCACTCCCGCAGTGGACGACCACCTAGGCATGGCCACCTTGTTCAGGCATCTTAAGACTGCCCGATGTCAGGTTCCTTTGGTGAAGGATCTCACGGAGCGGGAGGCGTACATTGCCGCTATGGCCTCCCAGGCGCAGGTAAACCCGCTAAACGACCTATTGGTTTATGCACCAGATTTCTTGCTAGGGGAGATTATGTTCTAGGGGAGATTATGTTCTGACCCATATTCCCCCCCTTTTTTTTTTAGTCCGTGGCCGCTACTAACAAGCTGGTCGCCCTCTATGAGCGAAGGCTGAAGGACATCCCCCAATCAGCCGAGCTCGAGAATACATTAAGAGTGATCCACGAGCTAACGACTGCCCTGAAAGCTGCCCAGGAAAGGGAGGCCGTTGGCAGGGTTGATTCCCTCGACCACGAGATCGCCTCCCTAAGGGATTCTCAGGAGAAGTTGGCGGAAGTTGAGGCTGAGCTTACTTCGGCTAAGGTCTCTCAAACGAAGGCCGCGGGAGATCGCGACCTCCTCTTAAAGGAGAACATGTGGCTAAAGGAGAAAGCGGCGGAGGCGGGGCGGTTGCATGCTGAGACGACCCGGAAGGCGGTCTACGAGGAAAATATGAGGATGTCGCAAGACTACCGGTCGGTCCTAGACTCCGTGAAGAGCAACTGGGAGCTGAAAAAGCAGAAATCCAAAGTTGATAGAGATCTCGCGGAGATAGAGTCCAACCTGCTTCTGATCAAACAGATCAGTGAAGGTAGGATCGCGGTGGAAGATAAAGTCAAGACCCTGGAGAGTCAGAAGGCGGCGCTTACCATCCGGTTTGACTCTCTGGCAGTTTCGGACTTCTCCGTGAGCAAACTCGACCTCCCACAGGTGTCAGAGGATTCAATCGCCCCAATGGAGATTGACGCGGGGATCGGGGTTCCTCACGGTTTTGACGAACACGGGAGCAATGCCAAGGGTACACTTGATCTGGAGGCGGGCACGGGGGAAGAGGATGCTTGATCGAAGTGTGTTTCTTCGTATGTTTACACTCTTTTTTGTTATGGTTTGCTTTTGAATTGGTTTGCCTGGGAGGGCTTTTATCCAAGACTTGACTTAAGTGGCCTCGGAAGGCTTTTAAATCCTTTTACCTTTGTTCTTTTTTGGAAAAAATATTTGTAAGTCTTTCTTTCGTTATGTATATTAACGATAGTTTTTGATGTCGGTTCGCAAGACACATTGATAACACAAAAAACGGATTTAACCGGCGCATGTGATGAACTAAAAATGAATTAGTCGTTGAGCGCGGAAGTGCTCGGGGTACCTAGAGTGAATCAAATTGGGCTGCGAGATGATGCTAAGTTCGCGTAAAGTTATGAAACAAAGGTATGATATATATTTAGCGTAATGCGGTTGGGTTCTCGATTTGCAAGACGATGTGTGAGAAGTTTTTAAAGTAGCGAGATCGTCTTCAAATTTGCGTGAAGTGCCCGGAGGCTATTTTACTCGATCTGATGCGATCGAGGTGGTCATTTGGAGTTGAGTAATGCAACTGGTATTGATGAGTATAGGTTGTAATGAGGGGTTTAAACTCTATCGGGGGTAGCTGCTTATTGTTATTACCGTTTCTTTTGCTATACTTATGCCCTTGTTTAAAAGGGAATAGTAAAATGATTGGGGCTGCACTGAGGAAGTCGAGTTGCCTACGTAGCCCGTAAGGGGATCAAGCCAATCGTAGTTCGATTATTATCAGTACCTACTGGAAGTACTTTTTTAAATTCATGATGTTCCAAGGTCGGGGCTCGGCCTTTCCGTCACTTTTGTCAACAAGGCGATACACTCCGTTGTGAACGATCTCAGTGATCCTGTAGGGACCTTTCCACTTCGTTCCCATCTTTCCCGCGTTCTTCTCTTTCTTGTGATCGAAGACTTTGCGTAGTACGCGGTCTCCGATAATGAAATTACTGGGTCGGACTTTGCAGTTATAGAAGCGGGCTATAGAGTTCTGATAATTTTGAGCTCGCATCAGGGCTTGCTCTCTCTTTTCATCGATAATTGTGCCTCGTTGTTTATAGCCTTGTTTTCGGGGGAGACAACTCGGCGGATACTGCCTACAAAGAATTCTGCCGGTACAACAGCTTTAATTCCGTAAGCTAGGGAGAAGGCGGTCTCACCCGTGCTCCCACGCGGGGTGGTTCGAGTGGCCCACAAGACTCCGGGAAGCTGGGCGTCCCAGCCGGACTTCGCTGCGCCTAACCGTCGTTTAAGACAGTGTAGGATCAGCTTGTTGGCCGCCTCGGCCTAGCCAATCCCCTGAGGGTATCGGGGCGTGGACAGGGTAAGCCGGATGCCCCAGTTGTCGCAAAACTTTTGCACTATGGATGACATCAAGTTGGTTCTGTTATCTGTTACGATCTTGTAAGGGATGCCATGACGGCATACCACGTTCTTCCAGAGGAAATATTTCACGTGATCCCCGGTAATTGAGTGATAGGATTCCGCCTCAATCCACTTGGTAAATTAATCAGTTACGACCAGTAAGTGTTTCACGCGTTGTTTTCCCGACTGCTCAAGGGGGCCGATGGAATCCATCAACCATCGCATGAAGGGATAAGGGGCGGAAACCGAGCTCATCAACTCGGCGGGCTGATTGATCATGGGTGCATGGCGTTGACATCTGTCGCAGCTTTTGGCATGCGAGTCGCAATCCGGGAGCATGGTCGGCCAGAAATACCCTTGCCGTTTTATCCTGAGGGCTAATGATTGACCTCCGGAGTGATTTCCACATGGTCCCTCGTGAGCCTCTTTCATGATGTTTTCGGTCTCGCTTCTGTGAACGCATCCGAGATACGGTCTGGAGATACACCGCTTGTATAGGTCTTCACCGATGAGGCAGAAACGTGCACTTTGCGCTTTGAGCTTTTGTGCCTGCCACCGATCTGCGGGAACGGTTCCATTCGTAATGTATTCGCGAATTGAGACTCGCCAATCCGTCTTCAGTCCTGCATCATGTTTATCTCCCGGTATGTGCTCATCTAAGAGCTCGTCATCCTGCTCGGGTGTCTGTTCGAGATTTCCCTCATCGGGTCCAATGCCACCCTGGACCTGGTAGACGCTCTGAGCTTTGACGGGAATGGGGATGCTGGGCTCGTTTATCCCTTTCACAGGTATGACCCGCTTGACCAAAGGGTCAGAGGTGGAAGCGAGTGCGGTCAGGGCGTCGGCCGCTGAGTATTCTCCACGTAGAATTTTGGTGAGTTCGAATGACGAGAACTGTTCTGCCAAAGATCGGACGTCCCGAAGATACGCATCCATCCGTTCGCTATTCGTGTCGTAGTTTCCATGACATTGGCTGGTGACGAGCTGCGAGTCGCTGAACGCGGCGAGCTCTTTTACTCCCACGGCTAGTGCGAGCTGGAGGCCAGCAATCAAGGGTTCATACTCGGCTTCGTTATTTGAAGCCACAAATCCGAGCCGAAAAGATTGCTCCTTAACCTCTTTGGTGGGGAAAATAAGTTGAATTCTGACCCCGCATCCTAGTCTAGATGACACTCCGTCCGCGTATAGCGACAATTTCATTGGGTTATTCACTTCGTGCTCGTTATTCACAGCGAGCTCGATTACAAAATCAGCGAGGACCTGTGCCTTAGCGCAGGTTCTAGGTCGGTATTCGATGTCGTATTCGCTCAGTTCTATTGCCCATTTGGCCAACCTGCCGGACTGGCTGGGACTATGGAGGATGGATCATATGGGTTGGGACGTCATTACCACGATTGTATGCGATTGGAAGTAAGGTCGCAGTTTGCGGGCGGACAATACGACCGCCAAGGCTACTTTTTCCATGGCGGGGTATCGCGTCTCGGTGTCAACCAAAGTTTTGCTGACGTAATAGACGGGTTTTTGCTCCCCTTCGTGTTCTCGCACCAGTACTCCGCTCACCGCGGAGTCAGAGATGGCGATGTAGAGGAAGAGGTGCTCCCCATCCGCCGGCTTTGAGAGCACAGGAGGCTCGGAAAGATATTTTTTTTAGTTCTTGGAATGCTTCCTCGCACTTGCCGTCCCACTCGAACTTTCGGTTGCCCTTTAGCATTTGGTAAAACGGGAGGCAACGGTTTGTGGACCGTGCAATGAAGCGATTTAGGGGTGTGATCCGCCCTGTAAGCCTTTGCACCTCTCGGGTAGTTTTTGGGGAGGGCATTTCAAGGAAGGTAGTGATCTGCTTTGGATTCGCTACGATCCCGCGCTCGGTGACCAGGTATCCTAAGAACTCACCAGACGCAACGCCGAATGTGCATTTGGTCGGGTTGAGTTTCTTCCCGTATTGGTTTAAAATTTTAAAACACTCTTTGAGTTGGGAAACGTGATCTTGTTCGTGTGTCGATTTGACGAGCATGTCGTCGATGTAAACCTCCATAATTTTTCTGAGGTGTTGGGCGAACATTTTGTTAACCAGTCGTTGGTACGTAGCTCCGGCGTTCTTGAGCTCGAAGGGCATCACTTTATAGCAATAAGTACCATTATTGGTTATGAAGGCGGTTTTTTCCTGGTCAGCAGGGTCCATAAGGATCTAGTTGTACCCTGAAAACGCGTCCATAAAGGATAAGGTCTCGTGACCGGCGGTTGTTTCAACCATCCGGTCGATATGCGGGAGGGGGTAATTGTCCTTTGGGCAAGCCTTGTTGAGATCCTTGAAGTCGATGCAAATTCGCCACTTCCCGTTTTTCTTTTTGACAACGACGGGGTTGGCCAGCCACTTGCAGTACTGGACCTCGCGGATGGAACCAATTTTCACAGTCGATCCACTTCGTCGTTTACTGCTTTAGCCCTTTCAGGGCCGAGCTTACGACGCTTTTCCTTTATCGGCTTGTATGTGGGGTCGACGTTCAGTTGGTGCGAGGTGACGGTTATGTCAATTCCCTTCATGTCTGACGAGGACCAGGCAAAGGTCGCACAATTTTGCCCCAAAAACTGGATCAATTCGGCCCTTGTGCAGGCGTTCAGGTCGGCTCCAATTCCGACGCATCTGTCGGGATGACCTTCCATGATAGAGATTTGGTCGACCTTGATCATTGATGGACTGCGGGTGACCGGGTCCTTTTGCCCCGCGAGATGATGACCCTCGAGCTCGTTGTTGATCATTAATTGTTATTGATTGGGTTTTTTGATTAAGTCATATCTGCCTCTATAACATTGTCTGGAAGCGCGTTGGCTTCCATAAACGGTTGCGATTCCGCTTTAGATTGGGAATTTCACGCATTGATGGTAAGTGGATGGGATGGCCTTCATCCCATAGAGCCATGGTCTATCGAGGATAACATTGAAAGGAGCGGAGCGGTTGACGACTACGAAGTCGACCAAACAGCGTTCTCCCCTTGCCTCTACGATTACCTTTGGGCGGTACCTTTGGCCAGAGTTGTGTCCCCGACGAATCTTGTGAGTGGGGTTTTGCCTCCCTTTAATTTGGAGTCGGGATAGCCCATTCGTTTGAAGGCGTCGTAGAACAGGAGATCGACTGAGCTCTCGGTATCTATCATTATGCGTGACAGCTCGAATCCTCCAACGTCTAGCCTGACGATCAAAGCGTCGTCATGGGGCTTGTCCAAGTCGGCGATTTCGCTCTCCCAGAAAGTGATTTCGTAGTCGGGCATAGAACGTGGCTTTCTTTCCCGGTGCTTTGATCGAATTAACAGAGTCACGGCACAGGGCGGATCCCCCGGTGATATAGTCAACCTGGTGGGTCTGGTCAGGATTGCCAAAACATCGGGATATACGAGGTCGACAGCTTGCAAGCTTTCGAGGAGCTAGAGGCGGCGTATACACCGACCTCGGTGACGTGCGGCATAGGGCGAGATCTTTGAAGATGAGATCGATACGTTTCTTCGGGGCTGGAGTGGGTGACGACCCCTCGGCCTCATCAGTTCTCTCTCGTTTCGCAACGACATCCTTTGCATTTGCGTTTTCTTCCCTGGCTTTCTCGCCCTCCTTTTCGAGGTCGATTTCGCCGAGCTCTCCTGCCTCGTGCCTCAGGCGACCCACGGTGCTGCATTCCTCAGTTGAGTGACCTCGTATCTTGTGGTATATACAGAACTTTTCAAGGTTGAAATTAGGGTTTTTGGGTCTGGATGTGGAATCCACCGCGAAGGCGTGTTGGCCGGGCTCTAGCGGATCCCTCCGAAAAGGTTTTTTGGAGGGGTTGAAAGGTGCTTTGGCCAATTTATGAAGCTCGGCCATGGCAGCTCGCTCTTTCTTGGCCCTAGCGAAGTTGATTGATCTATGGAGGGCGTCATCGAGCGAGGGAGGTTGCCGTACTGTGAGTTCCTCTCGGAACTTTGATGTATACCAAAGGCCATATCGGAGTGCCGCTAAGGCGACCTCGTCGTTCAAATTTGATATTCTGGCTTTGACTGCCTTGAAGCGAGATACGTATTCACGAAGTGATTCGTCCTTTCCTTGAACCAAGAGCCATAGGTCGGATACGGTCACCTTAGCTTGGAAGAAAATCGAGTATTGCTTTAGAAACACGGCAGCGAGTTGGTCAAAGGAATCGATGGAGTTCGAGGCCAAGGACGCGAACCACTCCAGGGCTGGTCCGACTAAGTTTTCGGCAAAATATCGACAGTAGCCAGACTCACATTCATCGTCGGTGAGGTAAGCCTTGGTTATCGCCAATCTGAAAGCTCGGAGATGTGCCCCGGGGTCTGACATGTCCGCATACTCGGGCAGGCGTAACTTACCCACGTCCCGAAGGCGAACTTTCGCGATTCGATCGGTAAATAGGGTGCGCCTTGTTTCTGCGATAACGCGATCGATGTCCGGTACAGCGCTCGTGACCAGGTGGACCTTTGAGAAGATTTGGGCCATCTTTGCACTCGCCTTATTCATGTATTCGGCGAGGAATTGGACGCTGACTGCATCGTTCATTGGAGGGCCCGGAGGGCCAAAGCTGTCAACCACCGTATGACGAGGCATTCCACCCACGAACTCCTCGGTTGAATCTAGGTTTGCTCTTACTAGAGGATTCGTCGGGGTGTTTGAATTGCTGGCACCGCGTGCCATTGAGCCGACATGCCCGACCGAGGGCTGGTCAGCAGGTCGTGAGCTCGTTGGTTCGTTGAAATTCGTGGAGCTCGGAGCTCGCGGATTCTCTGAGGTCACGAACACGGGTAGTGTCCTGAGCCCGGGCGGGGTGACGTGGACGGTTTTGAAATCGAGACGGGTTCGAGGCAGCGCTCTTTCTGCGGATTCAGTTGAGATTGTTTCCGAAGGGTACGCTGTTTCTCGACGGAGGTCGTGATTTCCGTGAAGGGCGAGCTCTTGTTCATGCCGCTCAATCCGGCTCATGAGGGCTCGATTCGTTGCGTCTTGATTTTGAGTCTTATCGATCAAAATCGCGAGCATCCCTCGTATTTCTGATAGATCGGTCCCGCTGGGCATCCCTGAAGATGGTAGGGGCGCTAGATGTTGCCCGGGTCGACTCGCTATATTGCTCTCAGAGCGGATCCATACCCGGGATTGGTTTCTGCTCTCCGACGGGATTGTGGGATCGTGGGTGTAACATCGATGGGAATCCCTTGTTCCTGAGCTGGAATTTGTCTCTGGCGGGTGAGGTCCGAATGGCCCGAGGAACCTTGATCTGGTGTGTGGGTGTCGCTAGGTAGCGGGTCTGTCCCAGGTCTGGCCGAATTTTGGATCTCTTGATCAGAGTGGGCCTGGATGTGCTCACCTCTAGCGGTAGCGTTATTAGAACCAGGTCCTTGTAGAGCTGCTGACGGCATGATGGTGCTAGTATGCTCTTGGTTGGATTTGGGAGTGATTGAGTTGGTTGTTGAAGGATCCATTTCGCTATGATTTCTTCAAAGTAATCGACTTTTGTGAATAGTAGAGACCTAAGTCCCCACAGATGGTGCTAAATTTTTGAAACGAGAAACAACAAATAAATTGATTCGAGTGAGAGATAGAATCTGGGCTTTCGGTTTAAATCGAAGTGAACTAAGAAGAATTACGAACTGGACTTTTGTATTAGACTTTTTCGTTGGTCGTAGCTTAAAGATTACACATATCTCTTTCCTATCTCTATCCTCCCATATATAAACTAATCCAGCCTTCGAACTGTCTTCTCCATTTCCTTCGACGATCTCGGCCCGTATCCCACCATTTCCTCCGGAGATTGACCTCAACATTCCTTCTCCTGCGGGATCCTCTTTTTGGGCTTGCGACAAACCCACTTCCGCGGCAGACAATCAGCCCATGTTGGACTTTTTCCGTTGGCCTTGAGATCGTTGAAACCCAACACCAACACCGACTCTTATCTAAAATTTCTGCCATGGACTCATTTTTCCCCTGAAACACGGCAAATTGGATTGATTGACATTATTTTGATCTTTGTCTTCTTTTCATTTCTTCTCCCCATCAAATTTGTTACATCTTCCATATATTTTTAGTAAAACATTGATGCCAGGAATTAGAAGAGAAGAGAAATCTATGGTTGTTACTTGTTGGTGGTGGCGAGAGAAGCGCAACCAGAAATGTATCATTTTAAAAAAAAGTCAAAATAATCCCTTTCGTTTTATCAATTTCTACGTTTGAAATTAGGATGATGTAGTGGAAACTTTATTATATTATTTTTTCTTAGAATAAAAATTTATATATTATTAATAGAAATATATCATTTTGAAAAATAGTTTTACCTTTATCTCTAATAGATTGATGTTTTTTCAATTTCACATATATTAAGAAAAAGTTAAAACTTTATATATAAATTAATTTATAATTACTTGTAGATAGAATGAGAAAATTTAGACTTTAGATCATAGCATGCCATGTGGAGAAAACTTAAGTAAAAAAATTATTTCAATTTTTTTTAATTTATAACATCAATTTTTTAGAGATAAGAATAAATGCTAGAATATCAATTTATGAAAGACAGAGGGAGTAATATTTTTTTCTTAAATTTACACCAAAAGGTTTAGTAGTACACATAAATCAAAAAAAAAAAAATTGTCACTCCTAGGGCTGGGCATTCGGGTAACTCGTTCAGGTTCGGATATTATCCATTCGGGTTCGGGTAAACGGGTTTAGAAAAATAGAACTCATTGGGTATTTTTAGATATATGGATTCGGTTCGGTTTGGGTACTATCGGGTTCGGGTCGGTTTAGGTTACAAATTTTAGAACCCGATTAGTACCCGAACTACGGGGTACCCGAAAAAATATAATTAAATTTAAATAAATTTAGTTAAATTTTGACATACATAACAAAATATTTTAGATATTTTGATTATTTTGATATTTAGGTATAAAACTAAATGAAATATTCAAAATTATAATCATAATTTTGGGGTAATTGCATTATATTAATGATAAATGTTATAAATATGTTTATATGTTCGGGTTTAATGGGTACCCAAACGGGTACCGGGTATTATCCGATCCTAACCCAAACCCACGGGTATTAGAAAATAGAACCCAATAAGATTTTATAGGCAAACGCGGTCCCAACTCGAACCCGGTTTTTCGGGTCGGATTCCAGATTGGGTATTCGGATACGGTTTTTATATCCAGACCTAGTCACTCCTAAATAGTTCCTTATTTTTGATCGAAAACCCATCTGTTTATTTCCCTATACAATAGGTATATATATTTTTTTCAATTTATTTTACACGAGGCCTAATCTACAGATGCAAATGTTTTTTTCTCTCTCTTTTTTAGGATAATATTGATAACAAAAAGTGGAGTTAATGTTTCCTTAATAAAATATTGTTTTAGAATTAGTAACTAACTTTTGCCCAAATAAAATAAAAAAGATTTAGTAACTAACTGTAAGATTTTCTTATAGAAATATACCTTTAAAAATAGTATAATCCTTTTCCTTTTATGTTTGGTAGAGTAATAATCTTTTCTTTTTTTTTGATAAGTTTTTCTGTTTGAAGTAAGGCTGGTATTTTGTGAAATTTTATTATACAGTTGTTTTCTTATAATTAAAAATTTATGTATAATTTTGTTATAGAAATATATTATTTCTGAAAATAGTAATTATATTTTTTTGTTTCACTTAAAATTTTCCTGTTTTTGTAAGTCGAAACATCAATTTCTCTTCTTTTACACAAAAATATATATATATATATATATATTGATATATATTTTTTAACATGATCAGGCCAAATCTACCGATGCACATATTTGTTAGTTTAGGATTAATATAGCGTTGACACAATATTTGAAAATTAGGAATATATCGTTCAAAATAGTCAAAATAATCCTTTTCCTTTTCTGTTTAGTCGAGAATAAACAATTTTGTTTTTTTTGATAAATTTATAGAGTTGACGACATAATATTTAAGAATCTCTGAACCTCATCAACACCCATATAAAACCTAGCAAATTATTCGCTCCTTTTTTCTTCTCTCCCTATATATCTAACGCTTCAGCTTTTGTGTTAAACCCTCTAAAGGCTCTCTCTCTCTCTCTCTCTCTCTCTCTCTCTCTCTCTCTCTCTCTCTCTCTCTCTCTCTCTCTCTCTATTGGAGGATCACGATCTAGCTTAGCTACAATGAGCCTGGGATTGTCTCATAGCGTTGCCGGATACAAACTAAAGTTCAGCTCTGATGAAAAGGTAGTCGTTTGTTTATATTGTCTTATATTTAATTAGCTCAATGTAATTAGGTCTAAATTGCTACTAAGTTCCTCTGTATATCCTATGATGTGTGTGTTTTACGTCTCATGTTACTTATACATTAATTAGAAGTCCATATGTATGGATACCTCCTTCAAAATAAATTATCGACTTATGTACGTCCTGTGGTCATGCTGTTTTTTTTTTTTTTTTCTGGCATGCAATTTCCTTGTGGGTTCTGTTTCTTGGATATTGCACTGGAGTTTGTCTACCCACATTGATCTATGTTGACAAGTGTGCAAATATTTTTGTCATAGTTCTTACAATTATTAATGTATCATACTTTTTTTGGCTTGGAAGTTATCAAACAATGTTATATATTGTTTATCTTAATGATTGATCGGTAAACTTAATGAGTTATGACGATCGAAAAAGTCGATGAACTCATCATATGTAGATGATATGTAGACCATTAATTTAATTTATATCATAATCTATAGGTTTTGGGAAGAGAAGAGAGATGTTTTGAGTTTGTTGATGATAAAGTGTTGTGTTTGTTTTACGTCTTATGTTACTTATCTCCTCAATACTTTTATTTTGTTAGGTGGAGTCCATTATAATCAAAGCTATAGGAAAGCTTGATGAGCTTGACAAAGAGCTTAACACTTACACAACGAGCCTTGAAATTTGTGACCATATTCTTGCTCTTACTGAGTGCAGAGCTCAGCTTCATGGCATCTTGAAGAGCAGAATGAACACAATTGCACCAAACCTAACTGCACTTGTCGGGGAGATGGTTGGTGCACGCCTAATTTCTCATCGTGGTAGTTTATTGAACCTCTCAAAGCTACCTTCGTGCAAGATTCAGATTCTTGGATCTGAAAAGGCCCTATTAAGAGCCTTCAAGAACGGAAACAACACTCCAAAGTATGGTCTCATTTACCACGCACCTCTGGTTGCCCAAGCTGCACCAGAGCACAAGGCTAAAATCTCTCGGTCACTAGCTGCAAAAGTTGCTCTTGCTATCCGTTGTGATGTTCATGGTGATGGCCGACAAGGCAACTCTATGGGAATGCAAAGCCTCTTAAAGGTATTTTTCCTCTCCCGGCCCGATCCTAGCTATTTTCTTCCTTTTGGTCTAATTTAATTTTTCTTGACAGCTTGAAGAACGGTTGAGAGATCTCCAAAGAAGAGGTTCAGGACATGTGTCTGATGATGAGGAAGATTCCAAAATCGAGGAAGAAGCCAGAACTGAGGAGCCTTCGAAGGAGAATGGGAAGACAGAAGCAGAATCCCAAGAGCCGGCAAAGAAGACAAAGAAGATGATAATAATCCTGCTTTTCTTAATTGCTCTTTTCTTTTTCGTTTTTTGGTTTATGTAAACTTTCTTAATTTCTCTTATCTATCTTGATGAAACCAATCAAAAGCACAATTTATGAATATTTATGAAGGCAATTTATTTAGGTTTCTTTTGGTTTTTATGAATATTTGAGATTATCATATTTTTTAGTTTATATTGTTTTTTTTTTATTTGTAGTGTGTTTAGTTTATATTTTGTTTTAGTAGGAGTGTGTTTAGTTTAAATATACATTGTGCTGAATAATGTGTTTAGTTTCTTTTTAGATTCTTTTTATTTATGTAGTAAAATTTATTTATTTTTTTGTAAAACCACTGAATAACCTTCGAAATCCAGAATCAAACCGAGATACATGGTTTTTATTTATCAATACAATAAAAACACAATATGTTTCTCCCCAATGCTTACACATCAGCATTTTGGTGAAATATAAAACTGACATATCAGCTTATTTTTTTACCAATGAAAACATTTTATTAATACAGCTCATATCTCTCAGCTAATAATAATTATTTCTTATTCCACATAGCATTTCTAGATTTTTAAGAACCAATTAAATTGTGTAACCAATTAAATTATAAGAAATAATAAACATTACCACTAATTTTGGAAAACAAATGTTTAAATTTATAGCCTAAATTTAAACTATATTAGTAAATCTTAAATTGTGTAACTAATTAAATTATAAGAATTAATAAACATCATCAATAATTTTTGAAAACAAATGTTTAAATATATAGCTTAATTTTAACCTAAACTAATAAATCATTTATATTTTTCAAACATATAATAATATCAACTAAGTATATTAATCATTGTATGTCGTATCAATATTTTCCAAAAAAAAAAGGTTTAAAATTATAGCTTAAATTTTAAATAAATTAATAAATCATTTATAACTTTTAAAAATATACTAATGTTAACCAAGTACAATAATAAAATCAATTCAGCATAAGTATCATATTAGTAAATTACTCCCTCCGTTTCAAAATATAGGATGTTTTAACTAAAGCACGCGATTAAGAAATCTTTACTTTTAACAAGTTCAACCAATCATAAACAATACTGCATAATATAAAATACTAAACTAATCTAAAAGTTGCATAGAAACTTGAAAACATCCTATATTATGAAACAAAAAACTTCTCTAAAACATCTTATATTTTGAAACAGAGGGAGTATAATATTAGTCAAATATAAATATAATACAAATAAAATAATAATATAATACAAATAGAATATAAATTAAGATTAACCACTAATCACACAAAACCAAACTAAAGTAAAACTATGTATGTGTATATTGACTTACATGGAATTATTATCAAACAAAACAAAACAATTAGATTTTTTTTTTAAAAAAACAAAAAAAAAAAAAATAACTTCTCTCAGAACAAAAAAAACTATATAAAAATTATGTGAATAAATTTGTATAAAATACAAAAATAATACACCATAAAATCAAGCTACACTAATATATCTCCCACAGCAAGTAAATAAAATAAAGTTTGAGATTAGTGTTGATAGTGATTTTATATATAAGAACACCAACTAATGATAAATTGAACAATATTAAAGTTCCAGAATTGAAGGTTTTATATTTTAGTTTAAGATCAGTGACTTAAAAATTACTTTGACAATCAACCTAATTGCTATGCTATTCAACATAAGTATAATAATATGAGAAAATGTTAGTAATACTCTTTTATAGATACTCCTTCATGCTATGCTATTCAACCTAATTGCTATGCTATTCAAAAATATCATTTTTTGGTCATTTTCATTTTTGTCCTCTTTTGCATAATTACAATGTGTAAATTGATTTGTAGATTTTTTTTAGGTTTGGGTTCTCTATTTTACCTTAGGGTATAGTTTTAAGGAGTATGATTTAATATTTGGAGTCTAGAGTTTATAATTTAGTCATTTTGTATATTGAAAGAATATATTATTAAAAATGGACAATAAGAGAAAGTATTTTTCCAAAAGGGTATTGAAAAAAAAAAGAGAAATTCTTCAAATACCACTAAAAATGTTTTTTCCAAAAATAACTTATCCTAGTAAAACTGTAAAACTGTAAAACTTAAAAAAACAAACCATAACTTATCCAAATAACATGCACAACAAACAATCAAACCAAAATACCGTTACTGAATTTTGTTGCTTAAGCTAATTGTTACTGAATTTTTAGACGCATTCTGTAACAATTAACTACAGAAAAATGTCACAAAACGTAGCGATTTGCTACTTTTACAGTAGTCACAAATTTGTAACAAATTGCGACAATTAGCTATGGTGGATAATTTTGCTACGACCAAATAATTACTAAATATTTTTGTCACAAATCTGTAACAAAATATTATTTGCTACAGAATAAACGTTATAGCTACATATAATTTTGTAACTATTTGATCAGTTTCTTCTAGTGCACAACCATCCCCATAGAACTTTACAAGGCTGTTATCGGAGATTTGATTTCTGAATCCATATAGAATTGTAAATAATGGAAATCAAAACATATAAATTTTGAAATAAGATGTTTTATCCTTGGATTTAAATTCTTCTATTTTACACCTTCAAATCCATTTAGAACACAATGTGGATTTTGAAATCCAAAAACAAATAATTAAATGAATAACATGAGATTTTAACAAGTGTATTTGTAAATCATATAACCAATAACACATAATTTAAAATCAATTGATTGAATAATACATTATTTTTGTTTAAATTTCCAAATCTACTAAATCATAGAACCAATAACCCTTAAATAAATTAACAATAGTGTTTTAACTAAGAGAATGAAATATTATAAAATTAGCTTTGCAAAGCTAAATGATTTTGAAATGTATTTATTTAATACGCTAAATAATTTGTGAAATCCCCAAAACCCGAAAAAGGTTCTCTGCAAGTCGGCTTGTCCTTAATTCTAATTTACTTTAAAAACCAGAGAGCAACCACATTCTCTCTCTCTCTCTCTCTCTCTCGCTGTTGATTTTGAAAGACGACGACTAGGATTTAAAATAGGAATCTTCTTTGCGTGTTCGACGGAAGGGAAAGCTCTTGTTCGTCCGGGAAACAATGGATGTTAGCACCAATTCCACGGCCAGTAATGTCGCCCAGGCGATTCTCGCTGTTCTCGATTATAACTCTACTCCCGATGCTCGTAAAGCCGCCGTTGCATTCCTCGAATCTGTATGATTAAACTTCACACTCTCTTCTTCTTCTTCTTTTTTTTTTTTTTTTTTTTTTAATTCAGTTTTCCTCAATCTGTTCTCTGTGATCGGTTTGCGTCTATGTGGAGAATAGTGTGCTGCTGTAATTTCCGGTGTATAAGTTTTAAGTAGCTTTGTATTGCTTTCACTATTTTTAGGTATTTGTGTTTGCGATTCTCTCTGAGGTTTTATATATGTGAATGCTGAGGAGGCTTCTTAAAGGTTCAGCGATCCTGATTATGGGTTTATTCTGGCAAAATTACGATTTAAGGATTTGCCTAGCTTTTGGTTTTAGGGTTTGTGTTTTCGGTTGCTGGTTTCTGCTATTTGAGGCGTGTTTTAAAGGTTTTGATTACTGGTGATCCTTGTTTACGATTTCGTTCAAGCTCTTTGTTTTGCCTTATGGATCATCTTCAGAGATGTTTTGGCATTTGGAAGTTTCCTTCAACTCTATTTAGGCAAATTTTTAAATATCGATCACTGTTTTGGGCAAGCATAAATCTTGTTCGATTTATTTGATTATTTCTTGAATACCTGAGGGTTTTATAAACTTCTTTGCGTTTTATTGAACTGTTCACCTTCTGTTTTGATACAATAACTGCAGATTAAATCTGGAGATATCAGGGTTCTAGCAAATATTTCCTTACTTCTAGTGAAAAAGGAGTGCTCTTCGGAAATTCGACTGCATGCCTTCAAAATGCTACAGGTTTGTTGTGCAAAGCTGTACTACTTTGGACTATCATTTAAATTTTCCACTAACTGCTGTTCTTGAGTTAAACTGGGGAGTTTTAGATGTTAGGGCGAAAGGATAGATATAAAAATACATTGGTTTGGTCTTTGGTTACTTTTTTTTTTTTGGAGTTCGAAACTCGCAATCCAAATATAGTTGGGAGGTTTAGTTTGAAAATATCATCTTACAGAATGAGATACTACGGAGACTCTTCTAGGAAACTAATTTGCTAGCAAGTCAATTGTTGATGGACTTCTTCGATACTTTAATTAATTTAATGACTTTATGTCAGTTCTGTAATGAAATTACCTTATCAGTATTTGAGTTTTGAATATATCTCAATCCTACGCAATTTCTCAATGCATCGTGATGTGTGTTATACCTATCCATGATAATTGCAAACATTATATTAAGAAAAGCATACCAACGTTATCTGGAGCTATCTTTCTATCTTTTGCAGCATTTGGTTAGACTACGGTGGGAGGAATTAAGCCCCTCAGAGCGCAGGGATTTTGCTAAGCTATCTGTTGAACTAATGTCCGAGATTGCTAGTCCGTGTGAGGAGTGGTCTCTTAAGAGTCAGTCAGCTGCCCTTGTAGCTGAGGTAATTCAAGTTTCTTAGTGTTTGCACTCATTCTCTATTGGTCATAGTTTCCTGTTGTTGCGGCTGGTGCTCGTTTGCGCGCGCGTGAACCAACTCGTGGATTAATATTGTTTTCTTGTTGCAGATAGTTAGAAGAGAAGGCCCCGATCTTTGGCAGGAGTTGTTTCCTTCACTTGCTTCCTTGTCTGCACAGGGCCCGTTACAAGTATAATGTTTTCTCATTTCTTTAATTTGTTCAATTTTTTTATAAGGCGGAGATGTAAAATGTTTCTGAATAATCTCAAAATACCAGGCTGAAGTGGTCTCAATGATGTTAAGATGGCTCCCAGAAGATATAACAGTTCACAATGAGGACTTGGAAGGTATCTGAGAGGGTTTTTTTTTCCTCATTTCTCTGTGGTGTTGCGCTTTTCAGCGTTGTAGTTTTGTCCATGCTATAATAGTGAGGTTACAAAAACACGTATTTGCTAACCTTCGAAATTTAATTATATTGTAAGTGCAAGCTTTCGGTCGTTAGTCGACTGATATATTTACAAAAATGGCACCTTAATCTGGATAGTATATATGTACCTTGTGAGTCTAAAATTTTCATCTAAACTGTCTGTTTTCCTCTCTAATTTTTAGTTGGACTTTCTCTCCAGGTGACAGGCGTCGGTTATTGTTGCGGGGACTTACTCAATCTCTGCCTGAGATTTTGCCTTTATTGTATAATGTATGCCACATTTTTTTCACTCATTTATGTTGTTTGTTGTAGCGGTAATTTGATTCATTACATAATCCAGCTTCTCGAGAGACACTTTGGAGCTGCGATGAGTGAAGCCAGTAGGCAACAGGTTGACTTGGCAAAACAGCACGCAGCTGTGGTTATAGCTTGTTTAAATGCCATCAATGCATATGCCGAATGGGCTCCTGTTCTAGATCTTTCCAGATATGGAATTATTAATGGGTAAGGTTACTCATGGAGAAAATATTATACAGATCATCAGCATTTAATATTTCCTGCTAAACGTGCTCCCTAAATTTGTAATAGGTGTGGTGTCTTACTTTCTTCTCATGACTTCCGTCTTCTTGCTTGTGAGTTTTTCAAACTTGTCTGCTCAAGGTATGCAACTGGGCTGTTGACCTGATATATCTATATAATTTCTAGTAGACATGTGACAGAAAAAAAACTTTCCTTGTCTGCAGAAAAAGACCCAGCGATGCTCCTGGTTCTGAATTCGATTCTGCAATCAGCAGTCTGTTTCAGATTCTGATGAATGTCTCCAGAGAATTCTTGTACAGATCAGCCTCAAATGCTGGGGTTATAGATGAAAGTGATTATGAGTTTGCTGAGTGCATATGTGAAAGTTTGGTTTCTTTAGGCTCAACAAACTTGCAATGTATTGCTAGTGATGGTGGTGTTCTGGCTTTATATCTTCAACAGGTACTGACATCGTTATGTAATTGAATTTAAATGATGAAGTTGAATTTGTCTATAATGTTCATGGAAAACCTGGGAAGTAAATCATCAGCTAGGATGTAGCTGCACTTTATCTCATAATGGACTAGTTCTTATATAACATAAATCGGTACTTTCTAATCATGAGCCGACCTTTCAAAAGCTTTGTTATCTTATCCTAATCTTGTTCCTCAATTAGATGGTTTTTTGGAAATTTTTTATTTATTTTACGTTCTGTTACGATGTGGTTTATGGCTATTTTGTTTTATTTAACACTATTTTAATCTGTTACTTTGGACACGGTTGTTTGACTGTTTTTATTCTCATTTTTTAACGTAGATGCTTGGTTTCTTTCAACACTTTAAGCTGGGTCTTCACTTTGAAGCAATGCACTTCTGGCTGGTATGTTGTATTTTATAATAACGACTTCCTCGCCTACCATCCTCTGGAAAATATCAACCACAGACATAATAAAGATTGTCGGGCTGACATTTGTGCTCTTTTGCATTGTCTTGTAGGCATTAATGAGGGATTTACTTTCAAAGCCGAAGGCTGCTGCTTATCTAAGTGGAGAGGGACCAGCAGTTGGTAGTTCAAGCCATGTTGAGAGCGAAAAGAAAAAGATTCTTAGTCTTATTAATGATGATATCTCTTGCGCAATCTTGGATGTGTCTTTCCAGCGAATGCTCAAGAAAGAAAAAGTCCCTCCACGAATTGCTCTTTCTCTTGGGCCACTGGAACTGTGGAGTGATGAGTTCGATGGAAAGGGAGACTTTGGCCAATACCGATCAAGGCTTGTAAGTTCTTGAGACAAATGCATTAGATAGTACTTCGCAAACAACACATTAACCAGAAACTTGTTTATTTGGTGCAGTTAGAATTGATCAAGTTTATTGCTTCTCACAAGCCCCTTGTTTCTAGTACTAAAATAGCCGAAAGGATTATCACTCTTATTAAGGATCTATTGGCGTCTCGAGTGCCTCTTCAGGTTTTTTCACAAAGTCTTACTTTTCTCTGCTGAGTTTATTCACAATCTTCTAGTTTTGATAACTGTGATATTCAGTATTTATATGTGATCTTGATACAAACGTGCACTTTCAGGATGTAGCAGTGATGGACAGCCTGCAATTGGCTTTCGATTGTATTGTGGCAACGGTGTTTGATGGGTCAAATGAGTTTGCTGGTGGTGGTTCTGAAGTTCATTTTTCACTGCGTGGAATATTTGAAGGTATGTGATAGCATATTTTATATTCTTCCAGCTTTTGTTTATTTTTCACATTTTCAAAACCCCATTAATTCATTCTCGGCTTGTTGATAAGCAGGCTTGCTTCAGCAGCTTCTCTCTTTGAAATGGACTGAGCCGGAACTTATAAAAATGCATGCACACTATCTGGATGCAGTTGGTCCCTTCCTCAAGTATTTCCCAGATGCAGTTGGGAGTGTTATCAACAAATTATTTGAACTTCTTACCTCTCTTCCACACATTGTCAAGGTTTCCTACTATATTACATATTTTCAGTGATTGAGTTTATCCATGCATATATATACAAACAATATCCAATGTGCATTGCCTAGAGTCAAGAAGTGAATGAGTAAATTTATAGCATGTTTCCTTGGCAGGATCCAGCAACTAGTACTTCAAGAATTGCAAGATTACAGATTTGTACGTCTTTTATACGAATAGCCAAAGCCGCTGAAAAAAGTGTTCTGCCTCACATGAAGGTAAATCTGATCTCCCACTCCATCCATTTAGAGACTCAGATACAAAACCAGGACCTATTTTTACTCAGATCTTATGGCTGGAAAGTTCCCTTGTGATTTTGATTAGCTTGCCTTATATGCTCTGATATATATATATATATTGGAGACCACACTGCACGCATAGGAAAATCTTTGAGCTGGTTGTTCGTTTTCAGGATTTCAATCAGAGGTGTTTACTTTATACGTCTTGTTCACGTTGGTTGTTGATCTTATACTGTAAAGCTCACCTATTCATGATTATTTTAGACTATGACTTCAGTTATGTGCTAAACCGATGAACTTATATTGTGAAGGTCGCCTATTCGCAATTATGTACAGTATTACTTATATGACCACTATCCATTGCAACACCTTTCTTTACTGTACGACTTTTCGTTTTTGTTGTTTCACATTTGCCTCTCGGAATTATCCTTTTATGTGGTACGATTTTCATGTTAACCCTCATTCCTTCTTTGATACAGACTATTGCTGATACAATGGCATATATGCAAAGAGAAGGAACTTTGCTCCGGGGGGAGCATAACATTTTGGGTGAAGCATTTCTTGTTATGGCTTCAGCAGCAGGGTAACATGATTTACTTTTATTCTTTGGTTGCATTTATCCAGCATTAGGTTTATCATGTTCTTAAGTTAGGTCTGATCTTGGTGCAGAGCTCAACAAGAGCAAGAAGTTCTTGCTTGGTTACTGGAGCCACTGAGCCAACAGTGGGTCCCAGCAGAGTGGCAGAATAATTATCTATCAGATCCTATGGGGTTTGTTCGTCTTTGCTCCAACACGCCCTTCATGTGGTCTTTGTTCCACACTGTTACATTCTTTGAGAAGGCTCTCAAGAGAAGTGGACATGGAAAAAGCAACTTGAATACAACCTCAGTAAAAAGTCAAGATTTGCATCCTATGGCTCATCATCTATCTTGGATGTTGCCACCTCTCTTAAAAGTATGTGTATATATTCTCAAAACTTAAATATTCTTAGTTAACACGTAACTAAACTATGTTGCTACCAAAACCTGGTAAGGATTTCCTTAGATTAACGCGTTAACACTCATTTATCCTGTTTCTTCAGCTTCTCCGTGTTATCCATTCCCTTTGGTCTCCCTCAGTATATCAAACACTACCCCCAGAGATGAGGGCAGCAATGACAATGCCTGATGTTGAGCGATATAGTCTCCTTGGGGAAGCAAATCCTAAATTGTCAAAAGTCTCTTCGGTGTATGCTGATGGATCTTTTGATGGTGGTAAAGACGGACAATCAGAGGCAAATGAAGCCAATGTGCGAAATTGGTTGAAAGGTATCCGAGATAGTGGGTAAGGGATCTAGTAACCTCCTTTAGGTCTTACGTACAGCATTTCTATATCTCCTGGTTAACCTAAACTATATCAATTTTGTGTGGTATATATATTGTCCATAAATGCAGATACTATGTGTTGGGTCTATCCACAACAATCGGAGATACATTCTTCAAATGCCTAGATGCTAACTATGTCGCAGTGGCACTCATGGAGAACCTACAGTCGATGGAGTTCAGGCACATACGACAGCTTATTCACGCCTTTGTAGTTTCTGTTGTTAAATCTTGTCCGGCTGACATGTGGGAGTCATGGCTTGAAGTGCTCCTGCAACCGTTGTTTATTCATTGTCAGCAAGCTACTAGCTCCTCTTGGGCCAGTCTTATGCGTAACGGCAGAGCACAAGTTCCAGATTCGTTTGGTGTTCAAAATGGGCCTGACATGAAACTTGAAGTAATGGAAGAAAAACTTCTGAGGGAATTAACTAGGGAGATTGCCACCCTCCTTTCAACGATAGCTTCTCCTGGTTTAAACCCTGGGCTTCCAATTTTGGAGCATCCAGGCCATGTGGGCCGTGTGGATATGTCTACTCTCAAGGATCTGTCTGCTTTCAGATCCAACTCTATTGTGGGGTATGCATACTGTTCTTGCTTTTCAACTTCTTTACTTGGGTAACTTTTTTGGATGAGAATAGAGTTAACGGTGTATCATATATGTAGTTTCCTCCTAAATCACAAAAACATGGCTCTCCCAGCACTGCAACTCTGTTTGGAAGTATTTACATGGACAGATGGGGAAGCAACCACCAAAGTCTGTTGCTTTTGTGGTGTTGTTGTCCTTCTAGCGATTCTAACAAATAACGTGGAACTCAGAGAATTTGTGTCAAAAGATTTGTTTTATGCGGTCATTAAAGGCTTAGCCATGGAGTCAAATGCCGTTAACAGCGCTGATCTAGTTTATCTATGCCGTGAAATATTCTTTTATCTCGCTGACAGAGACGCAGCTCCCCGTCAGGTCAGTATTCTTACAGAATTAACCACTCTGGAGTCCTTTTGCATGCTGTATTGTGAAATCTGACTTGTGGAAAATGTTTCTTAAATGTATCAGGTTTTGCTTTCACTCCCTTGTCTCACTCCCAATGACTTGCGTGCTTTTGAAGAAGCTGTGGCGAAAACTCCAAGTCCCAAGGAGCAGAAGCAGCTCATGAAAAGCTTGTTGCTGTTAGGTACAGGGAATAATTTAAGAGCCCTTGCTGCTCAGAAAACCGTTAATGTTATCACCAATGTCACTTGTAAGCATCCCTACTCTTCTATACTACGCATGTTTCATATGAAGAAGCCTCAAACTCTTGACATTTTCTATTTTTACTTTTCCTTCATCCAGTGAGGTCACGTGGACCAGCAAACACTTCAGAAGCTAAAGAAAACGAAGGGGAAACAATTGGGCTGGCTAGTGTTTTATGAGGTGAAACCATTATAATATGAAGTTAAAAAGAGGCAAGAGGATGAATTCTTACAACGAGACCGTACAGATATATGTAAATTAGTCGGGGAAAGAAGATTTTGCGGAAGGTAGCAAAGAAGCGGCTTTTTGTTTGTTTGACACACACAGATGGATGAGCAGATACATTGAGAAGCAAGTGTTTCCTTGAACTTATGATGCATAAACGAGGTTTGGCATATCCAACCTATCGAAATTGCGATGCTACTCCTCTATAAAATGCCCCTATTTGTATCTTTGTACACGAATCCACGAACCTTGACACATTCATGATTGATGTAGGCTCTACATTGTAGAGAAAGCTCTGATCTCAAAAGAGTATTATTTACCTTCCGGCTTCTTAGTGTGTTTTTTTTTTTTTATCTCAAAAGCTCTGATATCTTCACTTTCGAGATACGAACACTCTTCTGCATTAGCATGACTAAGAATCCAACAAATACCAAATAAAAATTAGATTTGTAAGAAATGAGGGTTGGTCTAAACAATCTATATAAGAGAAGAACAATTAACAATCGTTTCCTTTCCGAATTGATATTTGTAAACGTTAAAAGTACTCGTTCTATTGCATAATATAGGATGTTTAACAGATTTTGTATGATTTCGTAGTATATAAGATGTTTTCAACTTTGCAGACAATTTTTAGATTAGTTTCATATTTTCATATTATTTATTTTATACAAGTCTTGCTTATTATTGGTTAAACTTTAAAAAAGTATACATTTCTTATTATGTGTTTTTAACATTTTATATTTTGAAATAGAGGACATATTATTTATTTGTTTTTGTCATTTCGACAACATATTATGGGCTGTTTGTTTGTTTCACAAAAAAAAAAAAAAATGGGCTGTTTGTTTTTTCTCGAAAAATAGAGAAATACTCGTATCTTTTTTACTTACAAGTTACAAATGTAAGCATAGTTAAGTCAAATATCCAAAGTTCTAAACTATTTTCATTTATATGATGTTTACTCGTTTAGCAGAAAAAAAAAAAAAAGACAGATACCTTATTGTAAATAGCTAAATTTGGGAATCAGGTAGGTGATGACTGATACATTTGTACATAACCTTTAATTCCAAAAGAACTGGATAGCTATATGAATTTGGCCCTACTTTATTCGACATGACCTTTTAAATATTTGAAAAGCCATGGGCCAATTTATGTATTATATAATCGTGATAATAAAAACAATTTGTTCGTAGGTACAATATACCTATAAGTTATAATGTTAATAATGTGAATAAGTCTATGTAAATAATGTTAATATTATCCTTTTTTTTCCTTGGTCAATAATATATCTTTCTTGCTTGGCACTAAATTGCACGTTAAATACCTGACAACTGTGTATGGTTATAATCCAGTTTCAAAGAGATTCAGATATTTGTTTTTTTAATGAGGATTTCGATCGGCTGTGTTTTTTTAAAATAATTTCTAGGACGTGGACAGACTTTGAAGTTTGTATGATTTAGATTAAGAAAATTTTATCATATCGTCACGACTCACGTAGATTGAATCTTGGTTTAATTGATTATATTATATTCCTTTGACACTCAATAATTGGAGATCTCACAACATTAGAAAAAAATATTACAAAATATCAGAACACGTAGTATAATAGTTTGTGCTGCTACGTTCGTTATTATGTCATTACAAAAAAAAAGGAGACTTAATTCACATAATATTTGTTCTTGAAAAATAAATTATTTGTTGTTGACAAAAAAGGTGATTAGACACGGGAACTAGAAGATCAACCTCTTTGATGGCATTATGGCTAGAAGATATGGTAGTAAAATGAACACGTTTTTTAAGAATATTCAAAACAAAAAAAAAGAATATCAAAACAAGTTCTTTTTTCTTAAACCAAACTATTTATATATATATATATATGTGTGTGTGTGTGTATTGTGTATGTATTGTTGCGTTGTTTCTGATTCAGAACATATATGTCATATGATTGTTAAAAGAGAAATGGTATAGAACCACGATAATTATAACTAGTCGATTTTATGGTTATGACATATATACTCTCACTAATCTAATTTTTTTATGAGTTACATCTATAAACTGATTAACAATTACATGACTTGTAATCTCTTTATATCATTATTACTTTCGCAGGGAGTTTCAGATCCTATAGTTTATTTTATCTTTTGCCGTAGCACTCATCATATATGGTGAAAATTGGATTGCAATGCATGAATCCGAAACGTCCGATATACAATATTGTTAATGACTTAATGTGTACACATATTGTATGAGTTAATGTGTACACATCTTACAATTGTTACAAAATCTTAATCATGAATAACTTAAGAAGTTTTTTTTTTTGTCAACACATTAATTGAAAAAGATCTTACCATTATTGATAGCTCAATTTAGAGAATTTTTTTTATACAAATGCAATTTCAGAAGTTTGGAAAAGAGTTTATATATATATATATAAACTTCTTGACTCTAGTTTTCCTTTGGTTCCTCAAGTTTGCCATTAAAACTACCTCAATATGAATGAGATCTTTTCCTCATATATTTCTTCTACACAAAAAATTATCCTTATCATCTTTTATGTTCCATTAAATGTTTGAATATAGATTTATAAAAAATATCAATCAATCAAAAGAAATTTCTTAAAGATAATTGTTGAAAATAATTAAAAAAAACTTAGGTTCTATTGATAAATTATAAATTATAGATAAACTCATCAAAAAAATAGTAAAAACTAATCTTTCTTGTGATCCTCCAACAAAAGTTTATACATAGTATTGCATCTATACATATTATCTTCACTAGATTACTTCATCAATTATTTTGAAATATATACATATAAAACTCAAATTTTGTAGGTAAAATTTCACGAAAAATGTGACGAAAAAAACTTTATCAAACTGACGAACAAAAAAAGAGGAAACAAAGAAAAAGACTTGTTTGTCTTACAAAAACAAAAGCAAGGTACTGTAAAAGACAAAAACAAATGGAAAACTCATTTGATCTAATAAACTAAAATAAATAGCCAGAAAACTAGTCTATATAATTAATATATCATGTATATACTACCATACCGTGTCTTATTGAATAACGTAACTCAGTGTTTACTATTCACATCAGCTATTTGTAGGTTTCATGTCTGTTTAGAGAAACACTTATCCATTTTTATATAGAGGCATAACTTTACAATAACTAAAGTGACTTAAAACTTATCTTCCAAAAACAAAAATGTCATAGACATATGGTTGAAAAAGTAATTGGTATCTACCGCTAGTTTGGGCTTGTTCAGATCATTTGAATTGTCGGATCATGGTGAAGGGAGCGCAGTTTAAGTTTGTTAATCTGTTGACAAAAATGGAGGAGTATCTACCGCTAGTTGGTTCCTATTGGCAGGACACGCAACCTCTGTTTTTTTCAACTTCCTCTCTTTTTTGCTTTTCTAAGAAGCTTAAAGGCTTAAAACCAGCTATGCGGTCTTTGGCAAATTGTCATTTGGGTAATCTAGTTTGGAAGACTAAGGAAGCTTTTGATTCGTTGTGCAAAAATCAACATGACAACTTGGCTAATCAATCACCACAAGCAATGGAGGTGGAGAATGATGCTCTTAAGCGATGGGAGTTCTTAGCTTGTCTGGAGGAGAAATATCTTAAGCAAAAGTCGAAGTTGCATTGGTTGCAAGTGGGTGATAGGAATAAAAAAGCTTTCCATAGATCGCTACAATGCGGACAGCTATGAATTCTATTAAGGAGATATAATGCCAGGACGGAAGAGTGGTTGTGAAGGAGGATGAAATTAAAGTAGAGGCTGAACAACAAGTTAAAGATTTTCTGTAGGTTATTCCTAGTGATTTTGAGGGTTCCACGGTGGATGAGTTTGAGCTCTTTTTGTTATTTCATTGTTCTGTGGCTGATCAACAAGTATTAACCCGAGTAGTGTCATGTGAGGAGATCAAGAAAGTTCTATTTTCTATGTCCATTGATA
Source organism: Camelina sativa (assembly GCF_030686135.1). Taxonomy (NCBI): domain Eukaryota; kingdom Viridiplantae; phylum Streptophyta; class Magnoliopsida; order Brassicales; family Brassicaceae; genus Camelina; species Camelina sativa. The sequence continues at coordinate 13,738,489 of NC_141892.1, read as the reverse complement.
AGTCACCTGGTCCGGACGGTTATACTTTGGAGTTTTATAAATCCACTTCGGAGCTGTTGGGTGCAGAATTTGTCTTAGCGGTTCAATCTTTTTTTGCAAAAGGTGTTCTGTCCAAAGGTATCAACTCTACTATCCTGGCATTAATTCCCAAGAAAGTATATGCAATGGTGAAACATGTTTATTTTTGTGGTGTGAATGATGATGTATGCAATGGTGAGATATGAATGGAATGATGGATGGGTGTTTCAATTCCCCTTATGCTATTGCAGTACAAGAGGTATCAATCCTAAATGAGTGTTTGTGAACAATTAAGATATGCATATGAATCTAAGTTAAGACAAATGTAAAGGTTGTTTGTCACTAACAATCCTATGAAGAAAATGTAAAATGCAGAAAATAAACTACAAGAACTAACAACTAGATGCAAATGAAACTGAATGATTGAAACAGTGATAAAGCAAGAACAGAAACAGAGACTACTACTAATGAACTAATGCAAGATAATTAATGAACTGAAAACTAAATGTATGCAACTGGAATGAAACAGGAATGAAACAAGACAAACACAAATCATAGACACAGAGTTTTGGGGATGAACTCGAGCAGCACTCGACCGAGTGTAGGTCGAGTGGGTGGTCGAGCTAGACTAGACGCAGAAACAGAGCAATGCAATAAAAACAGAGTAATGCTAAATCCAATCAAACAACAAGCAAGCAACAAGATTAAGACTAAGATTTCAATAAACAAAGAAGGTCCTGAGGATGGATTCATGGGATGAACTAATTATTGTGGTTATCTAACTTGGTCAACAAATCTCAAGCAAACTTTGAGCTAACCTCTAGACATATTAATCTAAGACAAGTTTCTCCCACTCTCATGGTCAAGAAACAATCAAACCTATGCAATTCTAGACTTGTTCTCACACAGTAAAGAATCTACACAAGCAGGCATTAAGCAATACATCTCAAACCAAACAAGACCTCTAATCTCTTAGCAAGCCTAATGGTAAGCTCTAGATCTAGCCTTATCTATGCTTCCTAAACATTGGTGTGATGCTAAGAAGCTTGAAATCAGACTCTACCCTCTCAGATATAGAATCAGCATTAAGATCATCTACCCTAGAAGAGATCTACAACAATCAAGCTTGACCAAGTCACACAAACCACAAGATCAATCCATCCTAACCCATCCTCAAGATCCTAAGGAAACTACTCACAACAATACATGGTGATCAAAGTCAAAAACCCAGAAAATATTGAAACTTGCATTATTAGAAAGATTAAACAAAGATCTTCAATATTGATGAAAGGATGAAACTCAAATTCTCAATATCTTGAAAGTTATAGAACCAACAAAATATAAGAATCTAGTCTTCTTTCATAAGGAAGTACAAGATCTTAAAAATAAAAATGCAAAAGGAATAAAACTAAAAAAGGTAAAAACTAGGTTTAGGGAATATCTAAAAAGTTGCACCCTTTTGTGGCTGCAGGTACAAGGCCTTATATAGGTGAGGAGGTGGAAGCCCTAAAAATAGAAAAAGTCAAAGTAGTCAACGGCTCGGTCAACTCGACCAGTGCTCGGTCGAGTCCATGGTCGAGCTGGCTTCTCTCATGCACACTCCACTCGGTCGAGTCCATCTACCCACTCGGTCGAGTGCTTGGTCGAGTTGGACTCTGGACCTTGGTTCTTCAGCCTTAACTCTTTTGCTTTCCCTTCAAGATTGCTTCACTTCTCCTCAGGATTGTTTCCATGCTCCTTAAGCTCCAAAATCACCTGTTCATGCATGAAAAGATGCAAATGCAATGCAACTAAACTCTAATGCATGATTAGTCCTAAAGCTACACAATAATGATGAAAATGGCTAGCAAAAGATGCAAAAGATGTGAATAAACTAAGGGAAAACATGGTAAAATATATGAACATCAACACCCCCAAACTTAGTCTTTGCTTGCCCTCAAGCAAATAAATAAGACATAAGAAGGTAGGTGAGGTTTGAAAGTGGGATCTCAGCTCCTAAAGCTTGCAAATAGACCATCTAGAATCAATGTCCAAGTTACTAATACTATGATGCAAGTTGAATGAGCTGGAATTAAAAATTTTAGACAAGCATTTCACAACCTTTACTGATTTAAGCCTTAGATATCCACATGCATTCAAATCAACCAATTCCTTTAACATTCATTAATCAAGAACATGAATCAATTCTATGCAATGCTTAAACTCATTTGGCTTGGTAATAAAGGGTTTTGAGACAATGATGGTCTCTTTTTTTTTTTTTAGAGTGGGGCTTGTCAATATCAAGGTTCTCTCATAAAAATGGATTGAGCTTTAGAAGAATGCTAAAGGTAAGAACACCTAGACACATACAAGAATAAAGCCTTGTCTACCCAAAGGTACCCAAAGTGTTTATCCTATCAATCTAAACCCAAATGATCCTAGTGCTACCCTTTAACTTCTTCTTTTCTCTTTCACCCTTTTCTCTTTTGGTTTTCAAGTCTTAGGAGAGGTTTCTTAATTGATCTTTCTAGTGGAATGGGAATTTTTTTCTTATTGCTATGGTTCTCTTTTCTTCTAATTCTTAAGACATATAAGCTTTTTGCTAAACTTCACTTTGCTTTCTTTTCTTTTCTTTAACTAGAACCATCTTAGATAACAATTTTTACTTCCCATCCTTTCACTAGACTTTAGTTTTTGCTTAAACTCATTCCCCTCCTAAAGACTCTACCCCTTTTTTTTTTTTTTTCTCTTTCTCTTTTCTTTCTTTTCTTTTCAAAACAGCCAAGTCCCAAACCCAACAAGTGAACCACCTAGTCCTATCTAGTTTGAAAAATGCAAACTAGAACTACACAAGGTTTTACTCTTGTCAGTTCAAACCTAACACTTTCTACCAAGCTCAATCCCAAAAATAGGCCTCACACACACAAGAATAAACATGGCTTGAAAGAAGGTTTGGTTAGGGGTAGGGAAACTGATTTAAAAGTGAAATCAGCTACTTGGATCAACAAGAGTGGCAAAAGGAGAAAGATGATCCAAATAAGTATATGGTATCCATGAGTTTAAAGCAATGCATACATTGATAATTAACAGTCAATATTAGGTTCTTATAGATAGGAAATGGCATCAAATCACAACATGCTTCAATTTAGACCAAATGCAATTCAGGAATTCAAGGCTTGGTTCAATCTTATGCTTCTAACCACTCAACTAGCATCAAAGTACTATTAACTTGGACATTGATCTTAGTCTAGTGAATTAAGCAAGCTAACAAGGAAAAAATCAGCATAGATCCCTAATGCAAACAGTCCTATATGATAAACAAAATACTTAAATATGCAATGCAAACTACATGAACACTCTTTTTTTATAAAGATTTTTGCAAAAAAATTTCAAATTTTTATGGTTTTCCTATGCCTTAGATGATTATGCGAATGCTAACATGATGATGATAAAAATTTGAAATAAGAAAACAAAACACAACATCAAATGCTATCTCAAACCCTCCCCCAAACTTAAATCACACAGTCCCTTGTGTGAAAGAAATTTGCTTGAGGATTCAAGACTTAAAACAAAACACAACATATGAAATGCTATGGTATATACAATGGTAAGGTGATAATGTTACCTCAAGGATTGGAGAAGAAGCTGTCCACATCCTCCTGCATACTATCAAAGGTGTAGCTGGGATCCTGCTGGTGACTGGAGGAAGGTGATTGGGGCAGCTCGACAATGCCAATCGACCGTGACTCGGTCGAGTGCATGTCCGAGTGGGGGGGTCGAGCTGGACCTCGAGTTTCCATATCTTGAGTCTGGTACTGTTGGTATAGTGGTGGATCCATAAAGTATTGGGGTGGTATGGGGGGGTAACCTGGATAGCCTGGATAAGCAGCTGGAGGTGGGAAGCCAAATAGTGGTCTAGGCTGGAACTCGGTCGAGTGGCTCCAAGGTGCTCGGTCGAGTGGGTGCTCGAGTGACCCGGTCGAGTGCCTCGAAAACTGTTGTTCTCGGGTACTTGAGCTCCTCTTCCTCTGATTTGGCTCATACATTGAAGCCCTAGCTGGTTCCACAGGGTTTGCAACTCTTGAAAGTGCTCTAGTTGAGCCACTCCTCCTCAAAGGGCTTGATGGAGTTGGTGAAGAGTTTCCACTCTTCAAGTCAGCAACTTCCTTCTTCAGGCCTCTAATGGACTTAGCCATGTTGGTCACCTTCTTCTTGAGCTTGTCAAACCTCTTCCCATGCCATTTGTTCCACTTTTGCAGCAATGTCAACCTCTTGTTATGCTCTCTCACTCCTCTACTATCCCTTGGATTGGGCTCATAGTTCTCAAAGTAGAACTGCTCCTCTCCATCACCCATCTCTACATCTCCAACTGAATCAACTCTAGGCTGTACTACTCCATCAAATAAGTACTCATCAGCTGGCCAAAAATCAATGTTGGCTCCTTCTTGAATGGTAGTGAGCTCTTTGTTTGGTAGGATCACTTGTTTCTTCCCAACTGTTGGCAGCTCAAAGTTAAAGATATGGTTTCCTTGATGCATCTCCTTGGCTAGGATGAGTGTAGAGGTTAGGTAGCTGGAATCAATCCATCTTGGTGAGACCCCTTCTCCTCTAAGTGGAATGTTAGCAGCTTGAAGAATTGGAGTAATGATGCCTCCAATGGTAAGTGCTCCTCTTGAACCCTTGTTCTCAAGCTTGCCTACCCAACTTCTCAAATATATCATATGGTCTATCAGCACCATTGCAAGATCAGTCTCCACAGTGCTACCAAGGATGATGGTTCCATTCCTTGCTTGAAGAAGAACTCCATTGAGAGCCAAGTCAATCATCTTTAGCTCTCCCTCATTGATGTTTCCAGTTTCCTTCCTAGCAAAGAAGGTGTTGGCAAGAGCTTTGTGGTAGTACCTCAAGACTGGGCTCCTAATCCTTGAGCTCTTGGAGTTGGAGGATGAGTAGAGCTTGTTATCCCCAATGGTTTCCCACACAGCATACAGTTCTTCTCTTGGAACCATCAAGCTCCTATTGCTCCCAACCTCAAAACCAAACACATCAGCCAGCTTCTTCATTGAGAGCTCATGCTTCTTCCCTTTGATTGTGAAAGAAATGTGACCAGCTCCTACTACAGCATCCTTCCTCACATATGTGTGCAGCTTGACAGTGGCTAGGAACTCACAACTTTCCTCTCTATACCCCTCCATACAAAGCCCCATGAACTTGGTAAGACTGCTCTTCTCAAAGAGACACTCCACATCTTCATCAATGGCAAGCTTCTCCATGGTCTCCTTATGTGGATATCTGGTTCCCAAGAACTCCATCCTCATGAAAGCATCATAAAGCTGCTTCTTTGACAATCCACAAGACTCAGCTTCTCCATCATCCATTAGTTCTTCTTCCTCACTTTCTTCTTCCTCACTCTCACTTTCACTCCCCTCTTGTTCAACCTCAACAGCTGGCCTCTTTCCTTTGGCCCTTGCTCTCCTCATAAACTCACTGAGTGTTGGCTCCCTTTCCTCCTCTGATTCAGTTCTCTCAGGATCTTCCTCAACAGCTGGGTTTCTGGAACTCGCACGCTGGCTCGGTCGGTCACTCGGACGGCCACTCGGTCGTGTGCATGCTCGAGTGGGACGTCGAGTGGACCTTCCAGCATCCTCTCTTGATTCTAAATCAACATCATGACGACCCTTAGAGATTGCAGCTGCTTGCTTGGACTTCTTAGTGATCTTGGAAGACATTTTTGAACAAAAACTGAGAGGAATAAACTCAAAGCTTAAAGTTAATAGGTTAGTGACCCAAAAACTAGAAAGAACTAAGCTTTGAGCAAAAGATGAACTTGAGAGAGACTTTAAAGCTTGAAATTAGATATTTTGAGCAAATGAGAGAGTGTGAGAGGTATGATCTCGTGCTAGGAGTATATAAAGAAGCTAAGGGGACAAGGAGACAAGGGTGGAGCGTCCATACCATTCAAATTTGAAATGGGAATCTTTGACCTGCTTTTTTGGCTACCACTCGACCCCACACTCGACCAGCACGTGGCCGAGCTCCTTGACCAATTTGAAATTTCAAAATTTTTCTTCCTTTTCTCCCTCCACTCGATTGTTCTAGAAGCTTTGGAAACCAAATGGGCCTTAATCCTTACCCAGCTCGATCGAGTACCTCTCGTGGCCTGGTTGAGTGGGCTTGCGAACCTCCTTGCCCAAGTCCAAATCTCTTCTTACCCAACTACATTCTTAATAAAAAACCTGTCCAACAAAAACATAAAAGAAAACACATCAAAACTACTAACAAATTAAACCATATTTACAAAGGATACCTTAGGGACTTCCTCCATAGTGAGCTTGTTTAAAGTCACTAAGCTTGACTTTGATTTCCTTCTTAGACTTGATCTAGATACCAAGGAGGTGATGAAATCCTCCCTGGAACCTCTTGGTCACTGTGAAGTTGATCCTTGATCACCTCACCCTTAGCACACAAACCATATTTCTTCTTGATTTTGAGCCTTGGTCTTGCTTTCCTCAAAGACCTCTTGTTCAGCTTTACTTGAAGATCCTCAACCATACTAGTCAACTCTTGAACTGACCTCTTAAGCTTTTCCACAGAATCCTCTTGAAGTGGGAGCTCAGCTTTTGGAGTTGCCTTATCACTTAACCCTTCTTGACCACCTTTGTCCTTGATAGTAAAAGGCTGGTCATCAATGGTGGGAAGGTTGGTTGGATTGTAGATATTGAACTTCATAACTACATCTTCAGCAATGTTCAAGGTCACAAGACCTTCCTTGACATCAATAACTGCTCCAACAGTAGCTAAGAATGGCCTCCCTAGTAAGATTGGATCTTCAGGCTCCTTGTCCATCTCTATCACCACAAAGTCAGTGTGGATCCTTGCTCTTCCTATCTTGATTGGGACATTCTCTAACCTCCCAACTACCTCTCTATTTGTCCCATCAGCTAGGCACACATGGAGTTTAGTAGATTTGAAGTCAGTTCTCCCAAGCTTTTGAGCTATGGAATATGGCATGACACTTGTTGAAGCTCCCAAATCACAAAGGCATTGATTGTAGTGGAGGTAACTGATTGTGCAAGGCAAGTAGAATGGTCCTGGATCCTTAAGCTTTATTGGAATGATCACTCCTCCAAGGTTCTCAAGATCCTTCTCATCTTGAGCTTCAGCCTTCTTCTTTGACAAATCAAGCAAAAAGTCTTTGTAGAGAGGATATGGATCATACTGTTCCAAGGCAGGTCCTCTCTCTTCTTCTTGGTAAGCAATGGTGATCTCTTGTATGGCCAACACTTCCTCAACCACAGCTTCTTCAATCACAACCACTTCCTTCAAAGCCTTCTCTTCCTCTTGTTGCTTAGCCATCATCTCCTTTCTCTCAATGATTTCCCTAAGCTCCTTAATCTTTTGTGCTTTGAAACGTCCTGGGAATGGAAGAGGAGGCTTGTAGGCAGGAGGAATGTACTTGGCAGGTTTGTCAGCCTCGGACTGTCCAGCTCGATCGACCACTAGAGCACGCACTCGATCGAGTGGCTGCTTGAGTCCATGGTCGAGCTCAGGTGTGAGCTCCAATTGCTTGTTACAAACATCACTTGGGGCTTCAGTAACTAATGAATTCCCCCAAACTTGAACTGCACTGTCCTCAGTGGCTTCTTCCTCATGAACTTGAATGGCTTTGGCTGTGAACTCCCTTGGATTTTGGACAGCTTTTCCAGGGAGTTGGTTGGGTTTTGGAGCTGAAGAAGAGGCTATGTTACTCTCCATGTACTTAACTCTGGAATTCAGACCCTCAAACTTCATATTCAGATCATTGTATTGAGATGTGAGCCTTTGGTGTAGCTCAGCAAACTGTTTGGCTTCCTCTATCTTCCCTTGTGTTTGACCAATCAACAGCTGTTGTACCATGGCTCTAAGGTCTTGTTCCTGGCCTTGGTTAGTCTGAAACCCTGGTGGGGGACACAACTGGGGCTGGAACACCTGTTGCTGTTGTTTGGGGACATAGTTTTGGTGCTGTTGAGGCTGTTGAGGATGATTTAGTGATTCTCTCTAATGGGAAACTATAGTCAATTGAGGGGATCATAGCGGTACTTAAGCAGTTCGAACGATTTCTGGTCTAACGATTAGTATGGAGAATCTACACTTTATTTGTCGGGGGGGGGGGGGGGGGGGGTGTTGCTCAACGCTTGGACTCTGCTAATTTCCCTTTTGAGGTTGGTTCTTTGCCAATTCGCTATTTGGAGCTCCCGTTAGTCACTAAATGTCTAACAAATGCAGACTGTTCATCGTTATTGGAGCAGATTCAGAAGATGATTAGGTCATGGACGGCTCGCTATCTCTCGTTTGCCGGTCGTTTTAATTTGATCTCTTCTGTACTTTGGAGTATTTGTAACTTTTGGATGGCTGCTTATCGTTTGCCTACAGAATGTCTTGATGGGATTAACTCTATGTGTTCTCCTTTTCTCTGGTTGAGGAAAGAGATGAACACTTGGAAAAACAAGGTTGCTTGGGAGGCTGTTTGTAAACAAAAAACAGAGGGAGGGCTTGGGTTGCGGTCACTTCAGGAGGCGAACATAGTTTGTTGTTTGAAATTGATCTGGTGGTTGGTTTCTCATGGTGACTCTTTATGGGTGAAAAGAGTTCACACGAATTTGTTGAAACAAGTTTCATTCTAATCGGTGAAGAGCTCCACTACTCGGAGTTCTTGGATTTGAATTAAACTTCTTAAGTATCAAGATTTAGCTAAAACGTTTTGTAAGAGGGAAATGGGAAATGGGGAGCAAGCATTTTTCTGGTTTCATATGGTTGGTGGTAGCAGTGTTCTTGATTTGGGGATAGCTTGGCAGAGTTCTGTGGCGAAGGCTGGGCTCACCGTCAACGTTGAAGGCACCGTGCAGATAATCTTAATGTGATAGAGGATGCATTGCATTTTCACTTGCAACAGCGCCAACAACGAGTGATAAAGTGCTCTGGAGAGGTAAGAATGATGTTTTCCGCCCTAAGTTTTCAACTCGAGATACTTAGAATCACATTCGCACAATGTATAGTACGGTGGCATGGCACAAGGGAGTTTGGTTTGGTCATGCTACCCCAAAGTTTGCTTTCTGTGTGTGGTTGGCGGCTCTTGATGGCCTCTAGAAGGGTGCTCGTATGGTTGCGTGGAACCGGGGGGTCTGCGGGCATTAGTGTGCTATGTCAACTCATCATGGAAACTCGAGATCATCTTTTCTTCTCTTGTCATTTTGTCTCATCAGTGTGGTCGGCTCTTGCTCAGGGCTGCTAATAACACGGTATACAACTGATTAGTCTTTTCTTCTTGCTTATCTATCAAATCTACATCTTCCACTGGTAGAGGGATTATTTATCCGATATGTCTTTCAAGCGGTTATTTATACGATTTGACGGGAAAGAAATATCCAACAACATGGTGAGACACTGAAGACTGCAACAAATATTGTTGAATGGATCGACTGGCAAGTAAGAGATCAGCTTTAAGGCGATATGATGAAACTTTTCAGATGTGGTTTCATGTTCGTTATTAGGATGTGATTTAATTTTTTTTTCAGCTATTTGCATTCTAAAAGTATTGCTGCACAAGTTATAAAAACATATATTTTTTTTAATATAATTTAACATTAAATTTAAAAAAAAAATAAATAACCCAAAAAAAATTGTCATGACTTGCTTCAGATTACCTAAAACTACATGGGCAAACCTTGCGAGTGTGATGGCAGATTTCTGATGGAACAATGTGGAACATGCAAATAAAATTCACTGGCAAAGTTAGGAGAGACTGTGTTTACCAAAAGACCAAGGAGGAATGGGCTTTAGAGACATCGAAACTTTCAGTCAAGCTTTGCTCTCTAAACAAGCCTGGAGGATCCTCCAAAACCCTGATTGCCTTTTTGCCCAGGTGATGAAGAGTATATATTTCCCAACCTCTGACTTCCTACAAGCTAAACTGGGGAGAAGGCCTTCCTTTGTTTGGATAAGTATTTTACATGGAAGGGATCTTCTAATCAAAGGTTTAGCAAAAAACATAGGTAATAGAAAAACCATTAGGTTGTGGATGGATAATTGGATTGAGGATGGAGAGTTGAGACCGCCTTGGAGAAAGAATAACTTTTTCAACCCCAATCTCAGAGTGTATGTTCTGATTGATAAAAGAAGACGAACTTGGGATCCCCAAAAACTCAATGATCTCTTTCTACCGGCTGACATTCAGAGAATCATCAAAATCAAACCGGTCCTTGATCAGGAGGATTTTTTTCTCTTGGCGTTTCAATAAGAGTGGGGAATTTACAGTCAAATCTGCTTATTGGTTAGCTTCCCAATCAAATATTACTATGTTACTGTAAAAAAAATTATTTGTCTTTTTTTTATTACTACTAAATAAATAAATATAAATAAATAAAATTTTATCATCAGAATCCAAGCTAATCAACTTCAACTTCAATCCATAAATGCTCTGAAATCACAAGTCTGGAAGGTACAAACTGATCCTAAACGTCATGTTTTCCTATGGAAGATTTTTTCTGGAGCTCTTCCTGTGGCAATGGCTCTAAATGCTCGGGGATTACATATCAATGAAAAATGTCAGATATGTGGGTGGGAAGGTGAATCTATAAACCACATATTATTCATATGTCCCATGGCGAGACAAACCTGGGCTGTTGCAGGAGTGCCTTCGCCGGAATTTGGGTTCCATAATGGGTCGATTTTCTCCAACTTCCATTACCTTCTTACAAATCAGGAAAACAAATCTTGGCATGAGGAGGTAAGAAAAATCTTTCCTTGGGTCTTGTGGAGATTATGGAAGAACAAGAATCAGGTGGCTTTTGAAGGGGAAAGTTTCTCTGTTATTGAGTCGGCAAGAAAAGCAAAAGATGATTGGTTTGAGTGGGTAGAAGCTCAAAGAGTCGAAGAAGATACCAGTACGCCGAAAGTCAACAGGCAAGTGACTGGAGGAGACAATTGCAGGGGTGAGGTCAGTCAAGCAGAAAAGTTGTGGCTGCACCCACCTAAGGATTGGTTAAAGTGTAACATAGGAACTTCGTGTTCCAAAAGAAATGAACTGGCTAGTGCTGCTTGGGTCTTGAAAGATCATGAGGGTGTTGTTCTACTTCATAGTATAAGGGGCTTCACAAAAGTAGCTGACCAAAAAGAAGCTAAGTTCGTGTCTCTCATCTGGGCTATAGAGAGCATGAGAAGTTACAAAGTTAATAAAGTGTCTTTGCTCTACAGGAAAAGTTCCTCGTTGATGTCATTACTAGACCTAAAGCGTGGCCATCTTTTAGATATCAAGGGATGGAGGTCCTTTTTTCTTTGCAATCGATCAAGTCTTGGAGAATTATTTTGGAAAATTCAACCTCAAACAGGGGAAGAGCTCTTCTAATAGCACAGAGCGTTACAAATGACTGTAGGTTGCAATCTTATGTAGCCTCAAATCATCTTGCATGGCTTCATCAAGTGGACTTTGACTTTTTTGGTAAACTTTTTTTTTTGTATAGGCCTACCTTTACTGGAAGTTTAGGAGTAGCCGTAAGTATGTTTAGTCTTCAAAAACAGCTAAGTTCTCCAATGGGGTGTGTAACTCTTGTAACTTTTCCATATGAAATATAATTAATTCCAGTTGACCAAAAAAATAATCCGAAAAAAAGTTGTTAATCTTCCAAAAAAACCAAAAAAAAAAAAAAATTAGAAATATAAAAAACAAAACAGAAAAACAACATCATTGATCTAATTGAAAAGTAAAATAAAAAATAAACAGCCGAAAATTACAGTCAGGGTTATAATCATCTGCGATAAAGTCCACGTTAAAGCCCCTCAGACATTACACTGTTCAGATTGAAGATCGTAAATGTAAATTAACGGCTGTAAAATTAGCCATTTGTACTTTCATTACAGAAACAGAGAGAATAATATCTTGTCTCTCTCTCTCTACTTAGAAATTGAAATCTTCTTCTTCTTCTTCTTCTTCTTTGTTCGTTCGTCTCTCTTTATTAAAAAAAAGAGGGGACCGTACACGTCTCTCTCTATTTCCAGCAAAATTCGAATTCGTTTAAATTTTCTCAGTCCCGTAATTTTCTCGACTTCCTCCCTTTTTTTTTTTTTTTTTTTTCTCTCTCTCTCTTTCGTCTCTGTTTCGTTCGTCTTCGTCGTAGAAAAAAGAAGAAGATTCTCTCAGGTTTTTAGCTTTCGAAGCTTCGAAATTTCGATTTTTGATCTCTTTGAAATCAGAATTATATCTTCCTGGAAGATACTTAGATTACCCAGAAGAAGAAGAAGAAGAAGAAGAAGAAGAAGCTGTTGTTCAAGGTAAAGCAAATTCAGATCTATCGTTTTTGTTAAAGCTGTTTTTTTTTTTTTTTTGGTTGTTGTTGGGAAATTTTAAAATCTGGGTTTTTTTAAAGTTCGACCTAATTCATGTCCCGTTGTGCTTATAAGATTTGGGTATTACCAAAAATGGGAAATTTTGACAATTTGGTTTATGTTGTTCTCTCGTTTATACTACTAATATTTAGCCTTTTGGGATTTGTGCTTTTTCTATTTTTTTTTTTTTGTGTGTGTGTGTGTGTCTCAAAAGTCTCAGATTTGGATTCACTTTTTAAAACCCTTTGTGTGTGTTTTAATAATGTTTTTATGTTATGGCTAAGTCATACACAGCTTCACTGTTTAGTCTCAGCTCTGTTTTATATCTTTTGTTACTGCAACTTTTTCATGTAGAGATTTATTAAGATTTTTGTTTTGGTGATGTTAGTACAGGATTGGTTTGAATGGACAGCACGGAAAGATAAAAAGAGATTTTCCGATTTTGCTGATCCATAAAATCTGACTAGTTTTTGTACTTGATCGAATCTGGGTGGATCTAGAAGATAAACAATGTTGGCATCACATCTCGATTCACTAGCGTCTAAATTGACTACATCTGATCACGCCTCTGTGGTTGCGTTGAATCTCTTTGTTGCACTTCTTTGTGCTTGTATTGTTCTTGGTCATCTTTTAGAAGAGAACCGATGGATGAACGAATCCATCACCGCCTTATTGATTGTAAGTTTCCACTTTGAATTATCTCCAGTAGAATAGACTACGGAATCAATCATCTTCATTTTGAGAAAATGTGGTTTCCAGGGACTTGGCACTGGTGTTTCCATTTTGTTGATTAGTAAAGGAAAAAGCTCACATCTGCTCGTCTTCAGTGAAGATCTCTTCTTCATATATCTTTTGCCACCCATTATATTCAATGCAGGGTCAGTCATCATTTCTTACATAAATCTTTTTGTACAGGACGTTCTGATACGTTTTAGTACCACGGGTTTTACCTACCAAAGTTAGTTACCCAAAACATGTATTATGTGATTTCTAGATGACAAAGTTAGGAGAAAGCTTTACAGATGTGTTTATTTCTCTGCTTCTATAAATATAACTGTCATACATCAACCTTTTTCTAGTACTTGTGATTGTAATAAGTAAGGAGGGCATGATGTCTTTTTTTTCCTCTTTGTAGTAGTTAGATTTATCCACGTGCAACTAAAAGTGGTCCTGGCTTTGTCTTAGTCATGGATTTACTCTGTTCATCTTCATGCTTTCTCAGATTGATAATTTTGTATGTTCTTTTTGTCTACTTTTCAGGTTTCAAGTAAAAAAGAAGCAGTTTTTTCGCAATTTCGTGACTATTATGCTTTTCGGTGCTGTTGGGACTATTATTTCTTGTACGATCATATCTCTAGGTAACCTTACTTACCATTCATGTTAGCTGAAACACCGCTGAAGGCTGCTTTTGGATTTGGTTCAGATAGTTTTGTATATCTTACTGATTATCTGGTGGTGATGCTTGAAACACAGGTGTAACGCAGTTCTTTAAGAAGTTGGACATTGGAACCTTTGACTTGGGTGATATTCTTGGTAATGCCTGAACTAAGAGCTTTGCTTTATTGGCTTTCTTTCTTTCCAGGGAGACTTGATTTTTTTGTTTGGTGTTTGATTCTCAGCTATTGGTGCCATATTTGCCGCGACAGATTCTGTGTGTACGCTGCAGGTAATGTGATTTCTCCAAATTTATTGAGAGTGTTTACAAACTCAGAAACATAGTGAACCAAAAGTTTTTTTTGTTTTTCTGGTGTTGTGATATAGGTTCTGAATCAAGATGAGACACCTCTGCTTTACAGTCTTGTATTCGGAGAGGGTGTTGTGAATGATGCCACATCAGTTGTGGTCTTCAACGCAATTCAGAGCTTTGACCTCACCCATCTTAACCATGAAGCTGCTTTTCATCTTTTTGGAAACTTCTTGTATTTGTTTCTCCTCAGTACCTTGCTTGGTGCTGCAGTAAGTCCATTGTTTTCTTCTCTGCCTCTATTTTTCGTACCTTGCACTTGTGTTCACCACCATCTAAAATATTTTTCATTATCTTGCAGACCGGTCTGATAAGTGCGTATGTCATTAAAAAGCTTTATTTTGGAAGGTACATATTTTGCGTCATATATGTGACTGCTTTCTGCAAGTTTTTTTCGTGTTTGGTTTAATGTATATCTCCCCACATTTCTTGTCTTAGGCACTCAACTGACCGAGAGGTTGCCCTCATGATGCTTATGGCGTATCTTTCTTATATGCTTGCTGAGGTTAGTCTTTACAGTCTTATACCTACCCACTTGAGGTTTAACACGAATACATTCAATTGCATTCACACACAAAATATATTGATGTTATATTATTTGGCTTGCAGCTTTTTGAGTTGAGCGGTATCCTCACTGTGTTTTTCTGTGGTATTGTGATGTCCCATTACACATGGCACAACGTAACCGAGAGCTCTAGAATCACAACCAAGTATGCAAAATCCAGTTTCTCCACCTTTTTACTGAGATTAACTTAGTTCAAAAACACTTTGTACCTCCCCAATGCTTATCATATGATTTTTTCCGATGACACAGGCATACCTTTGCAACTTTGTCTTTTCTTGCGGAGACATTTATTTTCTTGTATGTTGGAATGGATGCCTTGGACATTGACAAGTGGAGATCCGTGAGTGACACCCCGGGAACATCAATCGCAGTGAGCTCAATTCTAATGGGCCTTATCATGGTTGGAAGAGCAGCATTTATCTTTCCGTTATCGTTTCTATCTAACCTAGCCAAGAAGAACCAAAACGAGAAAATCAACTTTAACATGCAGGTATGTATCACTCCACTTGGTACTAATAATAGATTCAATAGCTCTTCCGGATATCTAAAACCTGTTATATTTGTCTTTTTCCAACCATCATCCAGATTGTGATTTGGTGGTCTGGTCTCATGAGAGGTGCTGTATCAATGGCTCTTGCTTACAATAAGGTATCATCAGAAGAAAATCTTTTATTTACTCTATATGAAGCTTTGAATAACACGAATCATTATTTAACACTTGTAACGGTTGCAGTTTACAAGGGCTGGACACACAGAGGTACGAGGAAATGCAATCATGATCACCAGTACTATAACTGTCTGTCTTTTTAGCACAGTGGTAAGAAATCTCCGGATATTCAAATTGGTTACATAACAAGTTAGATTTGGATATTTGGTTACGAGATTCTTTTCAACCTGTTTTTTTCAGGTGTTTGGTATGCTGACGAAACCGCTCATAAGCTACCTATTGCCGCACCAGAGCGCCACAACGAGCATGTTATCTGATGAAAACACCCCAAAATCCATCCATATCCCTTTGCTGGACCAAGACTCGTTCATTGAGCCTTCAGGGAACCACAATGTGCCTCGGCCTGACAGTATACGTGGTTTCTTGACACGGCCCACTCGAACCGTGCATTACTACTGGAGACAGTTTGATGACTCCTTCATGCGACCCGTCTTTGGAGGTCGTGGCTTTGTCCCTTTCGTCCCTGGTTCTCCAACTGAGAGAGACCGTCCTGAGCTCAGCAAGGCATGAGGAAAAAATGTGGAAGAAAAAGCTTTATTATTATTTTTTTTTTGGTAGAAAAGGGTGATTAAAATTATGCTTTTGTGTAATTATCCATTTGTAATATTGTTTGTGAGGACAGAAATTTGTCCTACGTTTTGAAAGCAAAAAGCAAAAAACTTTGGGAAGGTCTGAGTGATGTATGTATATTCATATATTTGTTTTGTTGTAACAAAACTATACATTTCTTTATGTTTTGATTTTGGTTATTGCTTCGAACTTGACCGGATCTGATTCGTACTGCCGGGTTGAACAGGAAGAATAAACAAAATGCTTTCTGTATTGTTGTTTTACTCGTCACAATCTTAAACATATTCCACAATTTGTTTAAAAATTTATCAAAGAAAAATGTAAACAAGAAAAGCTAACTTTGATTTTCCCCCGGCAAACTCACTCTTTGTTTCAGTAAGTTTGTGTAAACGTTCTAAACTCACTTTTGTTTTCTTCATACTCATACTGATCAGCGATTACAATTTTGTTTTTCGTTGCAAAGATCATCGTTCGAACGATTTCAATATTACTTTCTTAAACTCTCGCAACACAGTTGATTATTTACAAGACCATAATATTTATTGCTGAAATACTGACTGTAATGTTCCTGAAATGCATAAAGTGTCGTAATCCCTACTAGACACATTCTAAACAAGTTGAAACTATCAATAGTGCCCTACATGAATGTTTGGAAAACATAAAAAACAAAAGCATCCCTAGTCTAAGTCTAATATTGACAAAGAACGTAAGCAATAAGAAACATGTTACTATGAGATGAAATCTCTACTAACAATTGCAAAATATGACATTGTAAAATGCTCCATTGACATTAATTTTTTGATTTGCGCTTCTCAAATTATAACTTTGAACCCTTCTGTGGAATGATATATTTGATCTCAGTCGCGCTAATGACATATAGAATATATTTATTTTGTATATAGATAATAAACTTGTAAAATAAAGTAATTATTTTGCTTAGAAAATTCCCAAAAAAAAAATAATAATAACAGAAAAAACACCGGTTGCAAATAATATAACTCCAAGTCCAACTACGGAACAAAACGCTGAGAATATTTTAGTTGGGCTTTCATGTAATCTACGAATGAGCCCTACAATAACCCAAATATGTTGTCCCCAGTCATTGAATCGTTTAAGCCGGACCACCTTATGCTATAAATACAGAACAAGTCACATTTTGCCATATCAACTACAAATCGTAAGTCACGCTCCTTGAACAATCCGCCATCTTTCTCCATCAGATCGATAATGGCGACAACTCTCTGTTCCTCAATCTCCATGCAAGCTCGTGTCCCGGTACATAGTTCCTCTTCTTCTTTGTGCTAACGATACAATAGTTTCCTCGTTACTATCGATCATAAACATTTTTAAAGAAACTTTATTCTTTGGCATTTGACCATTTGTAATGCAAAAAAGTCCGTAACTATGGTTGTAGAGAGCTCTTCTCATCGAAATCTTTGTCGTTTGTTGATATGCATGGTGAAAAACAGGCTACAAGAACAAGGTTCAGTCTTCAGAAACAGGTTTCGATTTTCAACAATGGAAAGACTAATAAAAAAAAAAAAAAAAAAAAAAAAAAAAAAAAAAAAAAAAAAAAAAAAAAAAAAAAAAAAAAAAAAAAATAATAATCTCTCCTTTAGCCTACGAAGACGTTCGCTGCCTGCTCGCCTCCAAGTATCTTGTGCAGTACGTTGATTTAAATTTCACTTTTCATTGAGCTTCTTTGATGTTTGCGTTCCAAAGACTAAAAGGGGTTTCTATGTACTTCAAGGCCAAGCAAGAGACAGTGGAGAAAGTGTCTGAGATTGTGAAGAAGCAATTGTCGCTCACCGATGATCAAAAAGTCACTGCAGGAACCAAATTTACCGAACTCGGAGCTGATTCTCTCGACACAGTATGTATCCACCAATTGTTTCTTTGGTCTCAAAAACTCATTAATGGCCATCCATCAAACAAACTGTGATCTGTTTGCAGGTTGAGATAGTGATGGGTTTGGAGGAAGAGTTTGGGATAACAATGGCGGAAGAAAGAGCAAAGGAGATTGCAACAGTCCAACAGGCTGCTGAACTCATTGAAGAACTCGTCCAAAAGAAGACCGCTTAATTAAGGAAACAACCAACGGCTTTGTCTTTTGTTTTTAGTCTTTTCCTCAATTGTGTCAATGCTTTGTTGTATGTCTCTGCCCTAGTGGTTAGTTGTGTCAATCTTTTGACTACTACAATACTTTCTTTTAGATTATCAGTTGAAGGAACAGAGAGGTTCACAAGAAACTTAGATTTATAAAAGAGTAGGAAACATGAGGGACAAGTACAGACAGACACACACAAGACTAAACCCTAAAATGTAACCCAAAGCCCGAACAAGCGGCCATGACTCCTATGAGATCCTACCCAACGTGTATATACAGATTCAGAAGATGTTCTATTCCCAATCAGAATCGAAGAATCCAGCGTCCTTCATCTCTGAGTAGTATACATTCTCCAAGTTCAGATCTTCTTCCTGCACAGAGCCAATTGCATCTTAGAGGGAAAAGAAATGGAAAGCGACTGAGCGAGAGAAGATGAATGATGAGGACTTTTACCTGGAAAAAGTCTGCGAGAAAAGTAAAGTAAAGAAGAGGAAGGTATAAAGCGTGGTAGGAAACACTCATGATCCCATACAACCTGTAAGGATTTCGAGTTAAAAGGCAGATAAAAGATAAATATATGACAATATTCTCTGTTGGGATGGTTTCAGATAGAGTTACCAGAATCCAAAATGTGGGCCGTTTGCAGTAAACACAGATGCAACTAGGTAAAGTCCGTATAAGGCAAACATGATGGCTATGTACTTGAAAAATGCAGGCCTTGCTGTTAAAAACATTAAGATATGAATGATAAGAAATAGAAGGAAACCAGTGAACAATATAATGGGCTAGTGCGACTATAAGGAATATAGAAGCTTCTGATCAACTTACCGGGCAATTTTTCTCTCCACCTAGAGTTGTACATCAAGAAGATCATCCCATAAACGCCAGTGAGTAGAAGCTTATGAATGATCCATAATCCCCATTTGAACGTATTTCCATTTTCATTGTTGTCAATGAACAATGGCACACCAAATCCAAAGAGGAAAATTGCCTGAATATAAGGCGAAAAGTAATGGTAAGGCCTAAACTTATATCAGAAAGTTTGGCAAAACCAATTGAAAGATCCTAAACTTGTCATTTAACCATATCTAAGATTTGTTCAGAGGGTAGAGTAGACAAAATTGAGATGTGTAGTAGTTACGAAGAAGATTGATACCTTGAAAAGCAAATCAAGAGCAATAACAAACCCCGAGATAAGGAAAGTTCTCGTCAATGCTTCTGAACCACTCGCATAGTTTCCTTGGAAGAGAAAAGCCACTAGGCTTACTTCCAGAAACAACATTCCAGATGTTGTGACCAAAGTTAACAGATTCCAAACAACTTCTTTCCCAGGAGTACATTCCCAACCCTGTAGCACACAAAAATTACATGAAACATGATAAGCTAAACCTGGAATAGTTAACGGATACAAGGATCATTAGCTTATTTTCATGAACAGCATATTGCAGTTAGGATCTTCTTAACAAAACACATCTCATACCAATCCAGAAACACTACATACCATTATGATTTCATTCTTAACTTATGACCAAAAGATTTCTAATTTGAGTTTCACAGAGCCTAGATTAGTCTTAATATCCTCATTCATTCCATCAAAGTTGTAATTTTTGTGAAAGATTCTTTCATTAGGCAATAACCTATCAAGAAACCCTCGAAAAGCAATCTAATGACTACATACTAAGCTCTGATATTTCTGAAAAAAATCTTAGTAATGTAAGTTTCACAGAACCTAAAATAATCTTCATATACTCATTATTCAATCAAAGTTTTGATATTTCTAAAAGATTATTCGGAATCTGAGTTTCCATGTGCCTAAATCAAAGTTCTGATCTTTCTGAAAGATTCTTTCATTACTCGGATAACTGAATCGAAATCAAGAAACTAAATGGAGACAAGGAACATTTACCCATTTCCATACACAGCAGGGGTTACAGTTATGATCTTCCTAATAAAACACATCTTACTTGGATCCAAACACATGTATCCCTCCCAAATTACTAGTCTTAAAGTTTCTAATTTGAGATTCAGAGAGAAGAAATAGTCTTAAATATACTCATGATTCAATCAAAAGTTCTAATCTTTCTAACAGATTCTTCAGTTTTGAGTTTCCCAGAGCCTAAAATAGTCATAATAATCTCACTCATGCAATCAAAGTAGCGATCTTTATAAAATCAAACAAACCTGGAGACAGCACCAAACAAGATTGAGCAAGGTAACAAGCCAAAGACACCCATAATAAGCGATCATGATATAAGATCTCCGATTCGAAAGCTTAGACAGGCTCTTCTTCGCCTCGTAAGCTAAGTAAGCGACAAAGAAGAGAGAAGCCGCAACGAGAACCGTGTTATGTAGGAAACCATGGCACTTATCGACCCATCCATATCCACTGGCCGTCGAATTAAGGTTTAGCCTTGAAATCAGAAATGGTGACTCTGCAATTTCCTCAAGAACTCTCATTTCATCAATGGTTAGAGAACAGAGAGAGAGAGAGAGAGAGAGAGAGAGAGAGAGAGCGAAACTGGATTTGGAAATTTGGGTACCTAATAAATGATTTCTGACCAAAACCAAACATTGAGGTTGAAATTAGTAAATATAAGATAGTTATTGAGTCTTAGTGTAATTAAAGTAATGTACTAGGGAGGGAAATATAATACGAAATTCTTTTAAGAACATCTTGAAGAAGCCACTAACTAAATAATTTGATCAAATAGACCCTCCACAGTTCACTCCCGCAAATTGAAGTTATTAGAAATCTCAGAATTAAATCTGAACTTATAACTATAGTCTATAGTCACAGTGTTACTGAGTTAAGTAGCCAATTTATACAAGGTAGCTACCGTAGATGGGTTTACTAACTTATCAATGAATGCTTCGAACCAAGATCGAAAAACCGTGACCTCTACTTGTGACAACATCGCAATATAGAACAGCAAAAGAACACAGCATAAGAATATGCTCTAACCACACAATGACTAGTCCACAAAACATGTTTTAAGTATATATATAACAAGCGTACATTTCTAAAAGGTCTTTTGATTAGAGAAATAAAACAAAGAACCAATAAAACCAAAACTTGGATATACAAAAGTGAATTAATATTGAAAACGCATATTTGTGGCTAAGTCTATATGTTTAAGTACGTGTATGATTGATTTCGACTTTGTATGAGTATAAAGTAAATAGCAAAAGAACTTTGTTAACGGGTTCGGTTTTTCCTACATCTCTAGGACCTAGTCCAGAACAAATCCACTAGAACAAGAAAGCAATTACAACTGCATATGATACAAGCACTACTATGCTTATCATTCTTGTCTAAATGAATAAACCATCAAAAGATCTCTATATCCTATTGATGAGGCGACACCACACATCTTGTGTGCATTTCTCGAAACTACCTTAAAACATGCAAGTCTTCATGAAGCGCCCACTTGGTATTTATATCAATTGCACAACCCCTAGGATTGTCAACTTTCCTATTATACAACAAATATGAATTGGAAGATTAGCAATTGTACAACCCCTAGGGTTGGTAATTTTCCTATTATACAACAAATAGGAAAGTTTCTCCCCATGATCCCATCATGAATCTTCCATTCAAGATGTTCATCCAGTTCAGCAGCCGCCACTTGGATTGTCCAAGTCGGTCTTAAGCTTATGTACTCAAACTTTTTAATTCAGCTTCTTGTACTATTTCCTGTATTAACGTCGAAACTAGTACAAGAACTGCTTCAGACGTTTGATACATCTTATGATATATCTAACTACAGAGTTCTTGATTCAACACCTTCTATTCTTCTCTGCTTTGTATCAATCATTGTGTCAGAACGACCACCAAGTGCTACTTAAGGTCTGATGTACCAACACTTGTATCAACTAATACTTCCTCCTTTGTGTCAGCTCCACCAACATCTGTAACATGTAACGTATCAGCCTCTGTATAAGTTTTGTCTAATATCCTTGTATGACCTGTCACACCATCTATGACAATTCCATCTCTGTATCTATGTCTCATTTATTACCATCACTTATTGTCTTAGTAGAGTTTCATGACATATTCTTGACCTTATAAAACTTCAGTCAACACTTAACATAGTAAAATTAAGTCTTGAATCTTGATCCAATGTCGATTGGTAGCAAGTTCGCGGAGCAAACAAGGCAGGACACTGAGGAGTATGCAACAAGTGACTTGACATGCAAGTAGCATGGAATATGTGATTGCACACTGTTTTGTAAAAACAATCTCTTTTCTCTAAGATACCCTTTTATCACAAAGAAAGCACAATTCTTTAACTCAGTAACAATCTACGATTGGAGCTATCGACCGCACAAATGTATCTCAAATGACATCTTCCTCTACATCCAACATAGTGTCTCACTACAAGAAAACATGGAATCGCCAACAACAAAAACAATCACTATACAGTCGCAAACTACTTAGTAACGACTGATTGGCGACTGACATACGTAGTCGGTAAATAGTGCGTCGCTAAAATAATCAGTCGCTAAACAGTCGACACGGAGCTACTAATTGACGACTGAAAATTGTGGTCGTTCTTCCATCGCCAAATAGTCGCTAAATTTAGCGACTGAATTGCAACGCTTTAGCGATCGATCTGGTTACTCATTTGCGACTGTTTTGGTTACTGTTTTGTGTACGTTTCGGTGACTGTTTAATTATCACGTTTTTAAAAAAATTCTGGTAAAAATGAATTATTTGATTTTGTAATACCAAAACTGATTATGAAAACTATAACTAAAACATAACAAACATGAAATCAAACAAAGACATGAGTTTAATTTTACATCCAACATAAGTTCCAAAAAACATCCAAGAGTACAAGTCACAAATATTACAAAAGTTTTCATAAACATGAGGGAAGGAGGGATAGTGAAGGAACCTAACTTTGAACATCAGCAGCGAAATTCCATTTAGACATCTAAAGTTAGCAACAAGCAGGCAACAAGCAGACATCAAAATTCCACATATGTGCCTAACAATCCAAGCTTAAGGGTGAGAACTTCGTTCTGTTGGGAAACATCAAAAGAACTAACTTAATAAGCACAAATGGATATCAAAACTAGGAACCAGATCTTAAAGACTTAAAAAGAGTTTATCTTTTACCCCATAGTCAATGTCGAAACCATCAATCTGAACATCATCACCATAATCCTGAACATGAATCATGTAAGTATCAACATAGTATAAGCTAGTGCAATCTTAAGTAACACAAGGAACCCAAGAGATAATTAAAAAAAGGCTCCAGCTTTATTTAAATACCTCAATTTTCGCAAGAAGGTCATTTATAGTGAAGTTGGCTAATTTGTGAAACTCATCCTCCTGCAAAACCGAACTGTTTTCTTCTTCTCGTTTGTTTCAAAATTTTCATGAAATTAATGAAATCAGATAACAACAAATGAGGATTAAAGTACTTGTAATCGACAGAAGTAGGACCTTGAGAAGAGGAGAAACTTCTTCTAGTTAAAGAATCATTGCGGATTCGAGATCCTATTCGCCAGAAGGATTCCAACGGTTCTAAGGAATCCTGAACCAAATTGCTTGAATACCTTACGCCATTGCTACGGAGAAGGGTTGGAGAAAGCTTGAGAAACCTCGGCAATTTCCGTAGAAACCTTGAAGTTGTAGCCATGGCTGCTTCTGTCTAAATTCTGTCGATTTGGGCCTAATAATGGGTTTAGGGTTTATTCGATTGATACAAGGACGGAGATGAAGATTTAGGGTTTTCTCGATTGAGAGCAATTGAGATCTAGGGTTTTCTCGGCGGATGAAGAGAAATGAGGGATTATGGTATCTCGGGGATGAGGATGAGATCGATTTGGGTTTTCGCCGTTTTGTTACGGCCCAAATTTGGTTTAAGGCCCAAATTAAATATATTAGTCGGTAATGAGTAGCTGCTTAGTCGCAATGTTTGGCGACTGTCAAATTGGTCTCAAAATTAGTCGCAAATTGGCGACTAAACTGCATCATTATGCATCAGTCTCGAATTAGCGTCTACTAGACGACTGTTTTATTTTAGTGGTCATTCAGTAACAAAACAATCGCAATGCAGTCGCTAAATTTAACGACTGCTTTTTAAGTAGACATCAACAACGTAGTGTCTGCTGCGAGTCTTAACACATTCATAGCAGCTTCCATGATATCAATCTTAGGAGCAGGATCTTTCTGATGCAATTCTCTGATATGGAAGTGGAACACAAGGACGGGACACGCGGGAGGTACGAAATCAATATCCTCGAAAGAGAAATTGGAGACTAAGTAAGTGAAGATCTGATTAGTTATATTAGAATCTTTCTCTTCCCTGAAGAATAAACGACCAAGTAAGTCTACAAATGAATGAGACAAGCGAGCCTTTGAATCTCTTCTCTTTGTCCGATATATCGCGTCAATCGAAATCGACAACCCCATTGTCCATCTCGACTTACTAATATAACTCCGACGTCAAAGTATAGAAGGCACATCAAACTTGTAAAGCCGGAGATTGCCGAGACGAGATGTCATATCTCTAATACAGTAATACTAATTAGACTCCGACTCAAGGGAACTTCTTGTTTGTTATAATCTTTCCTAACAAAATTATCTACGACTAAGACACAAAGTAATGAAACTAGGGTTAATTAACGATTAACAAGGTAATTCCTAGCTAGCCGTAACGACTTTAACTCAAATGCGATATCCTGTAATTTGTGGGATTTTCTAGTTAAGCGCTTTACATATTTTCTAGGGGTAATTATTATTGTTTCTATAATTTTTTTGTTGATGTTATAGTTTTCTATTTTTATTATAATTTCCTATTAAAATTACAAATACAAAATAAAGGAAATATGAAATATCTATAGTTGTGACTTGTTTAAGATGCGCATAAAATATAGGTTTGTGTACATGAAAGCTTGCATCTCTGATTCTCTATAAAAGAAATATCTTGGAGAATTTAAAAGCTTGTGTTTGTTAATTACTAATTCTCGATGATGACGACCGTCCAAGTGAAGGAGAAGATTGATCTGACTGAGATAGAGAGGAAAATATTCGACCGGCTTCTCGGTACTCTTAGCTATTGCAACCTCAACACACGGCTTCGTGTCGCCGGTGGTTGGGTGCGGGATAAGCTTCTAGGGAAAGAGAGTAATGATATTGACATAGCTATTGATAATATGTTGGGAAGTGCGTTTCTTGACAAGGTCAAGGAGTATCTATCTTCTATAGAAGAACAAGTACAAGGAGTTATTATTATTGAAAAGAAGCCTGACCAATCCAAACACTTGGAAACAGCAAGGATGCGGCTTTATGACCAATGGATTGATTTTGTTAATTTGAGAAGTGAAGACTATACAGAAACTAGTCGTATTCCTACGGTGATGAAGTTTGGCACCGCTGAAGAAGATGCTTATAGGAGAGACCTAACCATAAATAGTTTGTTCTATAACATCAATACTGGTTTGGTTGAAGATCTTACAAAAAGAGGCATCGAGGATCTTAAATTCGGGAAAATTGTTACACCTTTGTCTGCCAAAGTTACGTTTCTTGATGATCCTTCGCGAGTTCTTAGAGGAATTCGGTTTAGTGCTAGGTTTGGTTTTACGCTAGATGAAGAACTTAAAGAAGCTGCTTCAAGTGAGGAAGTAAAGCTAGCTCTTGGAGGAAAGATAAGCAGGGAGCGGATAGGGACTGAAATTGATGCGATGATATCCGGGAACGGACCAGTTTCAGCGGTTACTTGTCTTTGTGATTTGAAACTTTTTAGTGTTGTCTTTTCCTTGGAGCCTACACCATCAGAGGGACGACTGTGTAAAGCCTACTTGGAGGCTATGTGGTGTCTCATCCAAACACTTGGGATAAGTAAGTTCAGCGGTGAAAAAAGAAGACTTGCTCTATATGCTGCTTTATTTCTACCTTTTAGGAAAACAGATTACAAAGACGAGAAGGGGAAGCTCATTCCTGTTGTTAACCAAATCTTCAAACTCTCCATGAAGCGGAAGACCATTGACGCTGAGAAAGTTCTGAATATACACTGAAACGCAGAGAGATTGATACCGTTGATTCGTCCCCTTCAGTCGAAGAATGATGTTATACAACTTGATTCAGATACTGATGTTCTTGATCCAGAGGTCCCAGTAGCTTCAAGACTAAGAGTACTCACAGGTTTTATTCTTAGAGAAATCAAAGACCTGTGGCGTGTTGCACTCTTAACGTCTTTGTTGTTGTGTACGATTGATGGTATGAATGAAGATCAAGAAATCGGGCAAGTGGACTTCAAACTTGACAAGACGCATCAACTTTATCTAACAGTTGAGGAAACCATTTGTGAAATGGGTCTTGATAAAATTTGGGACGTAAAGCCACTGGTGAATGGCAGAGAGATCATGCAATTCGCAAATCTTACGGGAGGATCCATCATCCGTAAATGGCAACAGAATGTGCTTACATGGCAACTAGCTTATCCTAGTGGCTCAGCAGATGAATGCAAAGATTGGATGAGAGAAACCAAAGGAAAAAAACAAAGAACACAGTGAATTTAGAATGTAGAATCTGGTAGCACTACAAGAAAACATGTCATTTGCCACTCCTACTATAGTCGCTTTTTAGTCGTAAATAAGGGTTTTGCGACTCCTTCGCGACTCTTCCTGATGGTTGCAAAAAAAACGGTCGCAAAATATGTTGGTCGCAACATGGTCGCTTATTTGCAACTGATTACAGACTCTTTTATATAGTCGTATATTTGCGACAAAACTGTGACTAGAGTTGGTAGTTGTACATTTCCGACTAAACCGCAACGAAGTCTACTTAGGGACAATTTTGTGACTATATATAACAGTCCTATGTTTACGACCGTTTTGGGATTAACGGTAGAGTCTGGGTTTAGCGACTGATTAAGGACGACCTATTAGTCCCAAAAGGTTGCAAAGTCTGTTTTTAGTTTAGTAGCAGTTGAGTCGCAAATTAGTCGTTTATTATTTGCGACTATGTTAAGACTCTGTTTTTGTAGTCGCTAAGGAGTTCGTGTTTAGTAACTATTGTGCCACTACTTTGTGAATTGGTTAAGTCACAAAATAGTCACATTATTTGAATTGGTTTAGTCACAAAATAGTAACATTATTTGAATTGGTTTAGTCACTAAATAGTCACATTATTTGAATTGGTTTAGTCACTAAATAATCACATTTTTTTAATTGGTTTAGTCACAAATACGTTTTAGCAATCCTAAATCTGATTAATTTCGGAATTTCAAATGCTAATAATCAAAAGGAATGATGATTTAAAGTACCACACAAGCAAACTTATCATCCTAAACAAAAAGATAATCCTAAACATCCAAGAAACAGTATTCAAAAGCAAGTTCATACATAGAGAAAAGGGGAATTAGAAGTTTAGTTGGAAGAAGTATTAGAGGTAGGGGAATTGGCATCTGGTGTTGTGCTTCCATCGGTGGGTTGTGCAGCTGGACTGGAGGCTGGTGTGGTGCCTCCATCGATGGGTTGTGCAGTGGTTGTAAGCGCCGTAGCTGGTTGGAAGGCTGCAGGAGTAGAAACCGTAAATTCTGAGTATTCAGGAATTTTTTCAGAGATGAAGAGGACAAGCTTGTTGATCACAGCTTGAGACTCTCGGTGTTCCTGATCACGTCGTGCATTCTCAGACTCATGTTCAGATATCTTGCGCCGAAGTTGATCTTGAAGCTCCGCAAGAGTTGCTGCAGAAGAGCTCGCATAACTCTCTTTCCTTTTTCCTTTCCTTAGTGTCTCAGCAAGTGATCCAAGGCCAAATGGGTTACCTTTGGTATCTGTTTGAGTACTCTAAACCAAAAGATAAACATTCGGTAATCAGCACAAACCAGAAAACCAAATGCAGAATCAACATCAAATATTCTAGGTTCCTAAGCATAGTGAGTTAAACAATTTTAAGAAAACCAGGATACTGTTAATCTAAGAATCAACATCAATCATCATTCACATTAAGAAACCAAAATTAACAAAGAAAAATCACACACAAAAGACATAAACGAATTACCTGAAGGAAGATTTCATTTCTTTCTTCAAGGAAAGAGTTCGATGTGTTGAACTCTCTGAACCATCTGGACCATCATCGTCCGTTTCAGTTTGTCTCTCTTCTATGGTCTTCTCATAGGTCTCAGCAACTTGTTTGGCTTTTTGATCCACAAATGATCCATCGGGCCGAGTGTGTGTTTTAAGAAACACTTCGACCAGTGATACAGGACGCCCCAGCTCTTCCTCCTACAATGATAGTGAAACACATTAAATGATGAAAATTTTAGAAACACTTTGAGGTGAAGTGGATGGAAAGAGTAGTGTTACCATTTCTTGATGAATTTGTACATATGATTTCTGACCAGCTAAGTGTTTGTGCACTCCAAGGCCTCCACGGTCCGAGTTTTGCAATGTGAAGCATTCTCACTCCTCTCAATGACATCAGGGTGTTCCAATATTCACACATGATAGGCCATAATTTATCACCAATCCATGGTGGTTGTACACCACTCCTCCTAACTTGACTGAAAATGCCTTTCATCATGTTCTTTGCTATCTTCAAGAAACCTTCTTTAACGAGCTCAGTAATCCCGATATCCCAATTATACTTCCGCTACAATAACACAAAACAGTTTAGTTAGCAAATTGACCAATTCATATATATATATATATAGTTAAGTGTTTAAAGCATTGTCAAAAATATAATTTGACTTACCGCAAATGTCCTGAAGTATCGCTCTTGAATGCGTTGTGGAGTAACCTTCCAACTGTAGTAAGGCCCATCAAACTTTCTCCTTAAGATTCCAGCAATGACTCGAGAAAGCTTTCCTTTGTGCCGGTTAAACCTGTTACATTAACTGAGTAAGTCTACTTGAAAATATGAACCAATAACCTATTGAAACTATTGTTGAATATCAAATAACAACCAATTAGTGAACCGCAAACTATTACTGCAAACTAGTGAACACATTCATGGTTTCAGTTTCTATTTTTTGCAAAACCGAGTTTGATATTTGACATACACTTATAGACACTTAAAGCGGTTTAGACTTAAAGCAAAGACAATTTAAACTAAACTTACAAAAGGAGAGAGTGTTTATACCATAACGTTTCGACTCCAGGGATAGGATGCTAAGACAGGAGTGGTAGATGTTCTCGGCCTGGAAGAGCTAGCAAACCATCCAACAGTTGTTGGTAGTAATCGACATTTGGATTAGGGTTTTCATGCTCTTTATTTTCTTCTTCTTCGCCATTAGCTTCCTCCGGAACATGCTCCGGTTGAGGTTGAGGATGAGGAACAGGTAGAGGCACTTGTTGAGGAATCCGAGGCAGGGTAAGTACCCTCCGCGGTGGAGGTGGAGGTGTACTCGACTCTGGATTTGTCCTCGACGGTGGAATTCTTCTCGACGGTGGATCTGTAGTCGGCGATGGACTCCTTATCGGCGTTGGATTTGTAGTCGGCAGAAATTGTGAAGGACGGCTCTGATGTGAATGGCTTCCAGACTGAGTCGCAGAGTGTGTCGGTTCAGAAGGGTTCGACGAATGAGAAGAGGATCTAGGGTTAGCAGTGAAGATTCAGACACCGGTGGCTGTTCTGGCACCGCGACCTCTGGAAGAAATCTTACCCTTAGGAGGCATTAGATCGAGAAAGATGATAGATTTCTCCGATTTGTTTGAGAGAGAACTGATAGATGTTTGTGAGAGTAAACCCTAGAGGGAAGACGAAGAAAAAGAAATATCGATGTTAAGTGTTTGTGAGAGTGAAGAAAAGAAATATCGTTTAAGTGTTTGCTTAGTTATTAACGAAATTGAGTCGCTAAGTAGTCGCAAATGAATCGCAGATTAATTGACTTTGGGGAAAAAAAAAGCGAAACCAACTGGTTCTCAAATTTCAGTAAATTTGTGGTGGGAACATAAACCGCCAAAATACCGTAAGAAACTAGGTGCAAAGTTGTCTCAAATTGTTACTCTTTTGTGTCAAAGTCTTCAGATATTCGTCACAATATAGTCGCAAAAGAAGTCTCAAAATAGTAGCAAACAAGTGACGAAAGTCTTCAGTCGTAACATCGTTGCAAAATAGTCGCAATATGTGACTATTTTAAGACTACCTTATTAAAGTCACAAACTAAAAATCTTGAATTCTACACATTATGAACAATATAAAACACTAAGGAGAACTCATAGTAGTAGTATGAAGTATTTGTAATAGTAAAATTTAGTTAAACAATGTTTACATTACTTAGTTTGTGATTTTTCTTCATTGGAACACATTCTTATAAAAGAACATGTAACACTTAGGATAAATTTTGAACTTATGGATGCTTAGTTTATAGTCATTGAAATTTAATACTTTGAGAAAGTTATTATTGATAAGGTGATCAAAACAAAGCATAAACTTCAACCTAAACATGTAGATGAATCTCAAATGTGAAATTTCAAAATAAAAAATAGAGAGAGTGGCTAAACTGTCTTAAAAGAGTAGCTAAATCAGGTGTTAGTCGCAAAGTCTTCAGATATTCGTCACAATATAGTCGCAAAAGAAGTCTCAAAGTAGTAGCAAACGAGTGACAAATGTCTTCAGTCGTAACATCGTGGCAAAATAGTCGCAATATGTGACTATTTTAAGACTACCTTATTAAAGTCACAAACTAAAAATCTTGAATTCTACACATTATGAACAATATAAAACACTAAGGAGAACTCATAGTAGTAGTATGAAATATTTGTAATAGTAAAATTTAGTTAAACAATGTTTACATTACTTAGTTTGTGATTTTTCTTCATTGGAACACATTCTTATAAAAGAACATGTAACACTTAGGATAAATTTTGAACTTATGGATGCTTAGTTTATAGTCATTAAAATTTAATACTTTGAGAAAGTTATTATTGATAAGGTGATCAAAACAAAGCATAAACTTCAACCTAAACACGTAGATGAATCTCAAATGTGAAATTTCAAAATAAAAAATAGAGAGAATGGCTAAACTGTCTTAAAAGAGTAGCTAAATCAGGTGTTAGTTGCAAAGTCTTCAGATATATGTCACAATATAGTCACAATTTGTGACTACTTTGTTACTTGTTAGGGGTAAAAAATGTGGATGCAAATAAGTCCTCAATATGCGACGTTTTTGCGACCATCCTTACCGACCATAGAGTTGGTCACAGAGTAGTCGCAAAATTGTGACCATTATGAGACGAATTTGTTTTCGACGCAAAATAGTCCTAATGTAGTCGCTTATTTGAGACCCTTTTATGACGTTTATGTTCCGTCGTTAATAAGCGACGTTTTACCCTCCAATTTTTTTATAGTCGCTTAGTCGTCGCAAATAAGTCTCAAAAACGTCGCTATATTTTGCGACTGAATAAGTAGTCACAAACTGTAGTCCCAAAATGCAGGTTTTCTTGTAGTGTAGCTCGCCCTGTTTTGTAATCTTTAAATCTATGAGGTTACTTAAAACTGAGAATTTCTCAAAATTTGGTATTTTTAAAAATAAATCATATAATACCACACACAAAGCTTAAACTTGTGAACTAAAATATAACTTGACGTAGCTACAAAAAAATTATTACCAAAACTCAGACTCACCGAATTTTATACTAGAAACTATATTTACCAAAACTCCAATTAACTTTGTCCAAAAAGTAAAATTTTGTTCATACATACCACACAAGAATTAGTAGACAAAATGATATTTTTAATATATAAAAGTGAATCAAAGAAGAGAAATGTGTCCATTGTGCCATAAACAGTACACAACTTTCTCTCCTATGCCATTTTACACAGATTGTTTTTTCGCATGCCACAATGTGTTTGCTAAAAAACATTTTTACCCTTGATTTACACTCGCTCAAAAATGGAAGCATTTGGGGTTTTTTTTTAAAAAAACAAAATTGTGATGAAATGACATAAAGTGAGTAGAACGAGTTAATTAAGAGCATCAGGGAACACGTCTTTCTGGTGATTTATTGAACTATTTCCGGCGATTCATTGAACCATCTAGTTCAATTTCTCTTTCTCAAAAATTTCATTTCTCTTCCCATCTAGTTCATGACTGTTCCGACTTTTCACCTTCGTTCCTATTTCAGGAGCCGCCGTCCGATTGGAATCTGCCGAGAGCTCCTTCATCGGAAACCGTTAATTTCACAACATCAAACTCATGAATTTCATCTTCCAGACCCTTTTATGGGCTAATCCTCCCCCTCTGCCTCTTGCGACCGCCACAGGGGAAGCCTCGGAGACTCGTTCCGATGTTGAGAACCCCGAGGCTAGGTATGAAATCGTCTCAAATTGCCCTACATCTTTTTATTTTGTGGTTCTGTTGTGTTTACCATTCGTTTCTTTCTTTTCAGAGGTGACACTGACTTACCAGATGTCGATCTTAGTAAGGGAGCGATGTCCACCGCCGCCGGACGCAGGTAACTCTGTTGTCCAACCACTCTTCCTTTTCTTATGCTTTTCCTGGTTTTTGGTGTTCGTTACGTTGAAAACCGTTCTGAAAGACATGAATTTCTTTGATGTCCATCTATACTGGTTTTGCTTGGTATCTTTTAGGTAGACTATATTTTGAAATGTATTTTATGTCCATCAAATTAGTCTACTATCCAGACCCTGCTGGCTGTGTTGATCCATTGATAGACCATAATCCCTATACAATGTATATGTCTACCCAAACTTTTTGTCCATTACACTGTATTTATGTTCTGTCCTAAGACCAGAAAACCTTCTCCCCATTGCAGGTCGGCGGAGGTCTTAGAGGCAGCTGCAAACGTAAGGGAACTATTAATATACAACAGTCCGAATTCAAGGTACATGTCCATCCAATCTTTGTCTACCCGAACATGTTTGTGAATTAAACAGTATTTCTGTTCAAGGTACATGTCCACCCAATCTTAATAGACAACAGTCCGAATTCAAGGTACATGTCCAACCAATCTTTGTCTACCCGAACATGTTTGTGAATTAAACAGTATTTATGTTCTCCCCATTGCAGGTCGGCCGATGTCTCAGAGACTGCTAATGTCCAGCCATCTTCGTATTGCAAGTCTCCCAACGAAACAGTCCCTTCTCTTATCTGAGATCCCTTAGTGGACAACAGTTTGTATTTAAGGTACATGTCCACCCCATCTTTGTCTATCAAACGTGTTAAGCTATGAAAGACTGGAGAATGTTTACCAGAATGACAGGACCGGCGATTGTGGTCCACTGGGCGTAAAGTATATCGAGCTCCATTTGCAAAAAATCACGCCATAAGGACTAACACAAGAAATGGTGGACCAACTACGTATGTCCTACGTTGTTGATGTCTACCAAGAGTTTGTTGTCTCGCTAAAGAATTGAACTTATTATGTCTACCTTATGTTGGCCCTCTTCTTTTTTTTCTTTCGGTCCTTTTGTTACAGTTATGTACTTTGTCTTTTGTTCGCTATTATATTTTATCTTTTAAACAAAGGTTAGAAGAGTGGACTGACTTTACCTCATTATAACAATTTAATGTCCTTGCTTTATCTAAACAAGTGCTTTAAAAGGCTACAGAACTTAAACACGCCTAACCTGCTAGTCCCTTTAAATTAGCTACAATTGAATCCAATCAATATCTTTCTCATCATCAATATCTTCCCCATCAGATCCAACCTCCCCCTCTTCTCTATGGTTTGCTTCTCCAGACGGGTTTCCCATTTCAGTTGGCGATAGACCATTTCAGCTCACCATTATGTCTACAATCGATAGAGAAAACATCATCACTCCCTGTAGACACCATATTCCCTCTTGACCTTTGTCCACACATAATCGACATTGTGCCATCTACATCATCAGTAACAATGTCCACATTGTTCTCTTCCTTGATAGACAACTTCATATGTCCTTCTGCATCTGCAATGAACTCCCTTTTGTTGATCGTACAAATACAGGCCCCCACCCTCTGCATTCTTCGCTTTAAACTGCTCAAACTCAACTTCACTTCCTACTGAAACTGGGGGCATTTTACCTTGTGTGAAGGCAACTGTTTCTCCTGGGTGCCAGAAGCTTCAGTATACATTGCTTTCCTCTAGATTGACCCCCAACAGCTCTACTATCTGACCCTTCACTGTTGCAAATGTTGTCTCTCTTTCGGTAGACAAAAATCTTGCCATTTGACCCTGACGGACAACAAACTTCCAGATCCCCATATCAGTACATGTCCACTCCCCAACAAGCAGACACACTCTCCCGGCCATCTGCATCAACATTTAACACATTTAAGACTCATAACAACATTGTTCTCCCACCTAACACATTCCTTCACCGCAGACCCAAATAAATGCAATATGAATATACATGTTTCATTTTATGAAACCATATTAAATTTGAAGACATACCTCAGCTTCTCCGACCACCACCTACTCCTCCTTCTCTTCGTCAATGTCTTTTACCAGATCTCTTTATTTTTAGAGATCCATTATACTTCATTAACTACAACTATCTCTTTTTTTAGCCCCATAAAAAACTAAAGGACCTACCGCCGCTGCCATTAAGGGCTGTCCCATCGGCATTAATGCCTCTAACCCATTAAATTTCATTTCTCCTATAAATTCTCTCGCGTGCAAGACGACGATCGTCACAAAATAAACGACGGACAATTTCGTCAAATCGCACCTACCAACAATTGCCAAACTGGCATTTTCCAGAAGAAAAAACCAAAAGTGGCATTTTTGAAGAGTTTTTTGAGTTTTATGGCATTTCTCGCCAAAATCCCATCAAAGAAAGCCTGAAGTAACACAATAAATTATCAAGAAGAAGAGATATCAGATGACGTCAGGACTGAGGAGGCAAATTTTTAGAGCAAACAAGGCACTGAGGAGTACTCTCAACTCTGCAACAAAATGGTTGTGAAACTGAAAACTGTTTTAGCTTTTATATATTATCGAGTTCTTTTACTTTTTTTTTGGTGTGAAACAGGAAGCAAGCCTCCTTATTTTATTGAAAGTAAAAGAAACAAATTACACACGAATCCTACGCGGGAATGAAACCCCATTAGCATCCTCAGTAAAGAAGGAAATAACACAAGAGGGACACACCTCTAACAACTGCAAACCTAACGGTTGAGACTATGCATAAGTAGCCAAGCCGTCTGCAAGACGATTTGCTTCTTGATACACCTGTGAAAGTTGGACTGTCTAGTCCTTTGAAAGTAAGCCATAGCATAACCGTGCTAGGAACGACAAGGGATGAGTATCAGGAATCCATTTCTTAAGAAAACCAACCACCATCCCAGAATCAACCTCTACCTCCAAGTGAGTTATCCTTCTCTCCCAAGCGATAACCAGGCCATAGTAAATACCCCATAATTCCGCCATAAGAGCAGAACAAACTCCTATATTCAACACGAAACCGTAAATCCAGGTCCCCTCCTTGTCCCGTAATACACCTACCGCTGTAGCCAACCCAGGATTTCCCCGAGAAGCACCATCAGTGTTCAGTTTCACACAGTTCTCCGGAGGCAGAGACCATGCAATCTGTCTCACCACCCTTTCACCATCTCCACTCTTCGTATCCGCCAAGACGTGAGCTCGAGACACCTCATTAGCAATATCTTTGACAAACTGTACTATATCCCTACACTTCCGGTTCGTTACAAAGACATTTCCACATCTCCATTTCCAACCCCACCACACTGCCATCCCAAAGAGAATAGCCCAAGATACATCAAGCCGCAGTTCTGTGATCCCCAAGTTTGTGTAAATCCACTCCAACAGCGTTTGACGAAAAAACAGATCAAGTTTCTCATGTGCCACAATCCTATTCCATAAATCCGACATCGTAGGACAGTCCCTCAAGACATGGAGAATTGTTTCCTCCCCACTCTTGCACACTTGACATAGTCCAGAGTCACTCAAATGGCGTCTGAATCTTTCAGCATTGGTCAAAACTACCTGATTACAAGTCAACCATAAGAACACTCTAACTCTCTCTGGGATCACCGCCTTCCATAACCTCCCATAGAAGCATTTCATATTCAAAGTAGGATCCTGCATTCGATTTAAAAAGGAGTAAGTAGACTTAACTATGAATCTCCCATCATGACTGGTACCCCATGCAATATGATCCCTTGCTCCAGTCATCGAGTCAACTACCAGCAGCAAGGTGGAGCCGATCCAAGGGTTGAACAAACTGCTCAATACGCCCCAAGTCCCATTCGTACCCTTCAATATAGAGATCCTTCCCTCGTAGGTTCACTAACTCTGCTGGTATGTCTCGTAATACCACCTTACACAAAGGTCCCACATCCATCTACCAATCCTGCCAAAACTTCACAGAACTCCCATCTCCAACTACCCAACGTAACTCGGGTAAAATAACATCCCTCAGTCCCGTCCCCACACTCCGCCAAGTAGAGGACCATGTTCCTTTCACTCGAGTCCAAGAAGTATCATTAATCTCTCCAATTTTGTACTTACTCCTCAGTACTCGGGCCCATAGACTTGTTCTATCATGGATTACCCTCCACCCGACTTTTGCAATCAAAGCCTTATTCATCATAACTGGTGATTTTATTCCCAACCCGCCAACCATCTTTGGTAAACAGAATTTTTTCCAGGACACAAGATGTTGTCTCTTTTTCTCCACAGTGCTACCCCAAAGAAAACCTCTCGAATGTTTATCCAACAGTTTCAGAGTGGACTTTGACAATAGAATGGTACTCATCGAGTGAACAAGAATCGAATTAAGAACAGACTTAGTCAGCGTTATGCGACCTGCTAAGCTTAAAACTTTGCCTTTCCACCCGGATAGTTTTGTCAACACCCGCTCCACAACACTCCCATAAGTGTTCTTGTTTATCCTTTTATGAAGTACATGCATGCCTAAGTACTTTCCAAGATCAGTGGTGCGCTGGATACCACTTTCTGCACTTATCTGAGCTCCTAGTTCACGACTAACATTTGCCGAGAAATAGATTTTAGATTTCTCCAAGCTTTCCTTCTGTCCCGACGCCACAAAAAAGGTCTCCAACACCCTTCTATTGACTCGTATTTGTGCTATGGAGGCTTCAGCAAATAAAATTAAGTCATCTGCAAAGCACAAATGAGAAATTTTAGGACCCCCTCTTGATAGGATAATTGGTTTCCACTCCTTCAAACCAAAAGACCGATCTATATGATGACAAAGTCTCTCTAGACAAAGCACAAACAGGTACGGGGAGAGAGGGTCTCCCTGACGAAGACCGCAAGAAGGTTGGAATTCCTCTGTCCTTTCCCCATTCAACAACACACTCATTGAGGGGCCTGTCACACACTTCATAATCCACCCCACCCACGCATCCGGTAACTGTGCTGCCCGTAGTGTGTCCTCAAGGAAATCCCATTTGACCCTATCATATGCATTTTCAAGATCCAGCTTGAGTAACATCCAACCTTTAGTACCCTTCTTTCTCGTCATAGAGTGTACCGCTTCCTGTACTATCACAATATTATCAGTACTTAGTCAACCTGGAATGAAACTAGATTGGGCAGATCCTATCAACATAGGCATTACAACTTGGAGCCGCATAACCATAGTCTTCATGATCGTCTTGAATAAGACATTGCACAGACTAATTGGTCTACAGGATGATGGTGCATATTCGAACACCACTGATAAGAGCAAAGAATGACTAAGGTGTCAGATACTTGATTTGTATTTAGATGAAGATTTTGTTGTTGCTGAGGGAGAACTATGCTCTCTTCAACCAAGTTACAAGATTGGTTGTATGCCTATTGGTCCTGATGCGACAGCTATACTTGTCATCTTTGTATCAGATAAAAATGCATCTCTATGGAGGCCTACACAAATTGTCAACTCGATTGGCCAGGCTCTGGGAACCAAAATATCATGGCCATTTGATAAGATAATTGTGGACACTATGGACTCCTCAACTGGAAACAAGGGTGTTGGTGCATCTGTAAAGTTCTTATGTTATAGTTTGCATGTTTATGGTAATATATAAATGCTTATTGGTTATGTGACGAATGCTTATTTGTTTTTTGCATGAATTTTTTAGGCCACAACCATAATGGAAAATAGATTACAGCTTGTTGATTGGAATTTGGGTAGTGAGGTAGTTGCTGAGGCACATATGAATTCAACTGACCCTAAACAGTTGGTGAATAAAATTCTTTTGGGTCCGAATGATGCAATGGTGAATATTGATTAACAAAGATGCTTTCCTATGGAGACCACCAAGTGAAGACATTTCTGTCATGGGTGATGCACTGTTTGAGAACATAGCATGACCGCTTACTAAGCTGTTTAAGAATAAGAAATATGGAATGGAGGATGCAAAATCTGATAGTGAATCAGATGTTAATAAAGAAGAATCAATTCCTAACAGAACATGAGCATCAAATTCCAATGGAGCAGGATCATCAGTTTATAAAGGAGCAGGAACAACAAGTTCTAATGGAGCAAGAACATCAGGTTCTAAAGGAGTAGAACCAGCTAAAGAATCATCACCTAAGGTAAAACTCAATACATCTATCTTTTACATGATGTGTTGCATAGTTGTGTGATTGTGATTAAGTACTTTATACAATTTAATTTGTAGAGTGCAAGTAACAGCTCCAACAATAGCAACTTAGATAAGAAGAAATGCTTCCTCATAGATTGCTTTGGTTCGGGAAAAACAGTTGCAGAAGGCCGAGTTTGTTCAACCAGTCCAA
Source organism: Camelina sativa (assembly GCF_030686135.1). NCBI lineage: Eukaryota > Viridiplantae > Streptophyta > Magnoliopsida > Brassicales > Brassicaceae > Camelina > Camelina sativa. The sequence goes on along the minus strand of NC_141892.1, from coordinate 13,699,746 downwards.
ACGACACTCTCCACTGCATTCCATTGGGTCCAAATGCCAGCAAAGTTTGGTTTGACGTCTGTAAGATTGGGGATGCACGAGTATGGAGAAGAACTTCTGAATTTGAGATTGTTGCAAATGCATTAGGTACTAATCTTGCTTGGCCTAATGACAACATTTTTTATATGTGAACCTTTCTCTAATGGTGGATTAATTGTGTTGGGTAGTGGAACTTGTTTGGCTAGTAGAACTTTTTGTATTTGTACTTGTGGAACCTTTCTCTTGTATTTCACGATTGTGGCTATATAAACTTTTTTCTTTAGATATTGTTGGTTTGACAAATGACATGATGTTTATCTAATAAGCAAAATATAACAGAGCTAATTAATATAAGAAAAACAAAATCTGGGGTACAATAAAAATAATAATACAAAACCAATGTTATGAAACAATAAATAATAACGAAGATTAATTGCTATTATAAAGTATAAAATTGCAATAAAGAAAACGCAATCTAAAAGAAAACAAATATAGCATGCGGTAAAACCGCTATGTAAAGTGTCACATCTATTATAACGGGTGCAGACATAGCGTTTGTCATAACGCTTCTTTTTTTTGTAGTGCTTCTTTTTTTTTGCGCAGTCAAAACTCTACTATCTTCATTGAATGATAAGCCTGAACAGCACCCTGAAGCACCAGTCCAAAATAATAGTGATTCTCCCCACCCGGATGTCCAAGAAAACATAGCATCATCTGATTTGGGTAATGAAGATGCTCTTTTGGACCCTGAAGTCTCAGCTTCTTTTTCGCCAAATGAGGTATTTACTGAACTTCAAGTTATGACAGATCCGGCTGGGTATGTTCTAAATGTGGTGAACGATGAACTCATGGGTGCTCAACAGAGAGGGGAGTTGTGTTTAAAAGAGCTTATAGTTAAGCATTTGGTTTCCCTTTTGGATGAGCTGCCACGTGTTGTAAGATCTAGCAAACATCTACTGTCAGGTGTATTACAAGTGGCAAATCGTTGAAGCAGGATGATGGGAAATAGTGCTCAGATGTCAACGCTTGAAGCTTGGGGTTTTCTGCAACTCATTGTGGCATATAACTAAGTGCATAGAACATATCGAGATAGTATGTTACGATTCGCCATGTATGTTGCTCATTTCAAACAAGCTCCAAAACTCTTTCAATCTCTTGGTCTTCGTTATGCCATCTCCTGTAAGTTTTACTGTTGTAACACATTGTTTTCTATGTCTTTTTTTTTTAACAGTTTCTTCCGAGCCAAAACCTATTCAAGATATGTATTGGCCAGGCAAAACACATGCAGAAACATTAAACGAACCTATTAAATACATTGAGATGTTAGACAATAGCGTGCGAGTAAGGTATCACTATCTTCATGGTTCATCTTGGAACTTGAGCTTTTAATCATCTTAGGGATTAAAAGCAACATTGGAGGAGCCTCATCCTCATCCTGAGCCTGAGGCTAAGCAGGAGCCACAGCCTGAACAACATCCTCTTCCCGAGTACGAGACAGAGCACGAGTCACAGCCTGAACCACATCCTCTTCCCCAGTATGAGACAGAGCACAAGTCACAGGCTGAGCAGGAGCCACATCCTGAAACACATCCTCTTCCCGAGTACAAGACAAAGCACAAGTCACAAGCCTGAACCACATCCTCTTCCCGAGTACGAGACAGAGCACGACCCCGCGCACTAAGGTGAATGATCACATCGTCTTCCTGAGTACGAGACAGAGCACAACCCTGTGCACTAAGGTAAATGAATAACAGATTAAAATTTTCCGATGTATTGAAAGGATCAAGTGTAAACAATGCAACTGCAACATTCAGAATTTCCAACATTCAGAATTTGACCCCCAAACTAGTTTTAGATATGCTTAGTATACTAACTAGCTCTCACACAAAGGCAATCAAAAGTAACAACGAGATACAGATGTTTAGGCCACCAATTACATGCACGATGTTGGAAACCTACGGACAACTAAATATTGATTTCCAGGCAAAGCAAGAGTCTTGAAACAGATGAAATACAATGAGAATTATGTGATTAGATACACTCAATTTTAACGCTTGTGTTAGAACAATACCTAATTACAACTCTTGTATTAGATAGACTTAAATGAAACACTAAATTTGTAAAATCTAACAACATGTAATGAAAGGTCTTCGGTGATACCACAACATGCTCATGCCACGGCGTTGCTTCCGGAGAGGAGAAGGTCGTTCCTTCCCCAGATGAGAAGGTTGTTGCTTCCCAGAGGAGAAGGTCGTTGTTTCCGGAGACATCTTTAAATCCACATCGGTAGCTTGCGTGGTCACTGGTTTGAAAAATTGATGGAGGAGAAACACACCAGCGAGGAAAGCACACGCAAACAAGAATGCGAGAATAGCAAGTATCATATCCATTGAAGAAAATTATCAAGTAGCAAGTGTAGAGAAGTGCAAAAGCTCTGTTTCTCGTCGATAATCGACGGTCCACAGTCCACCTAAATTAAATTAATCATGTTATAGGGTGGCTTTGAAAAAGGCTATTATGTCATAAGATACTCCCAAATATTACTTTTGATACTGAGTTTGACATTCTGAGCTGACATTTGAGAGAGTCCAATCTTACTTTTGTAAAAGAACCTAAAAAGAAGTAATTGAAATTTATGACCCACTCATAATATTAAAAAGAAATTTATTAAATGAAAAGGAAAAATAGAAAATTTATAAAGTAACTAACTCACCTGGTCACGACACGTGTCAAGTAAATAGATCAGATTTTGATTTGTGTTTAATAAATTTCTAATTATATATTGACGGGTTTTTAGTAAACCAAAATTAGTTTCATGTTTTAACCTTTTTAATACATCGTCATTTTTCCATTTTTTATTGCATCAAAAGTAGAGTTGGAAGGAAGATTTGACGTCGACGAGACCAAACGAAAGAATTGACGTCGACGAGACCAAACGAACTTATTATTCAAACTTAGAGAATAGAGACTCGAAACTTTAATGCAAAGCGGGATCTCAGGAACTTTGTTTCTTGTGAACATTATTAGAACCCATCACGACAACTCTAACACCGTCGTCGGTTTCTTCCTCTTTTCCAGGTTTTCTTCTTATTTCTAATTAATTTGTTTGGCGCTTGGAAAATTAATATCTTGAGGTGAATTAATTTGTTTTTATTTTATAGATTAGAAATTTTGATATCTGTTGTAATTCTGTTATTGTTTGAGATCTTGAGGTGAAGTAAAAAGGGAAGTGTTGGCATTTTTTCTCATCTAAATTTGTCTATTAGAGATCTTAGAACCCATCACAAATATCTTTTCCAAATTTTTTGTCTTTAGTTCAAAAAAACTGACTTTTGACATTTTGCTTCAGAAATCCTGGTCATAGCAATCATTGTTCACATAAGCTGATCGCATGAACAGTCAGCAATATCTTTGTAGCTCTCTCTGTTCTTAGTGGTAGCTAACTTATTTGTGCGGATTTGAACTTCTTAAAACCTTAAGAACCATAAAGCTTGTGACTTTAGTGAACTTGGTGATACTCAAAAAGATTGATGAAGTATGTTTGACTATATTTTTTTATTGTTGCAGATTTGGTCAGACAACTCCTCGACGAACGCCAATATTTTCTGGCAACCCGGTATGTATTTTATTTCAACCTGAAGTGCAGCTTTTCTCCCATAGTGTTCTTGAAAGAAGAGATCATCAATCTTAGATGCTCTCCCAAGGATAAGAGATGATTTGATTCACATGTTAAAGCTTGCTTCTGATTTATATATCTTTCCAAACTATATATTCTATTGTCATTGATGGTTTATATTTTGTATTCTATGTTGGATTCTAGGCTGAAGATCGAGATGGTGCAAAACTGAGAGAGATAATTGAATTCATTGAAGAGTTCCAGCTGAATTTAATTAATCCGAATGGTAACAACGGATTTGATAGTGCGGTACGATTGAAATGTGGTACGGGCGGGACAAATGTATTTGCAAACAAGTGCGGTTAATGCAAAATAAGCAGTATAAAATAATGCTTGATTGGTGAAAAACTATTTGCAGTGCGGATATCATATTTTTTTATTAATAACAAGTATAATTATATATTTTAATTTGTTTTGTATTAATAAAAAAATATTTTATTTTTGTATTTGTTTAATATAAAGTATAATTGTATCATAGATTTTGTACAAAATATATTTAACATAAGTGAACATAATTGTATAAAACATAACATAAATAAATATATTTAACTCTAATAAAAATTCTTATAGATTATTTAAATTACTGTTTGGATTATATCTTACTTGGATTTGTATATTTTGTCTACTATAATACTATTTGTATGAATAAATTAGTAAATGTTTTGTAAATGTTATTAAATTAAAAAAAAATTAAAATACATAATATACTCCATGTACTAAGAAAAATATTTATTTATTTATAAATAAAATACATAACTTTTTCTTGTAATAAGTTTTTGAATTTTAAAAATATAGATTAATAAATAACTTTTTCTTGTAATAAGTTTTTGAATTTTAAAAATATAGATTAATAAACATTGAACCACATTACCACTTTGTATTAATTAATAAACAATTCCAAATATAGTAAACATGTTTGTAATAGATGGGTTGAAATTCTACAAAATGTAATCATAAATTATTAGTTATAGGTATACATACATTAAATCATTTATGAAAATTTTTAACAATTGAAAATATATAATACATTTAGCATAGAGTCATTATTAAAATATGTGTTGAATATTTTACCTTTATTTAGCTGACCTACTTCTGTAAAAAGGAGAATGACGATGAAAATATTGTTCCAATAAATTTTTTGGAATCATTTATTTCAATCATAAGTAAAATATAGTATAAAATTTATTGTTAGATATGATAGTGTATCTAAGTTAAGATAAATAAGTTATTATCAACTTTTTGGTGAGAATATATTAGTTGTTGAAAGTCTTCAAAATAGTACATTCTAAATTTTCTCTTATATATAATAACTAAAAATCAATTTAAAACTGTATTTGTAGGTATGGCTAACCACCGAAAAACCACAAATTTGTCCGTGCAAAAAGATACAAATTTTTATACAGAAAACATCGGCACATATAAAGTTACACATTTGTCTAATTTTTAGTTAGAATTTAGAACAAATTACTCAGATGTTATAGAAAAGTAGGAATACTGCTGGTATATTATACATTTTCTAAAAATTACTATATTTAGTGTTTTGGGTGTAATTACAATTAACACCCTGTCTTAATTTTTTATTTTTAATTCCGAAAATATTTAAAAATATATATAATATCAAATGATTCCACGTCATTATTGACAGTGAACATTTCATTTATATTACTTCACGGCTGAGTTATAATACTTAAGGGAAAACGAAAGGTCTCGTAGATTCATATGATGGCTGAGTTATAATGCTTGGTGGCTAACTTATAACAAGAAATAAAAGTAAACAGCTGAATTTTATTACTTGACGGCTGAGTTATAATACTTAAGGAAAAACGAAAGGTCTCTTAGATTCATATGACGGTTGAGTTATAATACTTGGTGGTTGACTTATAACAAGAAATAAAGTTGAAGTAAACGGCTGATTTATATTATTTAACGGTTTATTTATATTACTTCACGGCTGAGTTATAATATTTAAGAGAAAATGAAAGGTCTCGTAGATTTATATGACAGCTGAGTTATAATGCTTTGTGGCTGACTTAATAGCCATTTCATCCTTCCTCTCGATCCGTCCTTACCACTAATTTCGGTAGACTTTTTTCCGAACACTACACAAAGAGACGTAGCTGATCGATTTTCCATATTCCCAAAAAAGCATTGCAACTCTTGATCATTGGAGACATAAATTGATTTACCATGCGACATATGTTTCAGTGCCTTGTTCGAGAACATGTAGATCAACTTTAGCTGATGGCTTCACGCGTTATATCCGTAGTCATCGAGAACAAGCTTCAAAAGCTTGTTGTGCATTGTTTTCGCATCTATCTGCACACTCTACACCCTCTATCGTCGGTGTTTTAATACATATTTGTGTTTATTTACCCATTTACCGGAAACAACAATTACCGGAACTGGATCCATGAAAGAAAATGAAGAAGAATGAGAAAAATTAATAAGGTGAAGAACAATGTAAAAACATGTAAATCCCTCACTTTTGAACCAGGGGAAGAACAAGAGTAAAAAAAAAAATGTTTCGTATTTCCTTAGAAGACGATGACATGGAATGATGGCATGGAATGATTACATGGATGATATGTCCGAAGTGGCAAGTCAGCCACCAAACAAACATGTAAATCAGCCTAATTAAATCAGCCATCAAACAAAAATTATAAGTCAGGCGCAACATGAATACTATTACAGTAATTAAAAACTAGAAAACGGCTGTCAAACTCAGCTGCTTAATGTCATAACTCAACTGAAAATTTGTAACTCAGTCATATCGTTTAATAAGTCGACTGTAACTAATTGATATTCTAGCAATTAATCTTTTGCTACTAAGTCAGCCGTAAAATGGCCGAGTTTTCCGATAAGGGAGCTTGTGACGGGTGAGTTATAGTTAATGACATCTCATAAGTCAGCCATTGTTTCATAACTCAGCAAGCCAGAAAAAGTTAATTCAGCTGTGTCGAAGTATTAACTCAACAAACTTTTTGACAACTCAACCATCGGGTAAAAACTCAGTAGTAATTATGGCTAAGTTTGGCTTAACTCAGCCATTTTCTCATAACTCAGCTATATTTTATTAAGTCAGCAGTTACTACAGGCTGAGTTATGCTCGTAAGTCAGCCGTTTTCTCATAACTAAGTCATTTTCCATAAATCTTCCGCAACATACTGTAACTCAGCTGTCATTACCGCTGTAACACTCTACGACTGATTTATTTAATACACGTCAGCGATTTTTGACGTGGCATCTGACGTGGCAATGACATTCTTTGTAATTACATTTTTCCTGTAACATAAAACAAGGACAAGATAAGTATAGAAAAAATACCCAGAATATGACAGTACTAAAACAAAGTTTTGTATGGTTCTGGTAATATTACCTAAAATGTATGACATATGAGTAAATCCCTAAAAATTAAGTACAATAATTTTTTAAAAAATTGTAGATCTAAGAAACTTTTAAATGGACTTATAGTCGAGAAAGAATATTTATTGATTTGTACGATCAAACAATTACCATGAATCGTTAACTCTTCAATGATCCTACACCCCTTGGAAGAGAGTTTTTGGTTGAAAATTCAACAAGGAGTTCAATCTAAATATAAACTATCAGTTTTTCAAAGAAAAACGATCAACTAAAAAGAAAATACAAGAAGTACAAGCAACTTCTGCAAAATACTATGGGAATTACAGTTGATCATGTTACATGCATCCGTTATATCTGCATCTGATTCATGGTGGAAATATCGTGAAGTAAGTATTTAAAATATCTTTCACAACCAAAACATATTTAGTAACTTTAGTATACATTAAAATTGTATACTAAAATGTTAGAATCTTATTAACATGTATGTAAGATTATAAAATCATTTAAATGAAAGCTGCCTGACATTTGGGATGTGATGCAACGTTGTTTCATTTTACATGATGTACAATCACAGTCTCAATACTCTGTGCACCAAAGAAGAGGGGAGTTAATGAATGAGGATATATATAATGATGAAAGTCAAGTTTTTGAGACACAAGTAAATGAAGACGTGTATCGTGTTAATATCAACGAAGAAACACGTCCCTCAAATGAGTTCACCCATGATCATTTACAACATAATTCTCCACATGCTCCTCCAATTCATACTCTTGCTTCAAGAGTTCAACAATAAGGTGGACTAAGACGTGGAAGTAGTTCACAAAGAGGGGTAGGAAGCTCACGAATCTCTACTTGAAGTGGTTCACGAGGAAGTCGTAGAAAACAATCTTTTGAGGCAACATTAACAGATACAATGAATGATTTCAGAGAGTTTCAGCGCCAACGTTTACAACAATTTTGTCCAAATTTGTTCGACCAAGATGATTACGAAGATCTTTGAATCGTTGGAGCTTCTGAGTGACACATATTTTTATTGGGCTTGCATTCATAAAATTAAAGAAGAATTTTGGCGTAAGTACTTTATTGATCGAGCTGAAAGAACCACGGAAGATAAGTTGCGTTTTTTACAAGCTTTAATTGGATATACACAGGACAAGTGAATTTGTGAGAAAGCGGTTAATCTCCAGTCAAAATGGTGGAAGTCCTAATCCACGCAACTTTACTTTCGGTAGTCCATATGGTAGTAATAATTCATGGGGTCAAAATTCGGGTGGCCAGTGAGGTCCGAGTTTTCAACATTGGGGTACACCTCCTAATGGACCACAATGGGGTCAGAGTTTTCAACAATGGGGCACACCTCAAAATGCACCACAATGGGTTTCTAATTTGAAACTATGGAGTACACCTCCAAATGCTCCGCAGTAGGGTACACCTCCAAATGCTCCACAGTAGGGTACACCTTCAACTGGTCTGCAGTGTGGTACACCTTCAATTGGTCTGCAATGGAGAATAGAACAAAATGCGCCTCAATGGACTTCACTACCAAGTACTCAACAATGGGGTTCATCACAAAATGCTCCACAATGTATTCCTCCAACAAATGTGCAGTATGGATTTTCACTAGGAACAGAAGTAGGGACTACCACAAATTCTTAACAAGGAGTTTCACATGAAATAGAAGTACCATCTTTCAAAAACGGTTTTAGAGGAGTTTCACCAGAAGTCGGTTTCACGAATTATGCATCGGGAGGGCAAACATCACGATCACGTAGACGAGGAGGATTATTCAGCATTTGGGGAAATAAAGAAGCACCAAATTTAAATGAAAATCAGCAAAGTGATTCAGGATCTGATGATTAGTTATAACATTTGTACTTTTTTGTTAAAAGTTATGTTATGTTATTATTATTATTGAATAATGTAATTTTCATCAATTTAATTTAGTTTTATGTTGTCTTTATAAAATTTCAGGCATTTCATTTATGTCAGTTGCGATCACAAGGTGCCCACAATCTAAACTACGATGAGAGAGTTGAGTTGTGGAATCTGGAAAATGAGCAATTTGAAGAGTTAATAATTCAGCCGTCATTGAGATACTATAATCGATATTTTGAAAGAGGTCCAATGCAAACAGCTAACGATTTAGGATGGAGAAATATATGGCGTTGATTCTAAGAAGATAATGTTGTATGTCTTCAGTTACTAAGAATGTCACTTGATGGTTTTAGAGAATTAATTGTGTGACAAGTTACAAATGAGTTATGGGTTACATCGAAGAGGGAGTGGCCATATTTTTACGAATATGTGTCCACAATGAAGTTCAAAGAGATGTTGGATTGCGATTTGGACGAACGCAAGAGACAGTGCAAAGAAATCTTTTTTGAAGTCCTTAGAGCAACTGAGTTACTTACTTGTGATTATATCAAGACTCCAACGAGACAAGAACTACGTCGAATTCCTAAACGACTACAAATGGATCAAAGACATTGGCCATATTTTAGTGGATTTGTTAGAGCCATGGATGAAGTTCATGTGTGTGTAAGATCATGTGGTGATTTGTAGGGACGATAACAAGTCTTTAAAACCTCTCGGACGTAGCAAACTAGCTGTCGGATATTGATGGGCTCACAAGCCTAGTGAAAATACGTGAGGTCCATTAAGTAAGGTGAACCCATAAACTAGGATTGGACATAAGATCCACTAAGAGGCGGTGTTCGGGCGTTACAAGACATCTAGAGAAACCCCCTGTTTACCAAGGTTATCAACCTTTCAATCCTTTCTACAGGAACTTCTTGCTACTGTTTGCTTTAAGTTGCTGGAGGATTTAAGTGTGTCACGTAATTGTATATATAAATTTGAAACGTTCCATTTTGTCTCTTTTTTTTTATTGTTTGGGTTGTCTTCTTTGTTTTGTTTAATTTGAATAAAAAGTAAACAAAACCTTACACTATGCTATGCTATGATCATTTTGTTTAGGCTTCTTAAATGTGTGTTTTTGGCATGTTGTGTATGTCCTATTAGGTCACAATGAAATTTGTTCTTTATGTGGAGAGTGAAGACTCATTGAACAGATTACTTTTGTTATTAAGTAAACCTTATTGAATTAAGCTAGAGGAATTATTTACTTTTGTTCAAATAATTAAGCTAGGAAATATCTTTTGCGTGTTGAATTATTTAATTAAGCTAGGACATACACAAGGACTATCTTTTATGTGACAATAATATATGTACAGCGCAAAATGTGGAAAGCAGATATCTTCAGCTTAAGAAATCAAAGTAAAAACAGTTGTAAATCTGATATAGAAGCAAAAACAAAATTCTGTGGAGAAATCATGGTACCAACTGAAAAGCCAAAACGAAAGTGTACACATACAATAATTTTTCTAATTATTTTATGTGTTTCTAACTTTCTATAGAGTTTTTTCTTTTTCTTTTGTTATTATTTTTTTCAAAATATATCTATTGTGCTACTGTTTGTAATACGTGAAAAAAAATTCTAAAATTTTATGTTGATGCCTATAGACCAATAAAAGATATACTACTGATGGATAAAAGGCCCAGTAGATACCCAAAATGAGTTGAAAAAGCCAAAGAGAAATTTGGCTATTGAGCTTTCTCTCTTCCCTCTCTCAATTTTTGAGAGAGAGAAAGCGATGCATAAAATTTTCCGATTGTCCAGCACCGTTTTCGTTTTCACGGTGGCGTGTGGCTGGCTTCCTTTCTGACATCGATGGTGAAGTTCACACCGTTGGTCGGCTTGCTTCTGGCACTTGTTGGCTCTTTAAGCAACGGTGGCTGGCATTCCTTCCGACAACGGTGGTCTCGTTCACACCGTTGGTTGGCTCAGTTCCATCACGGTTGGCTCTTTCAGCGATGGTGGCTGGCTTAGCTTTAGTTTTTTTTTTCTATCTTTTTTGTTTGTGTTTGAATAGTCTCTGCGATTCATGAGTTGTTGTTATTGACTTCGATAGCTTTCTTCTCGTTTAAGTTGCAGATCCTTGGGCTTCTAGGTTTATGGTGTAGATCTAATTTCTTGAAGATTGAAAAGTTATAGATTGAAGACGAAGATTAAGAAGTTTGGCTTTAGATGGAGTCATATTCTCAGCAAATTGGAATTCGCCTTGTTCTTTGGGCGTAGATCGAGATTTCTTTGTGATTTTCCAACGATTTCGGCCGGATTTGAAGTTTTCCGGCGACAGTTCCCTCTGTCGGTGATCGGAGACTCCAACCCTTCGACTTCCCACGTGTCAGTCATCATGTTTCTCTCTTGCCACGTAAACTGTGTTTCAATGCTTAATGATTACTCTTCAATCTTTGGGCCTATGGGCTTTTGTTTTATTTGACTTGTTTTTTAGGCTAGTTTATTTTGGTTTTAATGTTGGCCTGTTGTACTTGTACTTAGTTTGTAGTGTTGGCATGTTTACTTGGCTTTATATCCTCGACAAAACCCTTGCGATAAAAAAAAAAAAAAAAAAAATACCCAAAATGCGTTTTACATTTTATTATTAAAATAAAAATAAAAATCGATTCCCAAATTTAGTCTTCACTCAAAATCCTTTTTTTTTTGCTTTCTTCAATCGTTTTCCACCCATAAGATTTGAAACACTGCACTGAGCTGATGAACCCTAATTCCCACACCCTGAAACGAGAGCAATCCGAGTAGCGTTTCGATTGGGTCTTACCCAATCCCAAAGAACATTGTTGTAATCCGATATTTTTCGTCCTGGTTGAAGAAGATTTATCGAGGTCGTTTTTCTCAAACTTCCAATTTCGAATTTACTGTTTTTGTCTCTCTAGCCTCACTTTAATTCCAGGGTTTTAGTTTAGTTTCCTAAATGTGTAATTTGGAGTATGATGACTATTTTGCTAATGACAAATATGGCTACTTTTTTTGTTTCAGGAATTAGATATTGGTTCATTTGATGCCTTTGTTGTTGTTCTGATCTCTGAGAATTTAGCTGATTCAGGGAAAAGGTTTCTTGGTTTGAAAATGGACTGCACTAAGGAAGAGGCCTTTAGGGCAAAAGCATTAGCTGAGGATAAGATGAAGAATGCTGATTTTGTTGGGGCTCAGAAGCTTTTGTTGAAGGCTCAGGGTCTCTTCTCAGGTCTCGAGAGTTTACAGCAAATGCTAGCTGTATGTGAGGTCCATTGTTCTGCCGAGAAGAAAATTAAAGGTCTTGAGAACTGGTACGGTATTCTTCAGGTTATGCATTTTGCTGACAATGCTACAATCAAGAAGCAGGTCAGGAAGCTCTCCTTGCTTCTCCATCCTGACAAGAACCATTTTCCCGGTGCAGAGGCTGCTTTCAAGTTGGTTTGGGATGCTAACGGATTTCTCGCTGACAAGGATAAACGCTCTCAGTATGATATCAGGCGCAGGATCTATTTACGGTTTGCTAGTATCCAGTCGACTGCAAACTCTGGTGTACCTTCAAACAATGCCAGTGTTAGTGTTATCGACAATGTTACATTTTGGACATGTTGTGCGCACTGTGGCTATAGGTATAAGTACTTGAGAAAATATGTGAATACTCTTATGCGCTGTACCACTTGTCAAAAATCCTACATGGCCTACGACACTGGATTTAACAGAGCACCACCTAAATCAAGCACTGGTCAAAAAGAAGTTCGAAATCAGGGGCCGGGTAACACATCTGTGAATACAAATGTGGAGTCTACTGCTGCTCAACCACGAACTGTTGCAGCTGATGTCGATAAGAAAGAAACTTTCAGCGAGAAATTCAACAACAAGAATGGAGGAGGCGAGAGCAGAAAAACTGAAGCGAAAAAGTCCAAAGTAGAGGCTGAATCCATGAAGAATTATGCTGGATCACGTAATGAGGAAAAGAGGAAGAGTGCAGCTAAACTACACAAGCAACAACCTGAGGTTACAGAACCTCAAAGGGGTGCATCGAATTCTGTACCTGATGAGTCAGTTTCAAGGAGTGATAAAGCACCTTCTGTGAGAGAGGACAAGAACAAGAGACAAAAATGTGTTGAGGATCCCATGGAGAGGAATAATGTTGATGCCTCTGATATTATCAGGGATAAAGCGGATTCAAAATATAATAATAAGAGGAAATCTCCAAGTAGAAGCCAACAGAGTTCTTACGCGGAGGAGGTAGGCAGTGATGATTTCCTAAGCCCTCCAAAAAAGAGGTCAAGGTCAAACATTGGATTAAAATCTGAGCAAACTACAAAAAACGGATTCGGAGGTGTTGGATCATCTAAACGTCTTGATTCTGGTGGTTCATTTGCCCCTTCATGTGTGTCTAAAGGAAAAGCTAAGAAAAATTTGGATTCTGGATATCAAGAAATCTCATCAACCAAAGACAAGGATGGTGACAAATGTGAAGCAAATGGGGAAGGAGTGGTTATGGCAAGAACGATGGACAGTAACCACAACGTTAATGCAAAGATTTTGCCTGATCCAGAGTTCAATAATTTTGAACTGACAACAAACTGTTTTGCTGTCAACCAGGTGTGGTCTATGTATGATCCGACTGACAGTATGCCTCGGCTGTATGCTCGGATAAAGAAAGTGTTGGATTCTGAGTTCAAGATGTGGATTACGTGGATTGACCCACTGCATGAGGATAAAGATAACTCAATTCCCATTGCTTGTGGGACTTTTCGGGATGGTGATTCAGAAGAAGAAAACGACCACTTAAAATTTTCTTGTCAGATGTTTCACTTAACTGGCAACAATAGCATCGCCATATATCCAAGAAAGGGAGAAGTTTGGGCAGTTTTCAGAGGCTGGGATATCAGTTGGAGTGCTAACTCAAAAAATCATAAACAGCCTTATGAATATGACTTTGTTGAAGTTTTGTCTAATTTTAAAGATGACGTTGGCGTTGGAGTGGCCTATCTGGGAAAAGTGGAACGGTTTGTCTCCCTCTTTCGCCAAGAGGCACAGTATGGAGTTCTCCAACTTCAAATTCTACCAAGCGAGATGCTGAGGTTTTCGCATAAAGTCCCGTCATTCAAAATGACTGGAAAGGAGAGAGAAGGTGTTCCTCCTGGGTGCTTTGAATTAGACACTGCTGCTTTACCAGAAGAATTGTTCGAGGTTGATAATTCTAAGGCTGATGTTGGGTTGGATAGAGAAAGGCCGGATGGTAAAACTATTGGTCCTTTTCCTGAAGCTTCCAAGGTTGACATGCAGGTAGATAAGAGCAGTCCATTTGAAAAGAAACGTCCAAAATTCAATGACAATCATGGTTCATTCTCCAGTGAATCTGATGGTAGACGCACTAATCATGACATGAGCTCAGTGAAGAAGTCAAGAAAGAGTGTGAAAGCAGTAGATGACTTGAAACTGCGAAAATCTCCTCGTCTGTTGAGTCAAACAAACAGTCAAGTAACTTCACGGTCAGGCGGAGAAATAGCTGAGAAGAAGAGTGCTAAAAATGGCGAATACTGTGCACAACCAGGTGGGTTTTACAAACTGACAGGTATCCTAAAGAAACATGGGAGAAATGATGAATCATTGTCTCAGTCCAGCGGTAACAGTTTACTGACTCGGTTAAATGGTAGTGCTGCGAAGAAAAGCCCAGAACCAGAGACTCTTGTGCCATCCAATTGCCAAACCGAGAAAGAAAACAGTTTCAACTTTGAGAACCAGAGATCTTGGGACAAATTTCAGATTGATCAAATATGGGCCATTTATAGCAATGACAGAGAGATTCCCAGAAAGTACGTTCAGATCAAGGTAATCGACACTATCCCTGAATTCAAGTTACATGTAGCACCTCTAGAGCTGTATCGCCTTCCAGTACACATGGCACGACCCGTGTGCTGTGGCCGCTTCAAATTGAAAACCGGTAAAGCAGAAGTCCTTTCACCTAGCAGCTTCTCACATCAGGTTAAAGCCGTGAAGAGTAAAAAGAACAGATTCGAAGTATACCCAGGGAAGGGTGAGATCTGGGCTCTGTACAAGAACTGGAATACCACAAACTTTGCTGAGGCTGAAGAACTTGAGATTGTAGAAGTAGTGGAAACCGACAAGCAGAGGATACAAGTGGTGTCTTTGATTGCGAAAGAGTTCAATAACAAGCCTTTCTACGAAAGGAGTCAACAGTCAAATGCTGGTTGTGTAGTAGACATTCCAAAGACTGAAGCGTATCGGTTCTGGCATCAGATTCCTGCGTTCAGACACGAGAGAAGCGTGACACCGTGTGGTGATGGTGAATACTGGGAGCTTGACCTGAAAGCAGTTTGGGGTCTCAACTCAAAGAACACATAGTTCTCTCTTCCTTTTGTCAAAATCGCACATATCTTTTGCGACATAATTTGGAGAATGTGTAGGTGTCACTAAGTTGGAATTTAACTTAGTGTATATAGGATAATCAGACTATTCCGAAGCTTAGTAAATTTTAACATGTTGGGTAATAATAATATTGCGGTAAGAAAATAGGCCAAAAAATTAAAAATAGAAAATCAAGAGAAAAATAAAGATTAAACTAAAATCAAATTAAGTAATCAAACCGCAAAGATTAAAAAAGAATGAAGATTAAATTAAATAATCAAACGATATAAACCGGAAATTAAGTTGATTTTGATTGGAGACAAACCAAAACAGATTCAACCGAATAAAACCGGATAATCACAGGTCTAAATTATGAGACTGTCTTTGAGTTGTAGTGGATACGGCGACGGCGAGGTTGTGGCCGGAGAAATTTAAGAAGAAGCAATGAGGAGTGACTTCCTCACTTCCACAACGCACTTCAATCCTTCAATTTTTCTTCCCAAAGTACCCTCAAGAAAGTCAAAAATATCAGTAACGTCATCTTCTTCCCCCGGAGTACGACCCGACCCGTGGTCACTCAGCGACGGTAACCCAGAAAAACCGAAACCGAGATACGAGAGGCCGAAACATCCGTTATCAGACGACGACGCTCGACGAATCATAAAGAAGAAAGCACAGTATCTAAGCACGTTAAGAAGGAACCAAGGCTCACACGCTATGACTCCCAAATGGATTAAGCGAACTCCTGAGCAAATGGTTCAGTATTTGGAAGATGATCGGAATGGTCAGATGTACGGGAAACATGTGGTGGCTGCGATTAAAACCGTGAGAGGCTTGTCACAGAGGAGACAAGGTAGTGGTGATGATATGAGATTCGTGATGAGTAGCTTTGTGACGAAGCTGAGCTTTAGAGATATGTGTGTCGTTTTAAAAGAACAAAGAGGTTGGAGACAAGTTCGAGATTTCTTCTCTTGGATGAAACTGCAGGTTCGATTCTGTTCTTCCACCTTTTTTATCTTTGAGGATTCTGTAGATTTTTGGTTTAATGAAAGTTTTGGTGATAGATTTTTGTGTTAAACAGTTAACTTACCGTCCGAATGTAGTTGTCTATACGATTGTTCTTCGGTTGTATGGACAAGTCGGGAAGATTAAGATGGCTGAGGAAACTTTTTTGGAAATGCTTGAAGTGGGATGTGAACCAGATGCAGTAGCTTGTGGTACAATGTTGTGTACATACGCTAGATGGGGACGTCACAACGCTATGTTGACGTTTTACAAAGCTGTTCAAGAAAGGCGGATCATTTTAGCTTCTTCCGTGTATAATTTCATGATGTCGTCTCTTCAGAAGAAATCACTTTCACTTCATGAGAAAGTGATTGATTTCTGGTTAGAAATGGTCGAGGAAGGTGTGCCACCGACTGAATTCACGTATACGTTAGTTGTGAGCTCATATGCTAAACAGGGTTTTAACGAGGATGCGTTGGAAACTTTTGGTGAGATGAAAAGCTTGGGGTTTGTCCCAGAGGAAGTAACTTACAGCTCGGTTATTGGTTTTAGTGTGAAGGCTGGTGATTGGGATCAGGCTGTTAGGTTGTATGAGGATATGAGATCTCAAGGAATCGTTCCGAGCAACTATACTTGTGCTTCTATGTTGAGTTTATATTACAAAACTGAGAATTACCCGAAAGCGCTTTCTCTCTTTGCAGACATGGAAAGAAATAAAATTCCAGCTGATGAGGTCATTCGTGGGTTGATCATCAGAATATATGGGAAGCTTGGACTTTTCCATGATGCGCAAAGTATGTTTGAGGAGACTGAACGTTTGAATCTACTGGCTGATGAGAAAACGTATTTGGCAATGTCTCAAGTTCATTTGAACTCGGGAAATGTTGTCAAGGCATTAGATGTAATTGAAATGATGAAGACCAGAGAGGTTCCTTTTTCCAGATTTGCCTTTATTTTGATGTTACAGTGTTATGCTAAGATACAGAATGTTGACTGTGCTGAGGAAGCATTTCGAGCTTTATCAAAGACTGGACTTCCTGATGCTAGTTCTTGTAACGACATGCTCAATTTGTATACCAGACTCAATTTAGGAGAGAAAGCTAAGGTTTTTATCAAGCAGATAATGGCTGATCAAGTGGACTTTGATATAGAGCTTTACAAGACGGCTATGAGAGTATATTGCAAGGAGGGAATGGTAGCAGAAGCTAGATATCTGGTAGAGAAAATGAGTAGAGAAGCCGGGGTTAAGGATAACAGATTTGTACAAACACTTGTAGAGGCAATGCATATCGAAAGAAACAAGCAAGTTAAACACGAAGCAGTTATAAACGTGAGTCGACTTGATCTCACAGCTCTAGGATTGCTGCTCAATTTGCGACTAAAAGAGGGAAATTTGAATGAGACTGAAGCAATACTGAAATTAATGTTCACGACTGATCATGGTTCATTGGCAGTAAATCGAGTCATAATTAGCTTTGTGAGAGAAGGTAGAAAGTTCAATCTGGTTCTTTGTTGTTCGTTCTGGATGCTTGTTAACAAGCTCTGGATATGCTGTTTAAGATTAAGTTCTTTTTTATGCAGGTGATGTATCTAAAGCAGAGATTCTTGCCGATTTGATTATTGAACTAGGACTCACGATAGAGGAAGAAACAGTCGCGACTTTGATTGCTGTTTATGGGAGGCTACATAAGCTTAAAGAGGCGAAACGGCTTTACCGTACAGCAGAAGAATCTAAAAATCTGGGAAAATCTGTTATCAGCTCAATGATTGATGCTTACGTGAGATGTGGCTGGCTTGAAGATGCATATGGACTCTTCATGGAATCAGCAAAAAAGGGCATTGACCCAGGAGCTGTTACCGTCAGCATACTTGTTAATGCTCTAACAAATCGAGGTATGTCAAATGGAAAGTTCCCAAAAAAACTTCAAAGAAAATCAGATCCCCAAATAATCTTTATTGTAGCAAATGATGATTGGAAATTTTGAGCTGAAGGTTTTAGAATGGCATTGGAAATTATGAATTGATATATGACTGTTACATTTCAATCAACTACTTGCAGACTTTAGTTATAATACATGTTCTATATTCATGTTAGTTGCAGTTTTGAGATGTTATGTAAGAAAATTGTATTATCCTAATTACAGGGAAACACCGGGAAGCAGAACATATATCACAGACCTGCCTTGAAAACGGTATGGAGCTTGACACCGTGGGGTATAATACTCTTATCAAGGCAATGCTAGAAGCAGGTAGAAGAGAATAAATCGTTTATCAATTGCAGCTTAATTTTATGGTGTATTGAACCAACACTCAAACCTCTGTTGTCACAGGTAAACTACAATATGCATCCGAAATTTATGAGCGGATGCATAACTCAGGTGTTCCTTGTTCGATTCAGACCTATAACACAATGATCAGGTAACTGCATTAGATCTGGTTCCTTATGTTAAGACTGAAGTTGGTCAATATCTAATATTCCAACCATCTTGGTCGGTGATACAGCGTGTACGGGCGGGGTCTGCAGCTGGACAAAGCAATTGAGATTTTTAGTAGCGCTCGTAGATCGGGATTATATCTGGACGAGAAAATATACACAAATATGATCATGCATTATGGAAAGGCTGGTATGCATTTAATCGAGAAATTTTTATTTATGTGTCGTGTATGATATATAGATCACAGTTTCTCGCAGACGTGAAACCTTTGTGTAACATTGACCGGTCTTGATTCTGGTTCTTACATTAACAAATGAATCTTGCTCTTTCCAGGAAAAATGCGTGAAGCATTGGCATTGTTTACTGAAATGCAGAAGAAAGGGATTAAACCTGGAACGGTATGTTTTACATTTTCAAGCCAAAATGTTCTCAAGGTCTATTTAGTGGGCTTAACATTATGATAATTGTTAATGCTGGGGAGAATAATTGCAGCCTAGCTACAACATGATGGTCAAGATATGTGCAAGCAGTAGACTCCATAGCGAGGTCGATGAACTTCTGCAAGCAATGGAAAGAAGTGGTCGCTGTACCGACTCATCATCCACATATCTCTCTTTAGTTCAAGCCTATGCCGAGAGTTCACAGTACGCAGAAGCGGAGAAGACCATAACTTTCATGGAAGAGAAAGGCATCCCACTATCTCACAGCCATTTCAGTTCATTGCTCTCTGCTTTTGTCAAAGCTGGGATGATGGATGATGCCGAAAGAATATACTCCAAGATGTCTGAAGCCGGTATAACTCCAGACAATGCTTGCAAGCGCACGATCCTAAAGGGATACATGAGCTGTGGTAAGGCGGAGAAAGGGATCTTGTTCTATGAGAAAATGATAAGTAGCTCTGTAGAAGATGACAAATTTGTTAGCAGTGTAGTCCAAGATCTGTATAAAGCTGTTGGTAAAGAACAAGATGTATAAAAGAAACAATTTAAACAAATTTTTATGTAGATTTAATAAATAATATTTTAGTTTTAATTTAAAGTAAGTCTTTTTTTGGGTTTTTATTTATTTATTATTTATTTTTATAAAATATACAAAAAAATATCTCTCAGAGAACAAACCAAAGATAAACTCAAAACCAAAAGGGGAAAGAAACAAAAGTTTCATTTCTGTGTAAGCTTCTTCTTCTAGATCGATCGAACCATGGAAGCTTCAGCTTTAAGCTCTGCAGCAACAATCATCTCGTCCTCATCTTCACCAATCTCAATCTTCTCTCCAAAGAAGAGAACAGACTCATCATCTTCTCCCAGAATCGTCCGTCTCTCCAAGAGTATACAAAACTTAATCTCCATTTCTTCTTCCGGTCAATCTCTCTCGAGATCGTGATTTTTTTTTTTTTTTTTCGAATCGTTCTCTTAATCTTATTATTGTTTTGAATTCTCAGAGAAAGAAGACAAAGATTATGATCCTCCGCAACAATCCGAATCGAACTCATCAAGCCTCGTTCCTCTTTTCCAAAATCGAACACTCTCGAATGTAAAAAAAAAAACCTCGATCTCTCTTGTGGAATTCGAAATTGATTAGGTTTTTTTTTTTTTTTTTTTGTTTGATTCGTGATTTTGATTTGTATATATAGGATGAAGCAATGGGATTGGTGTTGAGTGCAGCCTCGGTTAAAGGCTGGACAACCGGTTCAGGTATGGAAGGACCGTCTCTACCGGCTAAACCCGATACAGAGACGGTTTCGACGTTTCCATGGTCACTGTTCACGAAATCGCCTCGTAGGCGAATGCGTGTTGCCTTCACTTGCAACGTCTGTGGTCAGAGAACTACAAGAGCTATTAATCCACATGCTTACACTGACGGCACTGTCTTCGTGCAGTGCTGTGGTTGCAATGTGTTCCATAAGCTTGTGGATAATCTCAACTTGTTTCATGAGGTTAAGTATAATGTTAGCAGCTCCAGCTTCAACTATAGAGATGCTAACTGGGATGTTACCGGGTTGAATCTTTTCGGTGATGATGGTAATGATAGTAATGATGATGGTGATGGCAAAGACCACTTCCCTCTGTAAAGAGGTTAGGGGACTAAGTTATGATTTAATAATAACCCTCTGTACAATCATGTGATTATCTGGTGTTTATATATCTGTATATAGCTACTTTCTCGGTACCTTCTTAGCATCAATAACATTTGGAAATAATAAAAATTGCTCATGTATATAGCTCATGTTCTGAATTTCTCGGGGAGGGTAGATATGGATCTGAGACTGCTTCTTCCTTGTTATTTTGGATTTGAAACCTACCTCTTTAATGTTAAGTGCCAAACACTGTATTGAAGTGATTGAAATTATCGTGGCTTTTTGTTCTCAGGCTTAGAGAGAGTTTGATTTTGCATTTTGACGGTATGCCAAATGGAATGTGTAAATCTATTTCAGAATGAGTTGATGTTTTACAGTGTGGTGTAGACAAGACATCTGTATCTTGGGTTTAGGATGACGGCTCTTGGAAATTGGTGACCAAAAGTTTTCGTGCAACGAGGGTTTAAGTTTATTGTTTTGTGGCCTCTTTCTGGAGTTTAGGTTGGAGATTTGTTCATGTAGCTGAAATCTCTGTCCACTTCTACGAGAATAGTGGGTGGATAGATATTGGTACAAGTTACAACCCAAGCGTCATTAGGTTCATGTTCCGCATACCGCAAGATACCATTAGGGGACAAGGGCATGCTATGATACTTACTTAGGGGTTAAATCGTGTATAATGCAAAGTTTTTTCTTACTCGCCTAGCACAATTAAACCCAGTGGTCATGGTTTCGTGCAAACAAAGACGGAAATGACTACAAAACACTAGAAACCCATTCAAACTCAAGACAAAAGGAACGATGACTTGTGTCCATAGTTCCTCAGAAGTCAGAATATGAATTTTAATTAAGCATCCAAATCTCAAGTCCAACTCATTTAAATGTGAAATGAAAATAAAACACATAGTGTTTGTTAAAAGATGTTGCCCTCTATTAATAATGTATTAAAAATGCTTCTTTACATGATGAATCTATCCGAAATAGAAGAGAAGACATTGGATTTCTATATATCAGAAGGATCAATGGAATCTTCTATGATTTGGATACAAGATCCAACAGATTCTCCCTTGGACATAGCCTGAGCGAGCTTGGATCGAGCTATCTCATGGCGACGTAGAAGCAGGATGGTATTGAGGACTGACCACCTCACCTGCGAATCCGCTTTCTTCTGTGTGAACCCCAAACTCTTCACCAAACCATCTAACTGTTCCACCAAAACCATCAAGCATATTTAAATGCTTCATTGGCTGTGCAGTACTGAGTTTATTTAGATACAGAACTATAAGAGGTTTTTAGGGGCAAAGATAATGGGACCTTGCTGATATCATCAAGGCCACCTTCAGCATAACCATACAGGAGATATTCTGTTGCTACACCAGCAAGAGCAATGCATGAGAATCTGTTCAGCATCTAGTTTTGGAATAGCAAACACTTTTTTCGGTTAGGTTAAGGAGATTGAAACTGCGTACAACTTTTCTATGAGAAGCAAAAGAAAACATACGGTAGCGGAGACTTTTCCAGAATTAACCTGCGTTTTCAGTCATGTTGGCAAAAAGTATTAAAAGACTGGATTTGAATGAGTTTGTGCTTCTTTAGGGGATGTGAAAAAAAAAGAAGAGAGGTTATATATACTTCTTCAAGAAATTCATAGTCCACAAAGGCTGAGCCAGCTTGAACGTTGAGAGATCCTTCTTTTTGTAAAGCTTCAAGGCTTGAGAGCGTGTATCCCCGTGGTAGAATCCCAATCAAGTAGGCCACCAAGAAATGACCTGCTTCGTGCTGCATTTATAGAGGATCTCAGTTCAATGAAGATGATAAGTTTAAAATGTTCACATTTAGTTCTGAAATATACACATTCTAGAGCTTTATATTGAAGAAGAATCATATCAGAGTGAGTGCGAGGAAGGTCTTATTACCTGAACAACTCTATTGTGGTATCGTTGGCTGAATGTATGACCGACTGTATCAAGAACCAAACTCCCAATTCCGCCATTAAATGAGACCTATAACAAGAGAATTGTATCATTAAGGACATAATGATTGAAGAGACTCTATATGTGTGTGTGTTTTTTTATCTGAAGTCATCTTTGAGTTACCAAGTCCAAAGTCCACAAGAACATAAACCCAAGAGAAAGGTAAAAGAGCTGTTGAGAACTCAAGTCAAATGCTTTCCAAGCAACTATTCCGCCGGAGACACCAGCGATCTGAAGGTTTCTTTCGATGGAGCCAAGCGTTGTATCTGTTGGCGAGAGAAGTGAAGCTGCGTTAATACCATTCAGTTTCAGTTCTTCCAACGTGTAGAGTCTCTGAGGCACCTAGATAAACACACAGAAAAAGAAGGACAAAGACAAGAAATGAGATCACTGATCACAAGGATTACAGTTTTAAAAAGAAGCTTCAGGAATTTATATGATACATTTCAAGGACACCAAGATCTAAGCTAAACCTATCAAAGCATCAAATCTTGATGATTACGACACAAAAGCTAAAACATAGACCAATCAATCCCATCAAAGATCCAGAGAAAGAGATTCACATTGATATTATGATACATTCCAATGGACCAAACTTTAAACTAAAACTTATCAAAGCATCAAACTTTGATGATTATGTCACACAACACAAGCTTATACATAGATTAATCAGTTCCATCAAAATGCAGGGAAGGAGATTCGATTCACAATTAAATTATGAAGATTACATACTTGAAAACAAGGATATGAACAAACACAAAACATGTTACCTGCCTGGCAGCACCAAAACATCGAAGCCCATCAGGTTTGCCTTGGAGATCTTTGACAAGGGAAAGTGCAGCTCTTTCGTCTCCACTAGACAACTTAGAATCAAGTAGCTCCAAGGCTTGTCTTCTTGTGGACAGCCCTGTTTCAGATGAACAAACTATGCATCTGTAACTGTAATAACTATGGAAGACAAAAGACTTTTGTGGGTTTGAACATGGAGATAGTCTCACACTACTATGTAACAACATAACCATTCAGCAATAACGATTTTTTTTGTGAAACTAAATCTGACCCAGTAAAGGATTTGCAACATCGATACTGAGTTAGATGAAGAGGTTCATCAAATGAGAACAAAAATTGGAGATTTTTGCAGTGGAGTTTTATCAACCACTTGTTCTGGATAAGCAATTTTGGTTATAGAAAAATTATTAAGAAGGGGAAATTACATAACCCAACAAGCAAAAGAAAATGAAAATTCAGAGTAAGTTTACCTCATTTAATTAAACGTAACCATTCCTTTAGAAAGATTAAACGTAACCATTCTTTTAAAAACCCAAAGCTATGAAGATGTTCATATAATTTAGTTGGACGTCGTATGAATATATTTCAATTTATTTGGGCCATAATGAATATAGAAGCCCAGTAGGAAGGGCTACATGTATAAATACTGTATGCCTTAATCATAATAAATACTGTATGAGTCAAAAATATTCTATACTCCGACTAAAGATAAAATTATAGAAATGAGTTTTAAATAATGAATCAAATAAACAAAAATAATAATTAATTTATTACCAAAAAATATATCATACATTATACATTTGATATGATATATTTACCCCTTAATTAATATTAACAATTTTATTATTAATTTTAAACGTTGCATATATAAAACTTAATTTTGAATGGAGTTACAGACATTTTAGAGATCAAACTCCAATCTTCTTAATCTATTTATAGTTCTCGAGCCTCTGTCACATGATTTACCAATTGAG
The DNA here is from genome assembly GCF_030686135.1 of Camelina sativa. Taxonomy (NCBI): domain Eukaryota; kingdom Viridiplantae; phylum Streptophyta; class Magnoliopsida; order Brassicales; family Brassicaceae; genus Camelina; species Camelina sativa. The sequence continues at coordinate 13,675,182 of NC_141892.1, read as the reverse complement.
CAATTTATAACCTCATGTAATTCCAAACCACTTTTATGGTCAATTTTTTCAAGAATCACGGTGAAAAAAAAAACTAATATTCAGTACTAACTTGTGTTAGACATTCCATATACCACTGTTAAAAACATTTGAAAAATAAAGCACATTATCTTTCAAGTATTTGTCGATGTTGCAATACTATTATAATTTAGATCTACTATTTCTTCACTAGCTAAATTTTAAAACGAAGTTAATACTTTTTTTTTTTAAAACCTACTAAAAGATGGCTACCTACACGAAGTATTGAAGAATACATGGTCACACAAGCCAAGTATACTATTGTATATTTAATTACACGAAGTATATGTATTACATGACCACATGCATAAACTATATGAT